>NW_005187458.1:1334615-1345451 GCF_000239375.1 Pundamilia nyererei
GGGGAAGTGAAACTAAACACAATGAACATGGGACACCAGACCTCTTCGAAATAAAACAGGAAACATAATGAGACACAGACACAACACAAGCTTGGACACACAGACATGAAACACAAAGGGCGAGGGAAATGTAAACACACCAGGTAAAGACACTAGGGTAATCTAATAAACAATGAACTATAACAGCCACCTAGGCATAATAAAAATGAACTTATATAACCTAATGAAATTAAACATAAACCATAAACATCAAAATATATTAAAACTCAAAATGCTGAGTCAAATGACCCAGGATAGGGGCACATGTATTTGTTGTTTATTATTTTGTGTTGATTATTACATCAGTTTCACAGGCATACAGAATTCACTGCTGTGTCCATAATTATTTTATTTCATTCTGCCTTCCTTGATGCTTCACCCCTCCATTATAAGAATTATATGATTTGGGGGTTTGTCCGGGATTTTGTAAAACAAGGTTGGAACAGGTGTATTTTGTGTGTTACGTCTGATTTCAAACCTTCTGCTTACTCCAGTTAGACAAAGTGAGTTGTTGCCTGGATGTTTGAGCCCTTTTTGAATTTCCAGTGTTTGCAAAGGTAGGACAGGTGAGTGTCTGCCTGAGCTCTGTTGGGTTGTTTTTTGGCTCTTTTTGTTATCTTTTATCTGGTTTTTAGAGTAAGTCAGGGTACAGATAAGGTGAAGAGATGAGTTTGGCAGGATCTGCTGGTCATTTATTGTAACTGTGATTGTCAGAGAGCAACACAGCAGAGCAGGCCTGGCACAGAAAACTCTGTCTGTCTTGACATCTGTTTCCTTCACACTTTACTGCTTCAGTAAATCTGATTGAATCTGATCAGCCTGATAAAAAAGCTCTGGGCTTTGCTCCAGGTCTCAGTAAACCATCTCGACGTGACCTCGACACTCTGAGAAGAATGAAATGTTGGCTCCGTTTGTTTCTGCCTTTAAATTCCTCTCACATCCCTTTGCGGCGCTAACAGCTCGACGCCTGCGGCGAAGCGTGAGCAAGCATTCGCAAAGCTGATGCTTCTCCAACATCTGCACTCATTTCCATCAACTTCTCCTCTGTGACCTCAGATGGATGTTTCTCAGGACTGCACAAGAACATCTGCAGAATGAAGCGAAGTGTGTGAGGAGCTGCTGGTGTTCGGCTCAGGGTGTAGAGGATTCAGGTTTTCTGTCTCTAACGTTCAGATGATGTTCTTCAGGTAACCTGTAAGTCTTTTCTGTCACAGTTAAATCTCCAGTGAGCAAACAGCTCCCAGCTTTCAGTCTGTTCAGGAAGAAGACGGTAATCTGCTTTAATCTGGATCAGTTTCAGGTCCTGAACAGGTGATCTTACCTGATGCAGGTTAAAGCTGTGTGGGGCCCCCCGTAGCCCCGATCCCTCTCAGGTTCATGTTTTCATCTGCCCTCCAGCTGCCCCCCTCTCATCCACCTGTGATCCACCTGTGAGCCTCAAAAGGTTAAGCTAAAGAGCTAAAGAGGGCGGAGTTCAGCGGGCTTGGTTGGCCCCTGAGAACACAGCGCTCATTGATGCTCAACCAGCAGGCTCATCAGGTCACCAGTAACTTATCCAGGATCAGTAGTCAGAGTCAGAGTCAGTGTAGATGTTTGCTGATATGTGCATGAATGTGAGCTTGTGTTTAGCATGTGTTTTCTATGCATCACACACTCAAAGACTAATAACTAAACTCAGACAGAAAGACATAACGGGAGAAATACTGAAGTGTGATGACTCTGTGGAGTGCTCAGGAGTGGGCGTTGGCTGCTTCTCTCTGCAGACAATCTGCAGCTCCAGCAGGTGGGAGCAGAGTCACACTGGAATCAAACCTGTACTCACATTTAAAAGTAAAGCGTCGAGTCAGCTGACGAGAACTAAAGATAACACTGCATCAAAGCAAAAACATAAAAACAACAACAATAAAAATAACAAAATTAATAATAATTTTTATTTTTATTACAATAAGAGTTTTGAGGCCTCGGGAGTTTCTGCAGGTTAAACTGAGTGAAGACAAAGACTCATTATAAACACTCCTGCGTATGTGTGTGTGTGTGAGTGTATCATGTTACAATCATGTCTTCATTGGTTATCTGATGGAGCTGCTGAGCTTAATCTTTGTGTCTGTGCTCACCTGAAGACATGTGACCCTGGATCCTAAGCTGCTGCCAATCAGAGTCCAGAGACGTGTGCTGATTGTGAGGATTGTAGTTGTTGTTTGAAGCTCATTGTGAGTCTGAATAAATCACTTCTAGCTGGTCCCCCCACCCACCCACTCCTTCAGCTCCTCTGTGAGAGCAGTAGCTCAGTCCAGATGTGTCATCCAGATGTTTCATTGTTGCAGATGTTCATGTCCTGATTGGTCAGCTAAAGACAGAAGAACACTGGCCGGCTCAGAGACAGCAGGGTGGGGGTTCGTTGTTGTATGTGTTTGTGATGCTGGAGCTCTGTGAGGACATCTCACCTGTGAATCTCTCTGAGAACACCTGTGCACACCAGCACGTCTCAGACCTCCGGCCTGTCTCTGCAGGCGGGTGAGCCAGAGCTGATGGATCAGTATCAGAAACATCATGCTCTGGAGGCTCCGCCTCCTCCCTCTCTGGACTGTGTGGGATGTGGAGTGGTAGCGTGAAGCAGCTTTTCATTCGTAACCTAAACAGAACAAAATGTTTTGGCTGCGACTCTCTGACCTTTGACCTCGTGTCTGCAGCATGATCCCATTAGGCCTGTTTGTTTCTGTGGAAACGCAGAGCAGCAGCTCATTTATCAACTTTCAGATGATGCTGAGCTCAGAGAACAACCACAAAGCCACTCCCAAGCCCTGAGCTGCACCCAGCTCCGCGCTTGCCCTCCGCCCTCACCTGTCATGATCCTGGGTTTTGTACCTGGATTTTTTCTCTTTTGGATTTTTGATTTTGGTTTATATAATATTCTGAGGTGAAGGTCCTTGTTTTGGTTATACTTTTGATATCTGTTTGTATCCCCAGATCTCAGCTTGTTATCGGAGGTTTTCTTTTTTCATTCCCCGTCCTCTTGTGTCTAGTTTCCTGTCCCAGTGTCCTTCTTTGAACTCAGTCTTTTCTCCATGTTAAGTTGTCTGTTTCCCTGTTATTTCACTGTGTAGCCCAACATGTCTGGTAATTTATGTTTGTCTTTCTCTCCCCTCACACTGTCTCTCCATCCCTCGCTCTCTCTGTCTGTCCCTCGCTCTTACTTTGGTTTTTACTTTGATAGTCTCCTGGCCTGTGTGCAGGATGTTGTGTTTGGCTTCCCTGTCTTATTAGTTAGACTATGTTTAGCTGTGCTCTGTTCCCTCATTTGCCTTGTGTATTTAAAGTCTGCATCTTCCACTGCTCGTTGTCGTGATCTTCCTCAATGCCGTGTTCTGCTATTGCCCTCCGCCCTCCACCCGCCTCAGAGCTGATGAGGCTTTTGAAGCGCTGGTCTGAGTCCAGCTGTCTCCACCCACTCATGTCCACCTCTGCTCCAGCTCTGGGTTACAGGCCTGCATGAATCTCCCCACTGCATGTGCACTAATGGTTCAGTCCAAGCATCTTGTGTGAATGCCTCCACACCTCCACTTCTCCGGTTATGAACCCCATCAGCAGGCAGATGTTGCTGCAGATGTTTCTTTGAATGTATTTGGACTGCTGCGTGTGTGTTTGATTCTTCTCAATTGGTTTTGTCAGACCTCCTCCTCTCCCATCTCCACCCACTGCTCCGTTTGGAGGTCTGAGTTTCCCACAGGAGGCGGCGGCGGCGGCTCAGATGATCTAATGAGCGCTGATCCGGATTTACCAAGATTCTCAGACCTGAGATCAGTTCTGCAATCACATGGGAGGATTATCGGAGTGTTTCTGCTCCTCTATGATGGATTCCAGCTGACACCACACAAACAGCCCACCCCCACCCACACCTCATTCCTGCAGGCGGAGAAAAAACTCAGAATCCTCTTTTCATGTTCAGCAGTTTGTCTTTTTCTCTTTTATTTATTCACACTCACACACACACATTCTCACATGGTTAATACGCGGCATTCCTTTGTTACAACACTACCAGCGTTAGCTGTTAAATAAAAGAAGCAAAAACAGAGAACATGGTGTTGAACTACGACTCAAACACACCGCTGTGTGTAAATTAGTGTACGGTACTAGAACAAACTTTCGTGACAGTATGAATGCTTAAGGAACAGTTACCGTGTGAAAAGCATTTAGGTCTGAAAGCTTTTTTATTATGTGTATAAAAATCAGTGCCAGTGTGTGTGTGTACATTCTTAATCCCTTTCACAGTTATGATAAATGGATGTTGGTTGTCCTGAAGTGCAGATTGGTGCCATGTTATAACAAGTTGTCTCAGCAGCGTTAGAGTTCGACACTTCTGTGGCAGGTTTTTTTTCTTTTGCTTCTCTTTGCCTTCATTCCTCACTAACATATTCTTTCTTGCATTTTTGCTTCTCCTTCCTCGTCTGTCTTTTGAACCTGAAATAAAGAAAGAATAGCACTTAATGTACCTTGACACAAAAAGCTTTTCTGTTGCTGAGGCAGCTATGCTAGTATTCTCTGCCTTGTCATCTTGCCTGACGTGGAGTCAGTCCATGACACGGGTCTGCTGCTTGGCTGGTTCTCCTGTGCCTCACAGAAAACTTTATTGCTGCTCCTGTAACCAGTACGGGGAAGATTGTTGGGCCGCTGTTGTGTCAGCGTTTGCAATGATTTGCAGTATCAGCTCATTGTGTTCCTTCATCACTGATCTGACTGAAGAGCGAGTCAGTCAAATATCAGCAGGTACACCTCTCGGTCCATGTTTCCATGTTACAATCCACCCCACCCCTGTCAGTCATTGTTTAGTTAATTGTATTAGCATAGTGGTTTGAAACTAGCAAGTGCTTCACTAAGTACTAATGTACTCTAAGTCATATCATATTTAATCTTCAGCTGTGTGAAAAAAATTTTTTTCCTGTTCTTGTTTTCTCAGTAATATCCGCATATGCCTGTGACAACCCCCGTTTAAAATCAGGGATAGAAGTGGGTGAACCCTGATGTCTCATCCCTAATTGGTGCAACTCCTGCTGCTGCAACTCTTCCCATGTTATAACCACACCTGGTCTCCCCAGTTTCTATTCTTGTTTTATTAGAAATTATTTAAAAGTAAATAATGTACATCATAAACATCTAGTGTATGTGAAATGAACTATAGTGTGATCATTAAAAAATCAAATATTTATTGACTAAAAATAAAAACCGCACTGATTTCCAAAATGAAGGAAAATATTGTTTACAAACGGATGAAATATCCAAAAAATTAACCTGTTCAGGAATAATAATAAGGTTTAAGCATGAAACAGCACGTCACATTCATTATCAGCAGGAAATTACGGCACTCTGACACATTAAACACATTCATTTACAAATTCATTTAGTTTTTAATGTTTGACGAGTGTTTCAGACCTGTGATCTGGCGTTTGCTCTGTGGCACTCTATCAGCTCTGTCCTATCCTGTGGACACGAAATTTGAAAATGATTTATTATATTTGCATATTTAAACTCCCAGTTGATAGTTTAAAAAATAAAATACAGTTTTCTTTTATCATCCAGGCAAAAAGCAAAAAGCCCTGCCCCTGAAGTTATAAAACTGATTCTGACAAAGAAAATCATTTTTTACTGCACATCATATCTGACATCATCAGGCTTCAGTAGCTGCTTTTACACAAAAGCTGACGCCATGGTTAAAGTGACATTTGTGCTCTCTCGTCGCGTTGTGATGGAGTTTGAAGCAGAAATTAAATTCTGATCAGAAGGAAAGGCTCACATCTCTCTCAGTTTTAAAAGCTGTAGTTCTTGTTGCTGTTCTGAGTCCGAGTGAGGAAGAGGAGCGCGTGGCCGCGGCCTCGATGAAGTCAGAGTTGGGGGCGACGTGGCGGCGGCGAGGCCTCAAACGGTCCGCTGCTGCTGGAGGCGGTGTGTTTGGAGATGATCTCGGAGCAGCGTGTACACTGAGCACAGGTACGAACAAGAAAATCCCTGTTAAGTTTTCTTGTCGCACTTTGTTGCGAGCTGTGCCGCTGACGTGAGGAATGTGACGCCGCCACGACGAAACCTGCAACAGCAGCAGAAGAAGAAGAGCCAGCGTTTGTGATGGCGGTGGCTGTGAAGTCTGCGCCAGACCTGGAGGCTCCCACGGGGACTCTGAGGTGAGCGTGGATCGCTTTGCTTGACTCCTGACCTCTGAGCAGAGGAGGACGGGGACGGATCCACAGAGGAGGATGAAAGAGAAGCTCTGAGGGAGGAAGCAGCGAGCACATGAAGAAGAAGACGTGGTGTTTGACAGCGAGAAGCTTCAGATCTCAAACAGCAGATTTACTTTCAGAGGCCAAAGCTCACTGGGATGGACGCGACCTCTGACCCTGCAGGGAATCAAACCCAGTGATTAAAACTAAAAATGGTGCAGTCATGTGTTTAAGTTTTTCATGTGTAATTTTCTATGAGTAGAAAACAGAATCTATTCGATTTACCAATGTAACCAGCTGTAAAGTGTTTATTAAACAAAATAGTAAAAACTCGTTTCAGTTTCAGGTTTTAAAGGAAACTTCAGACTGACGCTTCCTCTGAGGGTTCCTTTGTTTCCTCTTCATCTGTGTCCAGAACATCTCAATTCCTCCACTATTACTGTTCTGAGTGGTAAAGTGTGTTATTTGGGGTGGCTGTAGCTCAGGTGGTAGAGCAGATCACCTACTTATCAGTAGGTGGTTTGATCCCCATCTGCTCTAGTCTGTGTGCTCTTCAATGCATCCATCGGAGTTTGAATGCGTATGAATGTTAGATAGAAAGTACTTACACGAAAGGGCATCGAAAAAAGTGCTTGTGATTAAGGCAATTTGTGTAAAGTGCTTTGAGTGCTCAGATACAGAAGAAAAATGCTATATAAGAAGTTAATAAAATGTATCTATATAGCGCTTTTCACAGATAAAATTCTGTGAAATAAAAATCATAAAGTGCATAATTTTCACAAAATTAAAAAGAATAAAAATACAACAAATAACAATATAAAACAATAAAATAAAGTATAAAAAAGACCCAGTCCATTTGCCATTTTATATTTACAGTTCGTAGTATTTGCAGAGTACTGCAGTCAGAAATCGCACACAGGAGGTTCAGAACTTCCTGAAAGTGCTGATTGCAAATTTGTCACAGTTTGATGTCTGTTGTTCAGGACTGCGGTCTGCTGGTCCAGCCAGATCGCTCCTGCGGTCTTCAGCCCCACAGCAAATCCCAGAGTCAACGTAATGCCTGCAGCTCGGGACACGTGTCAGGTCTGAGGTCCTGCCGGTGGACTGCTTCCTTAAGATAATACATCAAATTTAAGTCAAGTGACTTTTTGTTCTCGCCACCTCACCTGTGTGTCTCACCTGCCTGACAGGACGCTGGGTTGTTCCATGCCTCAGTTGTTCTGACAACAGGACGTGCGACTGGAGGGAAGTTTCCTGGCAGGCAGATGGTTGTTATCACCCAATAGTGGACCACCCACTGCTGCAGGACTGTATGAAGGACAGAAAGGTAAGGTCACCTGATCAGCTGATTTGAACCAGTCCATCTCAGATGTCTCAGTTTGTGGCAGTCGTCCTGATGGAGGTACATCACCAGCTCTCTCATTGCTCCTAGCTGTTGTTTATTGGGGACTCAACAAATCGTGGGATGATGTACTTCCTGATGGAGAGGGTGAACTCCACCCTGGAGGACTGGGACAAAGCTCACGACACGCTGGTCTACAG
This sequence comes from Pundamilia nyererei, assembly GCF_000239375.1. NCBI lineage: Eukaryota > Metazoa > Chordata > Actinopteri > Cichliformes > Cichlidae > Pundamilia > Pundamilia nyererei. Next base: position 1,342,403 of record NW_005187458.1, read on the forward strand.
GAACCTGAACAGAGGACGGACTCTGGTCAGCTACTCGTACTATCCTCAGTTCTGGCTGGAGAAGAAGCAGCGACCCACGTTCAGGGAGGCTCTGCAGCAGCTGCTCAACAGGTGAGGTCCTAACAATCCACTTTTGAGGCATGTTACATGAAGCCGTGAGATATTTAACAGGTGACTTTTCTTGTTCTTGTCTGTTAAGGTCTCAGCCTCTGGTGAACTCTAACCAAACAGTTCTGGTTGTGGGAGGAGTCCAGTGGCTCAACACCAATCACCTGAGGACAGTCAGTGAAGTGCTGGACAAGTGAGGAGACACAGTGTAACACCACCTACATACAGTATAAACCACAGTGTTATCTCCATATGGGCTTACACTGATCTAAAGAACAGAGGACCTAACGCTGATCCCTAAGGTTCACCTGTACTCCAGTCCTGCATTTCCTGTAACATGAGAAACCCTGTCAGTAAAGACAGTAACCCGGGGTTTAGCGTTCGGGATTAGCAATGTTATTGAGGACTCTGGTTTCTATGGTAACGTGAGGTTACTTCTGTCCCTCCTCAGTAAATCTCTCAGTAACATCCTGGTGGTGGTGAAGTCTTTAGGGATGGGCTTCCATCTGCCTGTGGACGGGATCAGGTCTCTCAGTCTGGTAGGTTCCTGTTCCTGCTGTCATTCATACCCCTCTATGGGAATTAAAGCTGCTTTCTTTGATCAATATTTCAGACAGAGATACGGGACCTGTACAGGGAGAACGACGACATCATCACCACCGCCAAGCATCATGGGTACGAAGTGATTGACACGTTCAGCATCACGATGGGTCGATACAAAGAGTTCCTGCAGGGACGCTGTGCCTGTCACTTTCACGAGGTAACACAACTTTATTTATCAGCAAACGAAGTGCTTCCAATGGTCAGGGCTGCAGTCCTCACAGCTGATGTTCTGCTCTGTTTTCTCAGGTGGAGAAGTTTTGGTCCACAAAACTTTCCAGTGACAGAACGTCCACCGCAAACACGACCAGAACAGAGAGAACTGTACATACACTCGGCAGCCAATCAACCCTGCCAGACACGGAGCAGGAGGCGGGGTCTCAACCCACAACCTATCGTGTTAGAGGACCAGTGAACCAAGTATACTCTGAGATCCTTCTGAGCCGCCTGTGTCCCATTACCCGAAACTGAACACCTAGGAGGGGCCAGGTGAATCCTTCGGGAGAGTCACCTGTCCCCCTCCAGGACGTGGACTTCAGAGAGGGGTGGGGGACTCAATGGTGGAGGTGGATTATTCAGAATGAACAGAAGCCTCACTGTGCAGCTCAGGAGCACCAATCCGACGAGACGCTGAGGGTCTCAGACTCAGCTGCTGGCTTCTAATAAGCAGAGGTTACTCGAGATATCGCTCAGCTGGTTCCTGCTGCTCGCAGATGTTTAAAGTTTTCAGCATTTCAGTCCCAGCAGCAGGACTGTTAATCTCTGACCTTCTGCTGGGATTTTCCATTTCAGAACCAGAAAAATCCTCTGCCATAATTCTGCTGACTGCACCAGCTGCTTCTCGCTGGCCCGTGTGTTTGACAGTGATATGAGTTAGCGTGGATTCAAGCAGCTGCTTCCTGATTCAGACTTAGCCTCAGGCCTCACTGATTGATCGATTCTGTATGTCAGACCAGTTTTAACTCCAAAGACTTGATGAAAGCTCTTCATCACATGACAGAAGCGTCTTTTATGACTCTGCTTATATTTCTATATTTTTCTACAGATGTATAATGTGTCTTTTTATAAGCTGAAAACAGAAGAAATTAATATTTTTTATGACTGTGCTCATTCTGCTCTTCATACAAAAAACAAAAAGTCAAACAAAAGTTTTTAATCCTGAACTGTGAACACATTCACAACCACAACCACTCAGTCTTTTAAACACCGTCTCACTTATGGCTTTATAACATTTAATAAAACACCAGTGGACAAAACTCATCTTTTTCTCTTTATTATTATTATTATTATTATTGTTATTATTATTATCATCTCTAGCTTCATCAGGACAGATTTTAGGTGTTTGAATAACTTTTGGAGGTCCACAGAGGAGGCTGAAAGCTCCAGAATTTGGAAATAAATTGTTTTTTATTTATTGCATTTTTTGGTCATATTGACAAAAGTTGCTTTAAGAAAGTTTTCTTTACGTTTTTTTGACAAGCATTCTTCAAAAAAATCCAACAACAGAGTTATTGTTTCCTAAATATTGTTTATTTTTATTTCATTTTGACTTTTTCGTTTTAGTTCAGTTTAGTTTCCAGGGAGAATTTACTCCTTTAGTTTTCATTATTTCAAAAATGTTTCGTTTTTAATAGTTTCTGTGTTATTAGTTAGTTTTAATCTTTATTAAGTACAGGCACTACAATAGAAACTCTGAACTTTCTGAAAGCAGTGACTCTCAGCAAACACGTTTTCTCATCAGTTGTAATAAATTCTGATCTCAGATATTAAAAGCATATTTCCTCCGTATCGTTTTTGCATTTTGGTTTGTTTTCTAAGTTCACAAAATCGTTTCAGTTTTAATCTTTTAAAGTTTTATTTTTATATAACTAAAATGTTTTCACCAAACCTCATTCAAAAATCAGCCACTTTTAGATTTTTTTTTTCTACTGTGTTCCGTCGTTTATTTGCTTTTCGGGGATCAGATGTCAGCACGAAGTTTTTTATCATGAAGCCTCTCACCCATCCAGCCAGTTATAGCCCAGCTCTGACGTCAGCTGCTGAGTCCTGAGTTGGTCCAATGAGAACCGTCCGGGACTGGGACTGGTCCAGGGTGCTTCTCCTCTCCTGCAGATCGAGGAGAGCACAGTAGAGAAAGGACTCCTTCAGCGGGATTCAGGAGCCTGCTCCGGGCCGGGTCGCTGTCAGCATGCGGAGCTGAGCAGGGATGGAGGCGCGGAACTGCGGAGTCCGACACATGAACACTCTGAGTCTGCTGCTGGTGTGCGTGTGCCCGCTGTGCTGCAGGGGCAGCTGGATGTAAGTATGTTACAAAATACACACACACACACACACACACACA
>NW_005187458.1:1345567-1347202 GCF_000239375.1 Pundamilia nyererei
ACACACACACACACACACACGCTAAATAAAAGCCCAAAAGTTTTCTTCAGCTGTCTCGTGCCAAAGCGCGCGCTGGCACGGAGCCGTCAGAGTCATGCGTGAAGACGTTTATGGAGATGAAGCTCCCGGAGGAGCACACGGAGCCAGCTGGCTGTGAGCTGCAGGGCAGCGGAGAACTTGAGTGCAGAGTCCGCCTGGAAAACAGCGAATTCACCGGCTCAGCCTACAGGAGCATTAACGGTGTCGTTAAAGAGCGCCTCTTCTTTCGTGCTCATTAAAAGCTTCTCGCGCTCACAGAAATGCGCGCAGACTCGGTGTGACCTCTCTGTGACCCTCACACACTCAGCTGGTGAGGTTTGGATCTCGTTTTTGGCTGAAACGCGCGGATTTTCCACGGTAATGTCCAAGAATCCGAACTTTGCGCGTGCACAGACCGTTTCTAATCCGCAGCAGCAGCGCACGCGCGCAAGAGACCTGCTCTGCGCCAAGAGCCTGATAAAAGGCGCAGATGAGCGCCGAGCCGGGGGGGGGGTTTGGCTCGGAAATCAGATGGCACACATACACAGCGACCACTTTCTCTAATATGTGTTTTATTTTAGTATAAATACAGCAAGTATTTACACGTTTCATATAAGCACACTCTCGAAGTTTCTTATCGATTTCGGCCCGAATAACGGAACATCTCAGGTACATACAAGCGTTCATTTAGATGTTACGCTGTATGATAAGCAACCCCACAGCCAGGAACGCTGCACAACGTGACGTCAGAGTTAGTGCTTCACTTCACACCTGTGCAGGATGGACAGGTAATAAATGAATAAATCAGAGGTGTGCTGTCTGAACTTTTCCTTATTTTAAATAAAGTTTTGCTGATTTCTGTCGACAGGTGGCTCGGTGTGACGTCACCGGGGGTGGTGGAGAAGCTGGGGTGTTCCAACCTGTCTCTGAGCCCCCGGCAGCGCGAGCTGTGCAGCAGGAAGTCCATCCTGCTGCCGGGAGTCCGGGAGGGCGCGCGCCTCGGGGTGGCCGAGTGTCAGAGACAGTTCAGGCACGAGCGCTGGAACTGTTCCACCAATCAGAAGGTGCCCGTGTTCGGGCACGAGCTCACGAGCGGTGAGTAAGATCACTTTACGGGGGGTGGGGACTCCTCCCTCTGATTCACCTGGACGCGTGACTGCTCAGGTGAAGCAGGACCGTCATGGAGCAAATACGGGCTTCACTCATCGACAGAGATGGGCAGTTACGCGCGTTCCGATTACTTTTTTCAAGTAATGATTATAGTAAAGGATTACTATTGTAAAAATGCAATTAGATTAGTGTTACTTTCCCGTAAGAACGCTGTATTCAGTAGCGGTTTTTAATACGGGCGACACGGGCGACATCGTGGTGGGGGGCGGCATCAGGGGCATCGGCAAAAAAAATAAAAATAAAAAATTGCTCGTACTCATGCTGCCCCCACATCAGCCAGCGCATATTGGGAATGGCATAGGCACCGATCGGTTTTCTATCGCCCATTTGCTGGGAGTAAGGGCGCCCTCCGTTTGCGAGGTGCGCCTGCTGCTTGCGGCACAGGGAGGAGAGGGCGGGGCGGACATTATGATACAGACTTATAATTTGCACCGATGTTTTTCCTCG
>NW_005187458.1:1347451-1353959 GCF_000239375.1 Pundamilia nyererei
CATTTCATTCATAATGATGTAAATCCAAGCCCATTATGTATTCATGATTTGAATCCTGGGTTGTGTGAAATCCCAGAAATAAACCCTAGACAAAGTGAATCTGTGAACTAAGGTGTGTTAGATCATGTTGTGGCGATCCTCGAGTTGGGGGATTTGTGTTCTGGAGTGCAAAATTAAAGCCAACGTAAGATGGACAAGAAAAGTTCAAAGTCATCAGGTGCTCAGTTTAGAAAAAATAGAAAAGAAGAGGAGGAGAAAAGAGCAAAAGATGCAGGTAAGCAGATGTGTCATTGGATAATGGCAGGTCATCCTGCAACAATCAGAATCAGAATACTTTATTACTCCCTAAGGAAATTATGTGCGTTACAGCTGCTCCAAGAAGAAATGGTAAAAATAGTAACAGTAACAGACTAAACTCCAAACAATACATTATGTTACAGATTTTAATATTAATTAGTCATTGTCAGTTGTTGATTCATCCTATTCTCATTGTATGACGAATTATGATGGCTGTTTGGTAGCTGTTTGCATACTATGCATACTCTCTCTCTCTTCATGTGTGTGTGTTTCTATGGCGAAATTCAGCGTGGTTCCGACAACAGTTTTATGTTAATGTACAATCCTTAATATGTTTTGTGTGTGTGTGGGGGGGTGGGGGTGGGGTGGGGTGTTCGCCCGGGGCGCCAAACAGGCTAGGACCGCCACTGGCTGTATTACTGGGTTACTAAACCCTGATTTTGTTTGTCAGTGTCTTATGACAGTGACGTAATAGCATGCGACGTCCGTGGCAGCAACAGACGTGTGCAGATCAACAGTGCGGGAGAGAGTGCGACCGTGCGGTGTTTAAAGCTTGGAAGTACTTACGTTACTTTGAGTTTGATTCTGTAAGAAGTGTCTGCTGTACACTCTGCGTGTGAAAAAAACTTCTTTCTACAGCAAAAAATTAAACTACAAATCATAGCAAGCACCCAGCACGCTGCCACAGGAATGTGAAATTCACAGAGAAATCCCCAGATCCTCCCCATTGACATGACCGCTGCAGCACTGGGAAAACCTGCGACGGCCCCACTCCTGCGAAACTGGTGAAAATAAGATTTAAGAGCGACAGGGCTAAGTGATGCTGAATCTTCGATTTTATTCATTTTTTGCTGTGTTTAACTTGCATTTATTTGAAAGAGTGATTGTAAACACAAAAAATAATTTATTTTATATGCTGGAATATGCAGATTGGTTTAAATCTGGTTTTCAAATCTGGTTTAAATGTAAAAAGAAATTCTTCCAGTCAGAGACAGTTGAATATAATTTAGTTTTTGCTTGATGAAATGTGCATAAAGTTAAAAGATTAAAACTAATAAAACAAGTTTTAAAAAGAGAATTTTCAATATTATATGATGGATTATGCAGAAAAAAATAGAATTAGGCTGAAAGGTCTATTGCTTTATTACATATTCAGGTTGTTTATCATGTTTTTTAAAAGTAACTAAGTAATAAAGTAACTAATTACTTTTGAAAATAAGTAATCACTAAAGTAAAGGGATTCGGAGAAATAAAGTGATTTGGAGAAGTAACTAATTACTGTTTTTAAGTAACTTGACCACCACTGCTCACTGAAACTTTATTTGTTCCAAAGCTCTCCAAAAGCAGCCACAGAATCCTACTGAACAGTGGCTGTTTTAGCTTGCTTCTGATTGGCTGAAATGAATCTGACTGAAATCATGTATTTTTTCCCACTCAGGCGTGTGTTAGCTCAGCTTCTCTGAGAACAGATTCGATTTTTGTATAATGTGCGCCAGGTGAGTTTAATTAAGGGACAAACTCCAGAGCCAACCAGTCGAGAGAAAGTAAAAGAGGAAACAAAATAAGTCTGGTTAGGTGAGGCAGAGTGAGGAAAAGGGTAAATAGAGTAGGAATTTTTACAACAACAAGGCATTCAGTAACACCATCAAGGGTCACAGTGTGAGAGGTCAGAGGTCGCTGAGAGTAAAATCAGCTTTTACAGTCTGAGGAAAAACAGTGGTTAACAAACTTATGTATATCTGTGATGGTCAGAGTGCACATAAACCCATAATGTAGTCACATGACCTCATTTCATTCAATGACTTGTAAATTAAATTCATCAAAGAGAGAAATTTTCTCCTTCAGTTAAATTTTCAGACTTCAAAGCAGAAAATTCAGGTTTCAGAAATCGTTTAAATCTTTTTCTGCAGTTCCTGTCTCTGCCTGTAGAGGGCAGCGCTCCCTTTAGCACCAATACCAGTCTTAGCGATAAATGATTTCTTCACTTCCTCAATGTGACCAGAATACTTCAGACAGCACGTCTGAATATGAGACTTTACAGAGACTACAGACTGTGAAACTCACAGAGACTGCACCTCAGTCTGAAAAACCCTCCATCCATATATCCATCCATTTTCTTCTGATGATGAAAATGTATGTGAAGTGATGATATGAAATTAAAATAAGCATAAATATTAAAACATTTACACAGACTTTAAATATTTTATTTTAATACACTTTTAAATATAAAATCTATTAATTATATATTAAATTATTAGATAGCCAGTGAATTTTAACTGACAGGACTTCGCCTGTCTGCTAACACTGACTGCTTTTAGTTTTGGACTGAAAGATAAAAGCAGCTGGAGTGTGACCAGTACAGAGTGGTTCTGCCTTCATTTCTGAGGGGTACTCTGAATCAGGTGAAGATTGTTAACCAATGAGCAAAGAAGCATCTGAGACGATGAAAGTATACCTCATGAAACCTCCTGAAATAAGTGTCATGTCTGCCCATTCTGTCACTGCAGGAACCAAAGAGACAGCGTTCATCTATGCGGTGATGGCAGCAGGGCTCGTCCATGCCGTCACGCGCTCCTGCAGCCAGGGCAATATGACGGAGTGCGGCTGCGATGCTCGGCTGCGGGGCGGCGGCTCAGCAGCAGAGGGCTGGCACTGGGGCGGCTGCTCAGATCACATCCAGTACGGGACGTGGTTCAGCCGCAAGTTCATGGACCACACATTGAAGAACATGTCGACGAGCCGCAGCAGCTACACGCTGAGCACCATGAACCAGCACAACAGCGAGGCCGGGCGACAGGTGAACGTCGACGACTCAAACTAAAGCTGAAAGTCTAAAGGTCCAAGGTGTGATTAACTTCCTGTTTGCGTCCTGCAGGCGATCAACAGGACGATGTCCACAGACTGTCGTTGTCACGGTGTTTCTGGCTCCTGCGCGGTGAAGACATGCTGGAGGACGATGGCGCCGTTTCAGCGGGTCGGGACGTATCTGAAGGACAGATACGAGCACAGCATGCAGGTGACGGAGCGATCCAAGAGGAAGATGAAGTGGAAGGACCAGCGGCGTCTCCATGTGGACAAACACCAGCTCATCTTCCTCAACAAGTCTCCAAACTACTGTCTGGAGGACAGGCGGCGGGGCATCGCGGGCACCAGAGGGCGCCGGTGCAACCGGACATCCACGGGGCCGGACAGCTGTAACCTGCTGTGCTGCGGCAGAGGATACAACACACACGTGGTCAGACACGTCCAGCGCTGCGAGTGCAAGTTTGTGTGGTGCTGCTACGTCCATTGCAGGCGCTGCGAGAGCATGAACGACATGCACACCTGTAAGTAACACACCTGGAAACAGAAACACATGGAACACGTAGCTCACCTTCATTCACCACAGCATGATACCTGGTAATAGAAGAACACCTGGAATAAAAGAAGGATTTGTGGGAAGAGACAAATTGGACATCTGGATCTGAAAGAGTGTAAACATAAGAAGGACTGAACCTCTCAGGTGAAGACAGATCCTCCTTGGACCAATCTGAGGTCAGCAGTACTTGGTACATTTACAGCAGCACATGGCACAGCTTCACCTTCTCTCTTGATAACATCACCATTAGAGTAAACCTGCAGAAGAGTCACAGAAGAAATGGGTGAGCAGCTGCCTGAGGGCCGAGCAGTGAAGGTGAAGCCTTAAGTTTACCTGTCGATGTGGCGAGGAGCTCAGAGCGGAGCTGCTGCTCCATGTGGAAAGATCCAGGTGAGCCACGTGACAGCCTCCTGCATGCCTCCTGTGTGAGCTGTTTCATGTTCACCTGTGAGCAGCAGACCCAGGACAGGATTTTACTGCCTGAACGTTTAAATGTTTCAGACTGGACAGACTTCTCCAACGTGTTTCTGAAGCATTCAGAGTGCCACCAGGAGGAGGATCAGTGCTGCTGCACACTCAATCTGAAGATCTAAATGACTGAAACACACCAGATGGACTCCTGATCAGTCTCACCAGTTCTGCAGCCCACAGACTGATTTCATATTTTAAAATAAAGATATTTATGTGTAAATAATTTTTAAAAGTTGATTATTTGGTATGGAATCATATTTTTATAATTTCTGTCCAAAAAGAATCAAACTGACATCAGATGGTGAAATGATCCCGTAAATGTGGACGTGAAGACTTCCTTGTTCAATTTCTGTTGGCAAACTTTATTAACAAAAACATGAAAACAACAGAACAAAAAGCTGTGAGTCTGTTTAAAGGTTCCACACAAATACGGTTTATTATACTTTGACTAATAAAAAATAAAATGCCTGGTAGAGAAAATGCTAGAGGAGATTTGGTTCAGTTTGTCTTTAACAAACCATAAAACTCCTCACAGGATATTCCAGAAACATTCCCAAAAAGGCATCCTGAAAGAAGGAAACCTTGTGAATAATCCAGAAACAGGAAATACTACATTCCAGCTGGAAGTACAGCAGTATAGCTGTACAGGCAGCTGATGATGTAGAGTAAAAGTACTTCATTACATCTGATCACAGAAGGCCCTGCCTATTCTGCCTCCACCTCACCCGAGAAGAGTCTTCTTTTTGATTTTTGAATAAAAGAATGATTAAAGACATCAGAAAGATGTAAATATAACAAACATATAAAACATATTAAGCCTGCACAGCTTTGTTCACATGGATGTGTTTAAATAAAGTTAGGAGAAAGTATCCTGTCTGTCAGTTGGTGATGAACGCATCCATCACTTCTTTCATTTGACAGTTTAAACAGCAGGAACAAAAGAACAGCTGATGAAACATCAGACCGTAGAAACAATTTGAGAAACATTCAAACTGATCTGAACTGTGCACAGCTCTCTGAGCTCTGCAGTAGCTCGATTCTTTTCTGTTTCAGCCGTTCAGTTGCAAATTTGCTGCTGTGCTTGGATCTTTGTCCTGCTGATGACCCAGGTTGGTCCCAACTTTATCTGTGGGACAGATGGCCTCACACTGAAGAACCACAAAAGAAGTTCAAGGTGCACTTAGATCATCATCCCTTCTCCACCGTGCTGACACTTGATCCAAGCTGTTTGCTGTGCGTGATGGACAAACATCTACATTTGGTCTCATCTGTCAAAGGATGTGTTCCTGAAGTCTTTGTTCAGATGCAGCTTTACAAACCCAATCCCTGCTGTTATGTCCTCTTACTGAGAAGAGGCTTTCTCCTCCAGCCCCTCTGAACAGCCATTCCTGTTCTGCCTTTTTCTAACCATGCTGTCATGAACTCTAACCTTTAACCTGCTAACTGAAGCCTGTAGAGTCTGAGATGTAGCTCTTGGAATTTAGTTTTTAATTTTTTTTGATCAGTCTAACCCTGTAAATAATTTACTGTAACCTTCAAACTGCTAAAACATGTCCTTTGGTAGAGGAGCTCAGACCGACGATGACGATCAGTTAATCAGTGCATTGATCATCAGCACATGGATGCAGTAAGGCTGGACTCTGCAACAGACAGACACCACAGTGCCCCGAGTTTTAGGATCTGTGCATTCCCAGAGTGTAAATTAGGGGTGTAAATGAGGGGTGTAACGTCTGTAACATCAAAAAAATGATCGTCCTGCTCAGCTGATCTCTGAGCTCAGTGAACTTTCTCCTGACCAATTTCAGTTCTGACTGAATCCAACATGGAGTTCATTTTGTTCGAGTAGCACAGCAAGGACTGATCGTGTGTACCTCAGATAAACTATTTAAACTTTGTACTTATTCATTATTCTTATATTCAGGCCTTCAAACCTTCAGGCATAGTTGCAGGGTTCAGGTTTGGGTTGAGGCCGCGGTCTCGTCGCATGTTGCTGAGTCAGAGAGGGTCCTCACAAAGACAGGAGTGTGTGTTATCAGTAGTGTGTGATGATGAGGCAGAAAGATTTGGGGAAAAAGTGAAAACATGTTCTTATTTACACTCCAGGATTTCCTGCCATTCTTACTGCACATCACTGAACAGGGTATGCCAGGCACAGATCCAGGGGCCCACAGGGTCAGGGGTCACACCCAGGCTCCTGTGTGTGATCATCTGCTGCCCTCAGCTTCTCCTCAGAAATCAAACATCTGCATTCCTGCGTGTTCACATTCACACATTCATACACACAGAAACTTTATAGCGAGCATGTCGACCGCGGCACTGCCGTCGGTGTGAGGTCAACGCAGGAGTGACGATTATGGCAACCTGAGACCAACTGAACTGTGT
>NW_005187458.1:1354257-1376633 GCF_000239375.1 Pundamilia nyererei
GTGTGTGTGTGTGTGTGTGTGTGTGTGTGTGTGCATGTATGGGTCAGTGTGTACCTCAGACTCGGCAGTTTCCTTTGAGTTTGGTTTTTCAGGAAACACATGAGGGACGATAAAGGAGGAGGAGGCGGCTTAGAGGCGCAGGAGCTGAAAAGAGTTGGCGGGGATAAGTTGGAGGGCAGAAGAGATGGAGGTCCTGCAGAGCGTCCGGCTGCTGTGTGTCTCTCTGATGATGATGATGAGTGAGCTGAAGATGTCAGCTGCTGCACAGGTAAGCTCGTCCGCCTGTTTTTATTCATGGAGTTCGTTCAAACTCTAAAACTGAACTTGGCGGTTCAGATGTAAAAATCTACATGAGCTTCAGGATGTAAAAGTTTGGACACTGGTTGTCGTGCGTCAGCGTCTCTGTGAAACTTTGAGTAGATGAATCTGAGAGCCCTTCCTCACATCAGCTCAGAAAGAGCTCCATTTATTTTAGTTGTGCTGTCCTGTTTGAAGCTTCATCTGTGATAACTTCTGGTTTTCTGATGTCTTACATAGCGATGTGTTCTCTGACTGAAATATTATGAGCTGCAGACTGAAGCACTGCTCACATCATTTGCTCTGACGTTCACTTTCTGGGGAGGGGGAGTCACCTGAGAGTGTGGACGCAGTGGGAATAGCCCCAACCCTCATTCAAGCTTTACATTCACATAAACAATGTGAGAAATAACTAGTGTGGGGTACTCAAGCAGAATGTTGCCATGGTTACAGGCAGTACTGTGTAGTATTATGTGCTCTGTATAAACAGATCTTCAGTCTAATATGTGCTGGTGCAGCCAACAGCTGGAGTATGAGGTACCTGCAGCAGCCTGCTCAGGTCTGCAGAGCTGCAAACAAAGAAACACAGCAGAGACTGCAGGAAGAAGCCGCACATGCCAAAGACTAAAGCTCCGCCCACACAGGAATAGCTGTGCAGCAATGCGATGACTGTTGAACTTCAGTGAAGTTGGCGACTTATAGAGATGACACAGAGCGGATCGATTAGTGGAAGCCGCGTGTTTAGATAAGCTGATACTGGAAACTGAGCGGGAATCACATCAGAGGTTATCTCAACAGCCAGAGCCCGCTGACAAGCAACTGTCACCGAGCAAAGGCAAAAAGGAGCCAGTTTATCTGTCAGCAGCTGATTCCCATCTGAACCTGCAGGCTGTAACAGGAAGTCATCATCAGCCCAGGAACTCCGTGTCCTGTTTGCCTCCTTTGACCGTTTCCTGGGTGGAGCTGATGGAGCAGATAACCACAGCTGCTATTATAGTTATTACACTTACTTCCTGTTCCAGTCGAGCCACCAGCAGCAGTCTTTGGTTTCAGGTCCAGAGGAGGAGGTTTAATAGTTTTACAAAGTGATGAGTTGAACTTTTCCACACTGCTACCTTCTAGTTTACCTGCACGCTGACAGTGTGTGGAGCACTGAGCTCCTGATTGGTTGGAAATCGTCCCGCTAAGAGCTGCAGCCACACACTGCCAGCACAGTTTCACTCACACAGCGTAGACATTGATGAAAGACACTTTTCTTTTCTTTTTTTTTTCAGAACTTTTGCTCCACCTCGACAGTGCTCCGCACTCGCACGATGTGCCACTCCTGCACCATCAGCCAGCTGATCCTGTGCCCATCAGGATTCAAACCCACGCCCAGATCCAACGCCCAGGACTGCAAGTGAGCACCACATAGCACAGGTCCACTCAAAGTCCTCATTGTGGTTCAACTGATGGTTGAAACAATAAACTGTGATTAGCTTCTTTGCACAAATTCAAATACCTCCACAATTTCACATCAAACATCACAACTCACACAAGAAACTTTAAAAGATCTCCACATCACCTCTTTAATAATTTTCTATTGAATTTACAGTTAACAGTTCTGCTGTCGAGTCAGGGTTCAAAACAGTCCTTCTGCGTATCACACTGAGCCACAGAGCAGCCTCTCCATCTGAATCAGGCTATATAAGGACCCCTCCCCTCCCTCACCCACCTCCACCTCTAAGAGGAGAGAGCCTTGCTGTCCTGGATCCCAACATCAGCAGCCACTTTACCTCCAGTCTGTCTGTCTGTTCTGCAGGTACTACATCAACACTCCCAGCATGAAGCTGCCCCTCAGTGGCTGCTCCTTCGAGTGCTACAAGGAGGTGGAAATAAAGAGCTGCTGTCCAGGTTACTGGGGCCCCGACTGCATCGGTCAGTACCGACACACCAGCTCGTCCTCAAAGAGCCAAAAAGCTTTTATTTAATCATTATGTTATATTCAAAAGAGGCTGTATGAATGTGTGAGAAGCATGTTGTATAAAGTGATTTGAGTGCTCATAGTAGAAAGGTGCTGTACAAGAATCAGTCCGTTTACCACATATAATGTTAAAAGGCTGCAAAATAACAGGCCTAACATTTGTAGTGGGGAGTCTATTGTACGGTATTAAAGAATGGAAAAATGATCCTGTTACCACAGGTGTGTAAAGTCCAGCACCGCAACGCAGTCTGCCTTTACAAACGTGTGAGAGAGAGCAGGTGTGGATGTTGCTGTGAGGCAGGCTGTGAACTTTCTTCAGCTTTCAGGCGCCTCAGCGGCTCAGACAAGAAGTAAAGGAGCATGCGAAGTCACAGAGCGGTGCCATCGAGTGCGTAAAAGTTGTGAGTGTAAAAGTCCTGCTGACTCAGGAGCTGCTAAGCTTCAAACCTCCTCCAGCGTTAACATCAGCACAGAGACTTCACAGCCGAGCAGCTTCTGTAAGGGTGATGTGAGGGTGGACGGGCGCTTTGGTCCATGTGCTACATTTAATTCAATACGTTTAAATTTAAAGAAGTTTAAAATGTAAATTTGTGACTGTGATAATTTTTGTATTCACTCATTGGTCATAGCATGCTAGCAGCAGCACACTCGGTCTGTCCAGAAATTCACTACAAGACTTCTCGGCGGTCTAAAGAAACTGAGCTCTGGCTTCCAGGTGACTTGTGTCACATTTTCAGTTCTGTAGGAACCAGATCGTCCTGCAGGAACCAGAAACTTCCTCCCCATTTCCTCTGGTCAGACGCTGTCAGCAGGACTGGAATCTGCTTACTCAGTGGACACCCCCCCATGCGTCTCATGCCTGTTTTATCTGTTCAAAGCAGAAAAGTAATGCTCAGTTTTTTCTGCTCCTGAGAGCTGACACACCTGAACCAGGGGTCTTCTAGGACTTTGCTTGTCCTCCATCCACCCCCAGCTCCACCTTCACTGAAGACTCTGCCACTAGAAACACAAAAAAGAAAAAAAAATCACTGAAACTCTTACAAAGTTTTCACAGAAAACCCAAAGCAATCCTCCAACAAGTGGAGGAAGTCGTTGTTACGTAAAAGTACCTTTAAAAGTAAAAGTCCTGATACTCATGTGAAAGTATGAGTAATATCATAAAAAATACTTCATTATAACAAGTAAAATGTCTCCTGAGTATGAGAACCAGTATATATTTGATGGTCATCGCTGTGCAGTCATGTGAAAACAGATTTTTTTTTAAAAACTATGTTCACTTTCAAATGTTTGGTATCAAACAGAAGTTATTTTCATTATGAACTGTTGATCATTTCTCCGGTCCGGCTCCGACCTTCCGGTCCTAAGTGACGCTGCCATAAACTGACTTGGCATCAAAGTAATGATAAAATAATACAGGCACATGTTCAAATACTTAAAAATATAAGAAGGATTTCTTCATAACTTTCAAAGAGGAAAAAAAACACCCAGGAATGAACGATCCTGGTATCCGTGCTTCCTGCGATGCTATCCTGTGATGCTGTGGTGGTTATTTGTTCTGTGAGCGGAAGAGGGGAAGGGAAACAGATGATGGTGATGTGATGACATGAAGGAGGATGGCGGGAAGTGTGTGTGTGTGTGTGTGTGGGGGGGGGGTCTGTTTCCTCATAGAAAACACAACAGCAGCGCTCCACAATCATGAAGCGTCAGCTTCCTGTTCACACCATGTGCCCGTTCTCTTTCAGAGTGTCCTGACCAGGCCGCCAGACCCTGCAGCGGCAGAGGCATCTGCTCCGCTGGACTGGGAGGGAATGGGACCTGCAGCTGCCAGGTGACCTCACACACCTGTTCTCACCTTACACACCTGCTCTAACTGTACATCACACTCCTGCTCTCACACACCTGCTCTCATAGAATATATGTTTATTTTCGCTGTTACAAGAACAATGAAAGACAGTGTCACCTCACACACCTGCTCTCACATCACGTCACACACCTGGTGACAAAAATCAGCTGATTTGCAGGTAAATTGGAGTGAGAAAGCAAAGCTGATTGGAACACAGACAAACCAAAAAATAAAACAAACTACAATAACGTGAAAGCAGACTGACACAATCACTGTGAGCTTGTGTCCATATAAATGTATATTTAGGACGTAATCATATATCTGGGTTTATTGTCATAAAGAAGGCATAATATTAGAACCTTGAACAACACTCACTGTCCACAGAACCAACAGTAAATGACCTCAGAGTTTCTAGATTCTAGAGCCCTTTAGAACCTTAGATCTCAGACTGTTACAGGAACCCAAGAACCCTGTGAATAATCAAACCCCATAAATATGTGTGTTGCATCGGTGGTTGGCTGAAAGGTTTAAATAATTAATGACCGTAAAAGCAGAACCCCTCCACCTTTGAAAAATACATCGGTATACAGGTTCCTGTAACAGGACCCAGCAGCAAACTGTTTGCATTACAAATCTGTCTCTCTACAGGCCAGAACCACGGCTCTCTTAAAGTTTACCCATGATGTCACATCCTGTTTATCATTGTTTTTAATTGTGTGTGTGTGTGTGTGTGTGTGTGTGTGTCCAGGAGGGCTTTGCAGGAACTGCCTGTGAGGACTGTGCACCTGGACGGTACAGCCCCACCTGTAGCTCAGGTAACGTCATCTCCAGCTGTGACAGATGCACTGAGTTCTCAGGAACCTCTGACCCACCGTAATTCTGTTTACACTGTTTGCAGTCTGCTCCTGTGTCCACGGCCTCTGTGCTTCTGGAATAGTGGGCGACGGCCGATGCACCTGTTTCTCTGGATACACGGGTCCCAACTGTGACCAAGGTCAGTCCTCCTGCTGGTACCTTTACAGTCACAGGTAACTCCACCTGCAGCAGGTGTCCCGCTGTGTTGTCTGGTCCTTCTCCTGATTTGGTAACATGTCAGCTTATCTTTTCCTGTTTCCTGTTACCTATACAGTTTCTGCATTTGCCTGCACCCTGTCACCTGTGCTAACACCTGTATTGTGTTTCAGAGTTACCAGAGTGTGCAGCTCTCAGCTGTCAGCAGAACTCTCGCTGTATTGAAGAAGCTCTGACGGGGCAGTTAGTGTGCCAGTGTCTACCCGGCTACCAGAGAGCAGGAGCCAAGTGTTTATGTGAGCTTATATGTACCCCCTTGGTGCTCTCTCTCTCTCTCTCTCTCTCTCACACACCTCTAGTTCTCTCTCCCGTCTGTGGTCAGTGTAAATGTCACAGTCTTTGAGTCTCTGTGTGCTCCAGCTTTGTCTTTCTCACTTTGTCACTTTGTCTTTCTCAGCCATAAATCCGTGTCTGCAGCGGGTGTGTCACGCTCAGGCCTCCTGTGTCCACACTGGACCAAACCAGCACCTGTGTACCTGCAATAAGGGCTACAGTGGGGACGGGCGGGTCTGCATGGCCATTGACCCGTGTCAGACCGATCGTGGCGGCTGCGCCGCTGAGTCTGCCCACTGTGTGTACGATGGACCGGGCAGGGTAAAACATTTTGGCTGACCTTTCACATCATGTGTGTAACGAGCTGTGGCCCACAGGGGGCAGCGGCTTGCTGTCAGATGACCTTGTCAGTGACCTCTGAATCTGCTGTGCTCTGTGCTCTGTTCAGTCCCACTGTGAGTGCCTCTCTGGGTTTGACACTCTGTCGGGCGGTGGCTGCAGCCTAAAGAACTCCTGCACACCTGATTCCTGCCACCGGAACGCCAACTGCAGCACTGTGGGACCTGGACAAGTTGAGTCAGTCACTTTACTTTACTGAATGTCTGCATGGACCAATACCTGAATCTGCAGGCAGCAAGTAGCAGAGCTGCAGAACTGAGCCGTCACTTGCTGCTCTGTCCCTCAGGTGCGCCTGTCTCCAGGGCTACATTGGTAATGGTAAAGTCTGCATTGGGAACATCATGGAGCGTCTGAATGACCTGAACACAGAACCAGGAGGCCAGTGGACGGGTCAGCTGAGCAATGCCATCACTCTGTTTGGTATGTGGATTCAGTTTGAGGTGATTTGGTCCATAAAAAGCAGAAAACTTTCACTTCCTCAGCTTTAGCTCTCTGTGCAGGGACACATGTAAGCTTTTCTCTCTGGCCTACGGTGTTCTGGTGTGACCTGCCCAGTGACAGATATATTAAATAAAACTCAGTAAATAAACTAGCATTCATAAAAATTAAACTGATACAGAAAAATTATTTCAAGTTTCTCCTTTAAGCACTTTTATTTACCACATCCAGGACTTTTTTTTATAAGTGAGTTTTAAAATGTTTAATCTGGGTTCTGCACGGTCGCCCCTAAAGTAGCCTTCCCGTTCGATCCTGCTCTGTTTATTCTCCAGAACACATGACATAACCGACGTATCCCATGGTAAAACATAGGAGCGATGCTCAATTACTGCTCCGCTTTATTGGCAATGACAAGTCGTCAGCTGATGCACAACTTGTTTTTTGGAGGTATTCAGATGCGATCTGTGTAGTGAGACATTTTACAGATGGTCAATGAAGTCGTCTCACATGAAAAGAACTAATGTTGATGATTGTGTTTGTGTGTGTTTTGCAGGATCTTTGTCGTGGCCGCTGCAGAATTTGGGTCCGTTCACCGTTTTCATCCCGATAAATAAAGGCTTCAAGGGAACGCCGGTACGAATCCCTTCAAATAAACTGATCCACTTTTATCAGCAGCTAGTTTTAGCTTCCTTTTAACTTTAGAGCCACTTTTATGTTTCTTTCACACCCTGGCTTTGTTTTGGGAGCTCATCGTTCTTTGAGCTCCAGAGGAAAAAACACAATTCAATCAAAACGGGTTCAGTCAGGATTCAAACATCTGCCTTTACTCCTCTTACTAGGTGAGGACTCTGATAGCGGACAGGTCCAAAGCTACATACCTGTGTAAGATGCATCTGGTCGCTGGGATGATGCAGTTTGACACACTGAAGAAAACTGATGTCTTCTACACACTGACGGGAAAATCAGCAGAGACGGACACATCAGAGGGGGTGAGAGGCTTCATCACCAGCAGATTGATACAACATGAAGTGTAAACATGTCAGGGCACGAAGCAAAAAAATTAGGAAATATAAAAAAGATTTGAAACAATTTGAGGAAAGTGAGTGATGACTTGTTTTTTCACATAAGAAACAAACCAACCCAAAGCAAAATGCTAACGCAGGACCCGAACTAGAACCTGACCGAGACCCAAACTCAGACCCTTTCCCTAAGCAATTAAACAAATAACTTGACTGAATCCTGTTTTTAAACCCTTGGAAACACAATAAAGATGACAATAAATAGAGCATTCACAGACTTGGCTTGCATCTGTTTATTGTAAGAATGAATTAAGATTTATAATCAAATAAGTGATGCACACAGTGGACACCAAGTCCAGTCTTAAGTACTTCAGAGACTTTTGATAACATGTGAAACTGTTACGGTCTTCACACTTCCAAATGTTAAAGTGGTAAGCCTCCCATGGCTTTGATAGAATTTTGTATTGTCAGATCTTCCTCTGGTTTCATTCCAGGACGCTCAAACCAAAATCCGTATCCATGGCGGCAGGAAGAAAGGTGTAATCATCCAGTCTAATGTTGTTGCATCTAATGGGATCATCCATATCATCAATAGGCTGATGGAAAGCGTGCCTCCCATCGTAGAAAGCAACACTGAGGTGGCAAGACTGAAAGATTTTAGTTTGGGTGTAAATGTGCTCAGCAAAGATAAACCTGTTCATTATGTCTCCATTCATCTCATTACATGAACACTTTGTTGTTCCACAGGAGAACCTGATGAAGATCGTTTCTGACTACGGCAAGTTTCAGACTTTCACCAGTTTATTACAGGTATAGACTTCTTTTCTTCAATACCAGGAACATCAGGCCATGAATACATGCAGACGCCAACTTTTTTATTCTCAGTTTAGAAGTTAATCACATCCTGTAACTTCCTGTATTGAGTCAATAACAAGTTGAACACTGGAAGACATTTTATTGCATGTCCCAATGTCCCAGTCACATTCCTGCCCACCAGAGGATGGGATCATTACATTATTACACTGGATCAGGGCTTTGTGTTAACACTGACACAGAAGATGTTTGGAGTGTGATATTTCTATGATCAGTTTTAGGTTCTGAACACAGATTAAATAGGAAATATTGCACTGATTTGTGGTCCTGCAGGATTAGACGTCTCTGATGTTCATGCTGCAGGAAGAAATGTGTAAATATTAGCAGAGTCAGGACCGAGAGTCGCCTGAATCCCACCTCAAACACGGTGCATGAGCATTTATCTTAGTAACACATTCGGGTGCATGAGGACCTGGTTCTTAAGTTTCTAAATTGATCAAACTGGACAATTTGTGCTCACTGCAGAAAACTCCTCTGGCATCTTTGCTGGACCAGCCGGGACCAATCACTGTGCTTGCACCCACCACTGCAGCATTTGATGCAATGATAGAAGAACACCTGAAGTATCTCATGAGCCCTGACGTAAGGATGGACACAAAAACTGACAAATTTGTAGTCTGTCATGAATAATTCACCAGACGATTGGTTCTGAATCCTCAGGGTCACAGCAAACTGCTGGAGTTTCTCAGGAACCACATTATTCCGGCCACTGCGGTGAGAGCGACAGTCCGCTGACTCGTTAATAATTCACGTTTGTTCCCTCTGACAGTTTTTTTTATCTCCCTGTTATGCAGCTGGAAATCTACAATGCTGTGTCAACCCCAAGATACGTGACAATGGCCAATCAGGTTCTGACAATCACCGTGATGGAAAATGTAAGTGTGGATTTCCACCATCTGTAACCCCCAACATCACCCCAAATCTCTGTCACAGTCACTGTTGAATACTTAAATAATATCATGAATCTTATAAAATAACAAAGGAGGGTGGAAAGTGTTTGGTTCTAAGTATGCTATAATACTGACATTATTGTTCCAATATCCTTTCTGTGTGTGTGTGTTAGTGCTGTTCATGCAGATTTAGTCTCTTTAATAAGCTTGCAGATATTTTTAAATATTGCTGAAATTTATTTCACTTTCAACTTGAACATTTGAAATCTTGACATTAATAGAGTTTATTAATATTATTAATAGAGTTTAAAATACAATCCAGATAACAAAAATCCCTAAAAGTGCAGCGTTTTTATTTCTGTAATCATTTTCTGGAGAAATGAGTGTAATCAGTAAATATTCACCATGGATCCTGTAAGGAATACAGCCGTGTGACTTAAAGCTGACTGAACATCAGCTCCTGGTTTCTGTGTCAAACCTTCATCATCTAAAGAAAAGTTGAATTCACTCCTATTATCCGCATTTTAGTAAGACTGTTTTCCACACTTTCAACATGAGCTCAGGATTTCTGTCCGGTCGTCGTTTCACTGTTTCAGGGCCAGATCTTGGTTAATGGTGCAGCCGTGTTGGAGGCAGCTGTGGAGGCAAAAAATGGACGTCTTTATGTGATGGATGGAGTTTTGACTCCGCCCTCCATCGAACCTGTGTTGCCCAGTAGATGTGACATCACAGAGACTAAAATCATCATGGTGAGTTTAACGTCTAATGACATGATCGATTGACCCTAAATGTATATGTGCAGCGTATGAGGCTCAGTGTGAAAACAAAAGGCACTGAGCTCATGGAGCTCACATAGTTGGATCATCACACCATGCTACACTGTTGGACTCTGCCTCCATTGGATGAGTAAATGTATTTGATCAGTGAGGTGACTTTATCCCAGGAACAGAAACACGAGGACACTGCGAGATTCTGCCCCTTCACCTTTGAGCCCGCCCTAAAACACTGAAGCCCTTTGAGTGTGTTTGAGATATTTGATCAACTCATGTGTTTTTCAGGGTGAATGTGTCGCGTGTTCAAAGCTAATAATGACCCAATGCTCTTCTGGAGTTTTTACAGTAAGACTGAACTCACTGTGAAGCATCTGGATATTTATTCACTTCCCTTTCTTACTTTGAGCTGCTTTAAAATATAATTATGCTGTCTTTATCCAGGGCTCTTCCACATTTGGATGTTCTTATATTTTCACCAAGGGCAACCCATCTGTTAAAGTCTCAGTGAAAGGCTGCTCTGCACACTGCAACTCAACGGTCACGGTACACACTTTAGTAAAACCGGGCAGTTTACTTCATGTTGGAACAGAAAGACACTGAAGCCTAGAAGATGTAACTTTGTAGAGGCCGTCAGAATAACCTCGTGTATATCCGTTCAGATTCCAGCGTGCTGTAAAGGTTTCTACGGTCCAGACTGCAGACCATGTCCAGGTGGATACCAGACACCCTGCTCCGGACACGGGCAGGTCAGACATTCCCATAATTCCTTAATTACTTTATTTGGAAGAAGCTTTAGTGCTTTCTGTTCTTTGAACAGACTTTTTCCTGTTTGCAGTCCAGCGGTGACGGAAGGAAACTGAAATGTTTCAGTGTTTGCAGGGAAAGTGAGGTGTTTGGTTTATGGAGGAGGAACCTAAAGTGTGTTTTGTGCTTTTCAGTGTTCGGAGGGGGTTTCAAGAAATGGAACATGCAGCTGTGAACCGAACTTCAGCGGCTCACGCTGTCAGTACTGCTCCTCCTCCAACAAATATGGACCAAACTGTGACAGAAGTAAGTCTGACTCATACTTTGTGACGTCACACAGGCAGACATGATGTAAAGATGATGTACTTGTCTATCCTCAGCCTGCCCCTGTATCCACGGGCAGTGTGATAACCGTCCGGATTCAGACGGTCAGTGTAAAGTGGACTCGTGTCAGCAGGGTTACACCGGTCCTTTGTGTGATCGACAGACGGCCGCCTGCGGCGCTCAGGCTCAGTTTTGCCACGCACATGCTGACTGTGACTTCAGCCAGGGAACAGTCAAGTGAGTTTACCTGGATGGAGTCTGAGCTTTAACCCTGAGTCAGACGTCTGTAGTGAACAGTTATCTCGTACCACACATTATTCTGTACCGTGTCTTATTTTAGGTGTATTTGTAAAACTGGTTTCCAAGGTGATGGGATCACCTGTGTGGCATCTGACCCGTGTGCTCCACCCCACCGAGGTGGCTGCAGCCTGAACGTAAGTCTCCAGTTTTTATAGTGTAACTGTAAAAAACGCAGTCTGTTTCCTCACTGCTGCCCGTGCTGCATTCTGCCCCTTGCAGGCTAAATGTATAAAGACAGGCCCTGGGACTCACGTCTGTCAGTGTCTGACTGGATGGAGGGAGGATGGGGATGAGTGTCAACCAATCAACAACTGCAACAGTCCTGACAGAGGCGGCTGCCACCCCAACGCCACCTGTGTCTATGTGGGACCCGGACAGGTAAGGACACTGATATCAGCTGAGACGTGAATGGTGGAGATGTCACTGACGGATGGTTTATCTCATTAATATGCTCTTACCCTGGGAATGCACCACTTCAGTCCGTCATTAGGGTGGCAGTAAGGAGTGCAGTATTATTAAAACATGAGAGGGCCAGAAAATGTGAATCCTGAAATGTGGTTGATTATTCAAACTTACACTGGCCTATTTAAACTGGGGCCGTGCGGACCTCGGGGGGAATATTTCTTTTATCTCAGTTTTTTAACACGTTGTCGGTCAGTTTGTTCTTAATGATGTCACATCATTGTTTTTGGGAACCCCCCAGTCAAAAGCACCCAATTCTGCAGTTTCAATAAATGGAACTATTTATTCAGTTAATGTTTGCCACGTGGCAGTTTGTTAGTCTCAGGATCTTGCTGCTTCCTTTTGTAGATGATGTGGTTCTGTCAGCTTCATTGGCCTTCTGTAAAGATCTGGCACCTCTAATTCTGAGCCCATGGTTCATGGTTCCTCAGAAAAAAGTGGGGTGCCCACTTCAGACTGGAATTTTGTCCTGCTAGACCTCAGTGGAGTGTTCAATACTGTTGATCATAATATTCTATTAGAGCGACTAGAGCATGCTGTAGGTGTTACAGGTACGGTGCTGCAGTGGTTCGTATCATATCTCTGATAGACTCCAGTTTGTTCATGTAAATGGAGAGTCCTCTTCACACACTAAGATTAATTATGAAGTTCCACAGGGCTCTGTGCTAAGATCAATTCTGTTTACATTATACATGCCGCCTTTAGACAGTATCATCAGAAGTGATTTGTGATCTGGTCCACCAGCACCAAAGAGTGAAGCTGTCTCCGCAGCAGTAATGTCCTGTTGTTATCTGCTCCTGTTCAGAGTGACTGCACCTGTAAGGCCGGTTACCAGGGCAGCGGGCAGGACTGTGAACCTGTGAACCAGTGTGTGACTGCAGACGGAGGCTGTCACTACTTTGTGAGTAGCAAAAACCAAGCAAATCCACTGAAAGCATCTTTTCTGCTAAAATCATTATGGGTCACACCAACAGCAACATAAAACAGGTCTTTTGCTTTGATGTCATTTGCCTGCAGCGCTGTGATCAGGGTGTCAAAGCCAGATTTTACTCCTCTAACTATATCTTCAATTTGACCATACCTGGTCAAACTGGTCTGTAGATTCACTCCTAGTAACTAAACCAGCCAATCATCATTCCTCAGAGCCAATCAGAGGCTCTGCAGAGCTTCACTGAATTCCTTTAATTTTTTCAAAGTAAAAGACGTCTTGTGCATGATGTCTGTCTTGTACTGATAAAAATGACCGAAGCTAGGCCCTCGGTGACCGTGTCCCTGTTTAACTGTTTGTGTGTGCAGGCCAGCTGTCTCCTGCTGTCCTCTCAGTGGACGTGTGTCTGCGATGAAGGATATGTTGGAAATGGACACGTGTGTTACGGTACAGTTGAACAGGTGAGTGATGGCCAGGTTCAGTCGGCAGGATCGTGTCTTTGCTTCCAGCTGACTTTGTTTCCTGGTGATTTCAGGAGCTCAGCATCCTGCCTGAGGCCTCAGACTTCTTCACATGGATGACTGTGAGCATGTCACGTTTTACAGATGCATTATGTGCAGATTGTCATCACTTTGATTATTATACAATAAACGAAACGTGCAGTATATCACAAACTAACTCACACGTTTAGCACATGCAGACTAGGCACCGTAATTATGCCACTGTAAACAGTGTATCATATTCACTGATATTCATTCATACCACATGAAAACCCAATTAGAGCACATAAATATGGGTACAGAAAAATGATATATTTATGAATACTCTTAACAATGTTAGGCTCACACTGTGGGGGTTATCGGTTCGTGCCACCATGCTTCATTTTTTAATAACCATGCAGTTTACAAGACTGACTTCCCCTGTGGTCTTTCATGTACCAGCAGCTATTTTTAATACCAACCTGAGCAAAGATTGTGTTTGTGTTCATACACTCTGTTAGGATTCGGATCTGTCTCCGTCTCTGTTGGATCAGAACCTCACCCTCCTGGTTCCATCCTCAGCAGCCATCAGCAAAATGTCCTCAGAAGACAAAAACTTCTGGACTTTGAGGGGAAACCTGCCGAGTCTCATCAGGTTACAGCTCCGCAGGATTTAAAGTGACATCATTTTATTTTGGGGCTTTTATATGAATATATGTAACAGCTGTGCTGTGATCTGTCCCCTTCTGACAGAAATCACATGATCGCTGGTGACTACCCCTTATCTAGCCTCTGGAACATGTCGTCTGTGACATCCCTTCTGGGAACAACACTTCGTGTTTCTACAAACGATGAGGTAACGCTTTCTGTGTGAGGATTTCTGCACACATCAGAGAGAATTTTGATCTTTCATTGAGCCCGTGCAGCTCAGGTGTTTCACATAAACTCCACACGGCCATCGCTGCTCGTCCTCGGGCTGATCTAACTGCCTTTTGGCTGGCTCTCATCTTTCTGATGTTCTGTCAAATGCTTATAAAGTTACAGGTTGTTAAAATAACCTTATCTGGTATCAGGCACATAAATATATAATCTCTGTGAGCCAAAATATTGCTCTAAAAAAAAAAAAAAAAAAAAAAAAAAGCACTGCTGCCCTTCAGTATGCCTCCAGAAGCTGGCCAATCAGAATGAAATAGGCTATCTTAAAGGAACATAAGCTATAGCTTGTTGTTTCAAGCAAAGGATGAACTGAGGAGCTGAGCGGACAGCCAGTACAAAAAAATAAATAAATAAAAAATAAAAATAAAATGTTTGGACTGAATCATGTGAGCATACTTGAGTGGAGTCCCAGAATAAAAATGTGGACTTTCGTCCACTTTTAGTATATGGCTGTAAACTTGGTGCTTTTCTCTAATTTTACTTAAAAAATAAAATGGTTGTGTTTGTGCAGATCACTTCTGTTGGTGGAGCTCTCATTGGCACGTCAAACGTTGCTGCTACAAACGGACTGATCCATTTCATCGATAAGGTAAAAAGAAATACTACAAAAACAACACCCAGCAAGTTTTTTTGTACCCATTACCGATTTCAGCCTTTTTTTTTTTTTTTTTTTAAGGTTTTGGTTCCCGACAGAACACTGAGTGAAGGTCTGCTGGCCACGCTCGCTCTCAGGCCGGAGTTCTCACTCTTCAGATCGTATCTCATCGTACGACCTCTCAAACACGCTCACACCATGCTTAAATGTTCAATGTTTCCTTACATGTGCTTTCTCTGGCTTTTTGTTTAGGATTATAACCTGACCAATGATATCGAACAGGCTGACGAATTCACCATCTTTGCTCCGACAGACGCCGCCGTCACTGAGTACCTGAAGAAATTGGCAGCCACTGCCCTGGTATACATTTTAGGCTTCAGTTTGTCTGCGTTTTCATTTGAAGCTGAATCAAAAAGTTTGTATTTGACCCGATTAGTCTTTTTACTCACTGCTGACATTATTGAAATTTTTACATATTTTAAAATGGATTAAGTGGGCAACACTCAGTTCTGTTATTTCATTCGACATTTAAAGCAGATGGTAAATATAGAACTGAACTCTGTAATTAAAGACTTTGACCCTGTCCTCGGGTTTATTTATTTACTTCCTTCAAATTAGTTGTGCTTTTATTTTGTCACTGAACAGGATGTGAAGACCACTCGTTACCACGTGGTGGCATCGCAGCGTCTGTTAAAAACAGACCTTCAGCTCGGAGGTTACAAAGAGACGATGCTTGGGTTTTCCTTCCAGCTCGGCATTTTCCCACGAGACGGAAAGGTCTCATCATGAAATATTGATTCTGTCGCATCTGATCGCATGACAGTCTAAACAACACGATACAAACCACCTGACCTGTGTTTTCCTCATGCAGCTGTTTGTGAATGATGCTCAGATGAACTCCTCTGACATCCTGAGCGGTAAAGGAGTGATCCACGGTCTGTCAGCTGTTCTTCAGATCAACAGAAATCGCTGCGATGATCTCACGTACAAAAAATTCATGGTAAGGTCCTCAGCCACCAGTTAAGTCCTGCAGATACTTCAGCGCCTCCAATCCAGTTCAATGAATGGAGAAGCAATCGCATGATAAATATCAACATTTTCTTTCTGCTCCAAAGGGGAACTGTGTCGACTGCTTATTCCACCAAAACAAGATCTGCCCCAATGACACCATCCCAGATGTAAGTTTTCTGACTTTTTCTGATCATCGTTAATCTTTCAAAGCTTAGACGTGAACACTTTTTAACCACCAGGCTCTCTAAACAAACTTTTATACCAAACTAGAATCGGATAAATGCAGCTACTACAGAAAATCTGTTTGCAGATGATTCGATTTTAAGTTATGAAAGATGGAAAATTCTCCCCAAAGTCAAAAGAATTACGTTCAGTTTGTCCGACTTTACAAGACTAACAAGAAGTAGGAGAAGATCTAGAGAGGACTTCATGGTATTCCACTAAAGTAATTTCATGACCTCCCAGTGATCACTGACCACTTTACTGTATGTGCTCTTGTGCCAGTTACAGATTGAATTTCTTTCAGTTTACTGTGACAGTACTAAAGTAACATAACAAAAAAAATAAAAACGTATTTTAAGTATAATTGTGCTGAAAAGTAAATTGCTCTTTAACAGCTGTGGGAAAACTGGTATCATTTAGTTGTATTTCATATCGAATTTGACATCTTCAAAAATAAACCAGCGTTTTATTCAATGGAGCGTAAAAATGTTTTTCTTTTTGTGGTGCCGCGATAGAGGAATAACCGGGGACAGTAACTAAGATATTGACAACGCCACCTGGGGGAGGGCGTTACACCCCAGGAAAGATTTCTCTAGCCAATGTACGTGTTGCACTGGCTACCAAAGCCCACAGACTCGTTATTAACGGCAGAGGTGAGACAAAGGAAGTTTACAAATCAAAATTTATTAAGAGGAACTACTAAAAACATAACTATAAAATCAGGAAGGCACCTAGGGTAGCAGGGTTGAGACGGCAAAATAGTTCATTAAAACACTTTAACAAACGATGATTAAAATGGCCAGACTCCCTACCACGATGCTACCCTAAAACAATCACAGCATGATAAAAGAATAATTAAACAAAATAGTGGCGACCGGCCACTTGAGGCAACCTACAGGGAGGAGTGCCCAAGGGTGCCACCAATTACTCACCCGTGTAACTTCACTCCAGACCTCACTATCACTCACACTAAACGGTGCAATCTACCTATGCCCGGTGTGTACACTCGCATGCGTCGGGAAGGGGATTCCACCTCACGTGCCTAGCCCCTCAGCAAGCGGCCGCACCTCCACTAAAGCAATAAAACAAAGCACAAAACGTTACACACATTAATAAAAGATCTACATAAAACAAATACACCCCAAAGTACTGTTCGTTATAAAAGCCTCACATAACAAACAAAACAGCATGACAAGACAGCAGCAGCATAGTGCAAACCTGCAACAAAAGAGGGAAACAGTTGTCAAAGTCCACCCTACTATATGCCACGTTATGATGAACACAAGAGTCCCACTTACCACAGGGCAATACTAAACTGAGTGGCTTTCCTTGAGAGATCTGCAGTGCTCAACTGCCTAACGCGCTCAGCCACCTTGGATGGACAAGACTGCCAAATACCTCCTTCTGGTAGTGAAGCCTGCTAATTGTCAACTGGGAAGGTGTGGATGTTAGTGGTGCGTTTGTGGACATCGTGTAAAATCCTACCCCAGAATCTACTTCACTACATTTTGTAAGTTAGGTGAACTGAAATGAAGAGTTTTATTTTCACTGCTCTATCGCTTCACGCGGATAACTGGTTATACTGTGTAAATATTTTCTTGAAACATGCGTTGTAGAAAATGCTGAAATTAATACTCAGCTCAGATGCACAGCCTGGTCCATGAGAAGCTAAAGTCAAAGTAAGAAGTTGGTGTTTTGCTCTGTGCAGAAATCGGTGAGGACGACGAGAAAGTGCATGTTCACCCGCACGTTTGAGGGCGAGTGGCTGCCGAGAGTCGGCTGCAGAGCCACCTGCCTCCAGAAGAAGATCGTACGTTTCCTGCTCATTTCAGGGTAAGCATCCTCGGCAGTGTGGCACACTAGAACTCTTCTGTGCTTTCAGGAGCGGAGGTGCTGTGCAGGGTTTTTCGGGGAGCACTGCGAGGCATGCCCCGGTCCAAAGGGTCGGCCCTGCTTCGATAATGGAGTGTGTGTGGACGGGACAAACGGGACCGGAGTGTGTCGGTGTAACGAAGGCTTCAACGGGACCGCCTGTGAAACCTGCCAGAGCGGCAAATACGGAGTCCACTGTGACCAAGGTTCAGTACGTTTCATTAGTCAGCACATGATCTGTCATCTTCATCCTCACCTTCATCGTCACGTGTTGTCTGCTCAGAGTGCGAATGCAAGAACGGACAGTGTAACGAGGGACTGAAGGGCGATGGGACCTGCGAATGTGACGTGGACTGGAGGGGAGTCCACTGTGACCAAAGTAAGGCTGAATGTAGAGAAAAGTGAACGCTGTGATTTAGAACAACAAAATCTCATTTATGAGATCATTTTTAGAAATACTGTTTTTGTCATTTGTGCTGAGCTGCATCCGTGTCGTTGCAGAGATCGAAGCCAAAGCTGACGAGCAGTGCGGCTCGGTGAGATGCCACGGCAGTGCAAAGTAAGTCTGCACAAGTTTAACCGTTACTCTGCGTGCAGAACGCTGGAGGATTTATGCTTCCTGTTAAAACTTTAATCTGGTTTTATAGCTGTGTGACCGGCTCGTCCGGCCCTCAGTGTATCTGTGCTGCCGGCTTCAAAGGAAACGGGACTTTCTGTCAAGGTAACACATGTTATGAGCTCTGCAGGTCACTTACCTGCAGCTTTGGTCTGAGCTTGTTAAAGAGGATTCCTGTGAACCGCAAAGTTTACTGAACACTTTGTGACTCATGCAGCCATAGATCCGTGCGTGGTGGATAACGGCGGCTGCAGTCTGTACGCTCTCTGTAAGAGGACTCGACCCGGCCGAAGAGACTGTGTCTGTAATGCCGGCTACGCGGGCGACGGACTTGTGTGTGTCGGTAAACTCACTTGCCACAACTGCTCACACCTGCTCACAGCTGCTCTGGCTTAGTTATAGTTGGTACAAGGAGTCAAAACGATTTTTAAAAAGGAAAATTTAATTATTCCGAGTCAACATTAACTTGTTCAGATCAGTTTATATTAATTTTTTTTTTTTTAAAAAGCAAAAATTAGCTAAGAGGCAATCACACTGAGGATTACAGGGGACATGAAAGAGTGCAAAATACAATCGTGAAAGTTAAAGCAAAAGCATTGACAATAAATCCAGTAATACTAGAAGGATGTGCTTCGTAGTGTAATGGTCTGACTATGGTGGACAAAGTCTGCAGTAATTCAAAACTTAAAAAGCATTTTGTGAAAGTTCTGCGAAGTTAAAGCAAAAATACCAATGCAAAATATTCCAGATATTAGTTCTTCCAGCATCACAGCAAAAAAGGATTCCAGACAATCAGAAAAGCCTTCAGAGCCAGCAAAATGACTGAAATTAAGTAGCTCTGTTGATTTGCGTGGTTTGTGGTATTGTTGTGCTGTGAGGAATTTAAAAGCTCTGGCTCAGCATCGATCCTTGGCAGCAGCTCAAGTTATCAGACACACGATAAAAAGCTTGAACGCATCGTGAATCCGAGATAACCAGGTGGAGTTTTGTGTTTCTCTACAGAGATAAATCCCTGCCTGAAAGGAAACGGGGGTTGCCATGCCAATGCAGACTGCATTCACGTTGGACCGAACAAAGTAAAACTAGCTAACCTCTACAGTCTGACTTTAAGCACAGCTCTCTGCTGACGGTGGCGCTAAATGTGACTTTGTTTTCCTCGGCAGACTTCCTGTGTCTGCAGGGAATTTTACACCGGTGACGGGAAGAACTGCAACATCATCGACTTGTGCCAAAAGGTGAGTTTGTCTTCACTCTGGCTGGCTTCAAGCTGTGGGAAAGATGAGTGATTCAGAATCAGATGATTACATCATTCAGCTAATAATCACACATACAGCCCATAGTAGCACCAAATCACAGCAGCACTCATCTTGGTGCACTTTCCCTGTAAGAAAACACCAACTGCGAGGCAAGAGTTACACCCATAAGTCCTATTGTGAAGGAGGAAGCTTGTTAGGCTGCTCTATTCAGTGTTCCCAGGACAATAATAATGTCCCCGCCTCCTTTAGCACAGGAACTGTGGTAGTCCTGTTTTCAGTCAGTGCTCTGGCTCTGGTAAGGCTCACCTGGCTGAGCTGGTGACCCAGGTATGCTGCAGAAGAGCAGCATACAGCCACCTGTCTGCTGTCCTGTCAAGACAGCAAAAACAACCCTGAAAGCTGTCTTAGGCTGATGTGCTTCCTTTTCTGGTCACTGAAGCTGAGGTTGAGGTTGAGCGTTGCACATACAGTTCTAGGTTTTCATGCTGCTCCTGTCTCTGTCAAAGGTTTCTTACTTTTATGCTGTAAAGACCACATCAATTCAAGCTGTTACCCTCTCACGTGTTGATGCTGATGTTCCAGAACAATGGCGGCTGTCATCGGAATGCCCGGTGCAACATGACAGGTCCAGGCACTCAAAGCTGCACCTGCAGGCAAAATTTCATCGGCGACGGTGTGACCTGCAAAGGCACTGTGGCGAGGGTGAGCAGCTGAAATACAATGAAAGCGGCGCCGCAGGGCTTTGCACTAACTGTTGTCTCGTTACAGGAAATAGAGACACGTCGACACACGGACTTTTACTTTGGTCTGATGGTGAGTAGTGCTCCCCTCTGTCGCCCCCTGCTGGTGGAATTGCATTAACAGAACTCTGTTTTCAGATAATGGAGATTTCCCTGCAAGGGCGAGGGCCATTCACTGTCTTCATTCCAGACCCCGAGGCCTTCAGGACAAACACTTCACGCGAGGTCAGACCTTTGGTTACTGCTGGACAAACATCAGCGTGTCTTTGAAGACACACTGTAATTACATCAGAGTCTGGTCAGCTCAGGATGAATCAGAAATTAACAAGTTTGTAATTTTATCTTTTAGATGAGACGGAAGAGAGAGCGGTACGCTAATGTCCTGCGCAGCCACATCGTCATGTGTCACACTCTCCTGGCTGCTGACCTGAGCCAACCACGAAACCTGACATCGCTGTCTGGACTCGTGCTGACCACCAGCATCACCCAGGTCAGCCCTCAGCTGGTTTAATAGATTTATGTCTATATTTATGAATCCTGCCAATAAACAAAGGCCGAATCGATGCTTTATTATAAACAAGCATTCTTCAGTTTTATTTCTGTTATTGGGACACTTTGTGTTTGGCTTTTTTTTTCAGGGCAGTGTCTTCATCAACCAGGCAAATGTGACAAAGAGCGATGACCTCAGTGTGAATGGAATCATCCATGAAATTGACAGGATTCTGTATCCTCCAGATGTGGACAAAGACAGTTTTATGCTCGCCCCTGTAAGTATCCATCAGGTCATTTTGGAATAAGGAATCAGGGAAGCTGATGCTGAATGGATCGACTGGTTAGAGCTTTATTATCATATAAAACAATGACCATTGTTACTGAATTATAAAATGATCACTGAATGCTTTACTGTTACAGTGACATGTTAGTTAATAAGCTGTCTATTATTTCATGACCTGTTTAATTACTGTTTAAATAACATGTAAAATGCTAAATATATTCTAAAATCTATTTATTGGTATAATAGCATTTTTTCTAGCTCATTGAAACTGTGAGCAGCTGTCTGACTGTAGACTTTCTGGATGTTATGTTTTCTGTAATGTTTCTTGAACACCTTCATTCTGATGGTTTCCTGCAGGATGACTCTCAGCTGAACCTGACCGATGTGGCTGCACGTCACGGTTATCGAAACTTCTACAAACTGCTACAGGTAACACGCTACAACTTCCCCTTCTTCCTTCTCACTGACAACAAGAGCTGCTTATAGAGAATTAGCTGGTTGTGTGTGTTTTTACTCTAATATTGTATTTTAATATTGCACTTTAAGGTGACTGTTGTTCTGAAGTGGTGCACCAATAACATATATTACAGCCAAAGTGCTTAAACCAATATATCAATGTTAACAGAGCAAAAGAAGTGTGTCACTGTTGTTCACTTTGTCCGATCATTGCTCAAACATGTGGAGCACAACAATACTATAACTAATATCAGCAAAGCTCATGTTAAAATGAGATACTACACAACAACAAGCAGCATTAACGCAACATTTAGACAAGCTGCACAATGACATCACTTCCTCTGGGTTTTGTAACAAACGAACACCTAGACTACAACATCAGGACACACATGCAAGCTCCCTCACACACTCACACACATATAATAATAATAATAATAATAATTTATTTTATTTGAGGGCACCTTTCAGAAACCCAATGTCACCTTACAAAGAACAAAATTAATAAAAGGAACAATAAGTCATAAAATACATAAAATAAGTTAAAATTACAAAACAGAGCTTGACAACAGATAAAATCAGCATTAAAGCGAATAAGCCAGTTTAAACAGATGTGTTTTAAGCTGTGTCTTAAATACGGAGAGGGAGTCAATATTTCTTAGTGCAGGAGGAAGAGAGTTCCAGAGCCGAGGAGCAGAGCGACTGAAAGCTCTGTTCCCCATAGTGATAAGGTGTGAGGACGAAACAGTAAGATGAATAGCAGATGATGATCTGAGAAGGCGGGAAACAGTGGTGATATGGAGCAGGTCACACAAATATGAAGG
>NW_005187458.1:1381334-1400213 GCF_000239375.1 Pundamilia nyererei
TGCCATGCCTGACAGTAGGCTTAGTTGATTTAGCCAGGTGGGCCAGCACACTGTGGTCAACAGCCCGGTCAGTCTTGCAGGGAGGACGACGAGTTTTTGACCAGATGGAAAATATTGAGTTAGTGTCACTGATGTTGAACTTCCACGGAAGCCCTCGGTGGATATACCTGCGGCGGGCTGGAAGGCGATGTCCGGGTAGAAGTATAGAGCCACAGGTGGAGAGACAGCCAGGCAAAAACGAAGCCGCAAAAGATCTGTAGCAGAGTACTGGAGAAGAGCTGTCGCCGGGTGATGAATGATGGATAAAAAAAAATCCCAGGTGAGCACGAGCCACACCAACACCCTGTGGATCCGCATCTTAAGCCACCAATATACTCACACATAGATGGATGGAGTGGACTGTGGAGTGAACTAGCAGAAGGGCTGGTGTCCTGTTAGCCAGTTTTATTCGCATGAAATCTCATGTTTTTCAGGACACAGGTGTAATGGACCTGGTGAATGATATCATGTACCAGCCGGTGACAATCTTCCTGCCGTCAGACGGTGTCATGGCATCTCTGCCGCAGGAACAGAAGGACTTCCTGTTCCACCAACACAATCGACCCCAGCTGATGGAGTACCTGAAATACCACATCCTGCACAGCCAGAAGGTAAAACTTCTTTAGAGGGTACTTTTAGAGAAGCGTTAGACACTTTACAGCATGGCAGCTGGAAGAACAGCTCTGAAAGATTTGATAACTGGGATAAAATGTGAGGGTGCCTCAGGGAGGTTATCGCAGAACAAACATGGTGCTGTGGAGGTAAAAACGCTGAAGCAGGTCAGGTGGTTTCTCAGGTTTAGTTTAAAATGCCTTTAATCTCAGGTTTACGCTGAAGGACTGATCTTCCTGGACTCGGCTCGGAGTTTGCAGGGTTCGCCGCTCTCCTTCTCCTGTGGTGGGACAGACAACATTGTGAGTACTACAGTAAGAGAAATCTACAGAGAAGACAAACAAGACAAACATGGACTCCAAATAACCAACTGTCCTTTGAACAGGGAGAAATCTTCATCAACAACAGGAAGTGTCGGATTGTTCAGAGACACCTCATCTTTAAAGCGGGCATTGCCTACGGGATCGACTGCTTGCTAACTCCTCCCAGCCTCGGAGGACGCTGTGATGAACAAAGAACCTTTGACCTTCCGGTGAATCCTCACTTTACTGTCTGAGATGCATCTGAATGCTACCTGGAACAACCAGACATACTGATTCTGACTGTGTAAACTGTTAATGCTGATGGTGTTGGAGCACGGGTTGTGTGTAACTCGTAGGCTTGAAGTGTACTCACACAGTGAAAGTAACGGTGAGAGCCTGGCCTAATCTACAGTCTTAGAGGCCTGCTGTGTTCATGTTTTAGTTTCTGGTTATTTTTCCTGTAGCGGTGAACAGTCTGAAAAATGATTTAGAGCACCGAGAGCCTGGCTAGTGTGGGTTTAAAAAAGCTAGATGGTCCTAAAATCAGTCAAACATTTCCCACAGCAGCACAAATAAAAAGATTTTTGCAGGTGAGCTGATGGTTCATTTGATCTTTTCTTTTCTTCTTCTGTGGTAGACAAGCTGTGGAGGATGCAGCTTTTCTTCCACTCGCTGTCCTGCGGGAGGCATTCGTAAGGTCTGAGTCCCATCTTTAACAAACTCACTGCCTCTGTCAGGCTGAGCCTCGAAGGAAACGTCTCTGTTTTTTGTGTTCAGGAGGTTCAGAAGTGTGATCTGCCCACCTTTTCCTTTGCTAAGAACACCGGCTGTCGCCCCATCTGCACCTTTAACATGTGGGAGCCAAAGTGTTGTCGTGGTTACTACGGACGAGACTGTCTGGGTGAGATAACAACGTCATCCTCATATTAAAACCATTTCTTCAGTCTTTCTTAAATTTTTTGAAACTTTTCTAGGTGAAATTGAACAGTTTTTGTTGTGTGACAGAATATTCAGCTTTTTATATCGTTAATTAAAAGCAAAGAATAAATATCCTGATTGGCTGCGGTTAGAGTTAGGGTTGGTGCTGAGGTTATCACTGATAATGATTTGAGGGTCTGTCCCAGTGAGAGGTAGGGTACACCTGGATAGGTCACCAGTAGGGATGCACCGAAACCACTTTTTTGGAAACGAGTATGAGTACTTGCATTTCAGTACTCGCCGATACCGAGTACTTAATAAAAACATGATTTAAATTTGCAGGTAACAGCTTTAGTCCTATAATTTAACAAAAAACAAACAAGGGATGGTTTGGAATTAAGAACATTTATTTAAAATGAAAAGCATGTTGTATGCAACATATTACAGAATAAATAATTATGAAAAAAAATGTAAACAGTGACAGTGCAACTCAAGTATTTTTTTCAGTTTATTGTAAACTCTGCCACTTTGGACAACACAAGGGGCATTAATAAACATCTTTGCTATCTTATGCACAATATTTGAATAAACTAACAACATCCACCAACATAGAACTGTGGCAGTCAGTGCAACTGAGGTAGGTATTAACATCAAGTCTAAGATGACTCACATAGTGGAGAGAAAAAGTGAGTGGCAGGGTTTTTTTTTTTAAAGAAAAGTAGCTTTTCTGCATTATCAGCAGTCAGACTGTTTCTGTTTTCATCTATAATGTGTGACACTGAGCTAAAAAGCCTTTCACTTTCCACACTGCTACATGGGGCTGAGAGGTATTTACGGGCTATTTTAGCCAAAGTGGGGAACCTGATTTTGTTGACACCCCAGTACTTCAGAAGACTGTCTTCACGAGGGCTTGGGGCCTCTCCGAGGTATGTGTCGAGCTCAATGGCAGCACCTGCTGCCAGCGGCTGTGCTGCCTGGGGCTGCTCCTTAGCGATTTCGTCAAATACAGTGTCCAGACTGCTGCTAGTGCTGGCCTGGGCCTTGAGGAACAGTTTAGCAGGAGGTTCTGCAGCTTCTGCCCGACTCCCCTCTGCCTCAGCTCTGGACATCATCTGCAGCTCCTGCTTCAGGTGCAGCTTAGCCTCTGGAGCAGTGTCGTTGGCGAAGAAGCGATCTTTATACCTGCACAAAATTCATAAATGTATTAATATGTGGAAAAATAGGAGTGATTTTAGTTTCCCCTAAACCACTGTGACAAATGCCAGCCATTTGACTTTCTGGTAATAATAAGGGAAATGTATTTGATATTATATATATTGCATACATTTGTATTTGTGTATTTTAGTTACAAATATATAATATTTCAGATGTAAAATAATCTTACATTTAGTACTGTAGCTATACTCATTGAATACCTATAGCACACAGACTTTACCTTGGGTCAAGTATGGTGGAGATGAAGTACAGTGGGTTGATCTCGACGTCACTGAAGCGCTTCTTGACAGCTGCCAGTAAGGTTGCTTTCATTGCCTTGACGCCGTGGTCCTCGTCTGTTTCTCTGTTTAGAAGTCTCACTAGCACAGTCACAGCTGGGATGACATCAGAGGCTAGTGCGTCGTAGCTGCTCACTTTTTTAGTTAGTTCCTCAAAGGGGGCGAGGATGGCAACAGTCGTCTCCATAAGAGCCCATTGGTGAGCGGTGAGATAGTCAGGGAGTTCGTGCTCGGACACATACACCCCCAGCACTCGCTTTTGCTCAATGAGGGACTGGAGCATGTAATACGTGCTGTTCCAGCGCGTCTGTACGTCCTGCTGCAGTCTCTTTATTGGCTGGTTGAGCTGTCCCCGAATGTCATCGAGGCGGGAGTAGGTTAAGGCGGAATCTTTAAAATGCCCAACTATTTTCCGTCCCACTGCTATAGCATCAGCTTTGCTCCTCTGTGCTAATAAGCGTGGGTAAATAAGCGTGGGTAAATAAGCGTGGGTAAACTCTTTCGCTGAGCACAATTTGCCTTTGTTTTCGCGTCTTTGTTCACTTTGAAATAGTTCCACACGGCTGACTTGTTTCGCCTCGCCTTCTCCCAGCTCTGAGCTGCAGCCGGGGCCTGGGGGCGGGCACTCGGCGCCTGTGATTAACCCCTTACATGCCTCTCAAACATAGACTTGTCTCAGACCGTGGTATCGGTCCCCGGTATCGGGGGACTTTTAACGAGTACTGGTACTTTAAAAAATGTGGTATCGAGGCCGATACCAGATATCGGTATCGGTGCATCCCTTGTCACCAGTACTTCAGTGAGCATTTCAAAATGCAAATGATCTCAGTGACATCATATAAATGAGCAGGTTACGTCACTGATTGATTTGATTGATTCAGCTACTGATGGACTGCCTTCTCTGCTCTCTGTGCAGGGTGTCCTGGGGGGTTCAGAGCTCCCTGCAATAACCGTGGGAAATGTGATGACGGTCAGCTTGGTAACGGTACCTGTACCTGCGACACAGGTTTCAGAGGCACGTCCTGTGAGCTGTGCAGTGATGGATTCTATGGACCCACCTGTAAAGGTGAGTAATAGACGGGGTTTTCTCTGCGGCGTCAGATTGTAACACTCTTACTATCCTGACTTGCTTGTTTTTCAGCCTGTAACTGCTCAGAGCATGGGTCATGTGACGACGGGTGGAAAGGTACGGGTTTGTGTTTCTGTGAGGCCGGATGGACCGGAGACCGCTGTGACGTTCAGCAGAGTGAGTTCATTTCCTTCGTTGGCTTAGACTGAATTAGATAAAACCGATCAGTCCTAAAGACACTCGCCAGCTCTCAGCGCAGTTCAGACCAAACCCGAGAATAAAAATACTCAGGTATGAAAAGCAGATGTTTGTGCACTTTAATCACACTCATGTTTCTGTGTCTCCTCCAGCTGAGATCTTTCAATGTTCTCCAGCCTGCTCTCCAAAAGCCGTCTGTAAGGCAAACAACACCTGTGAGTGCCGGCCTTTTCATGAGGGTGACGGATTCACTTGCACAGGTAACAGTGGACCAGCATGAGGTGCCATCTCTCTTTTAACCTCTTTCAATCTCATTTAACCCGAACTCTTTCATGGCATGCATTTTTAATTTCTCTGTGCTATAGTTATAGTGTTCAACAGAACACTATAAAGTCACAGTTGAGTAATGATGTGCAAAACTCTTTATTTGATGTCTGAATATAGCAGAATTTTTCCGAGTACAAAAAGAAAATGAGAAACAACAATTGTGCTCCTTTGAGCAATATGGGTCATTTAAAAGCCATTTGAAAGAGCAAAATTTAGTTTTGTGATCTAGACAACCCAAAATGTGATGTCCCCATATGTGGATGCCAGGTCCTTGGAGGTTAAATGACGGTAGCTGAGTGTGTACATCTTTCCCTGCAGTGGTGGACATCTGTCAGATCTGGAATGGAGGCTGTGCTAAGGGGGCCAAGTGCTCACAGAATGGAGGTAAGGTGAGCTGCACCTGTCCCAAAGATCACACTGGAGACGGGTTCACCTGTCAGCCCATCGACCCCTGTGCATTAGGAGACAATGGAGGCTGCCATGAACACGCTGTATGCACCATGACGGCTCCGGTAAGGACGACATGGGACTTGTTTTCTAAGGTTACACCATCAGGTCCTACTTACCTGTAAACTCTGTGTGTGTGTGTGTGTGTGTGTGTGTGTGTGTGTGTGTGTGTGCGTGTGCGTGTGTGCGTGTGCACAGGGGAGGAGGAAGTGCATGTGTAAGAACAACTACATCGGAGACGGAGTGACCTGTGAGGTCAGACAGCTGCCTATCAGCCGCTGTCTGCAAAACAACGGCCAGTGTCATCGCGACGCCAAATGCACCGACCTCCACTTTGAAGGTACACGTGAACGTCATTCAAGTGGAAGCTCATTGGATGATGAAGTATTGAGCAGGAGTGTTTCTTGCAGGGTGAATGCATATTGTTATTGTGAGCGAGGTCATGACGTTTGCTTACAGCAGCCGATTTAACCCTCGGAGCTCGAACCCTGACTTTTTTTGAAGTGGAGCAGAAAGTTTGTGTCTGTTGTGATGTGTTTACAAAGATTAATATTTTCCTGCTGATCGTCAAATCTTTCAATTCAAATTTCTCTGAGCCTCATTTGTGTCAGCAGCAGCTACACACCAGGGGTGTTGCTGCACAGAGTAGCGGGTATTTACTAAAACATACATGGAGTGTTTAAGAAATTGACTGTTGTTTCAAATGAATCATGAATAACTCTCAGAATATCTCTAATTATACTTGAATCATAACTTTTTGTACCTTCATGGAAAAAGAAGACATGTATGAATTCATTAATCTGTGTTCCTTTTTCTTCCCTGTAGGTGGAGCTGAGTGTTCCCTTCACTGATAACCTTGACATGCTGAACTTCTCCCTCACTATTTTTCGTACATTCTGATATTTATGTGTTGTGCAGATTCAATGCTCGGTGTGTTCCACTATCGTTCCAAGAAAGGTCAGTACAAACTGAACTACACGGCAGCTGAGCAGGCCTGCGCTGCAGAGGGAGGCCGCCTGGCCACGTACACTCAACTGGCCTACGCTCAGCAGGTCAGTGAACACATCACAGTAGCTCCCGGACAATTGACGTCAGCCCCTGGCACTCCTGCTGAAACATGTCGGCTGTGTGTGGCTCTGCAGGGCGGGCTGAACATGTGTGCTGCTGGCTGGTTGGACCAGGCCCGGGTGGCGTACCCCACCACCTACTCCAACCCAAAGTGTGGCTTCGGACACGTGGGCATCGTGGACTACGGCACCCGCAAAAACCTGAGCGAGACCTGGGACACCTTCTGTTACAGGATGCAAGGTGAGGGAGGAAGATGATGACACGTCTGGCTTCATGTGAACACGAGTGAAAGTAAATCTGTTTGTCAGATTTCTATAATGCAGACAGTGTGTTTATTAAGATATGAGCAGGTGAGGTGCACTTTATTTAAACTTTGTAAATACTTAGTAAAATTTGGCTGTGAGGGAAAAGGCACATTTGTTCCTTCACAGTAGCTGGAAGTCTGCACAGACTAGGTTTGTTAGTTGAAGCGTGCTCAGTGCCATGGTTACGTGCAGATGATCGGCCCGTATATCTTTGTTTCAGAGGTGAAGTGCGAGTGCAAACGAGGTTACACTGGGGACGGTTTCAGCTGTACTGGAAATCTGCTGCAGGTCCTGAGATCCACGCCGAGCTTCTCAAACTTCCTCACCGTGAGTGACGTCAGATCGCTCAGATGCCACTGATCATTGCCTGCACGTGTACAATCCTATCCCTCCTTCTGCAGCAAATCCTGAATTGCTCCCAGGCTTCCGAGTCGGGGAAGCAGCTCGTGCAGCGTCTCAGTAACCTGACTGTCCAGTCCACTCTGTTCGTACCTGACAACAGCGGCCTGCCCAGCAACCAGGTGAGCCATTCACCAGGGCCCTTTAATTTTGTCACACATACAGTTACATCGGTGTGCTCACCTGTGCGTTCCTCCAGACTCTGTCTCTGCGTGACATCGAGTTCCACCTGTCGGAGGGTCAGGCTTTCCCTCTGAGCCAGCTAAAGAACGGCAGCCGGATCAGAACTCGAGTCGGCAGTCTGACCGTCCTCGGAGTCGCCGACCAGCTTGACCCGTCGGCTCTGGTCAGAAACAAGCTCATGCAATTGTCATGCACCGCTACACTAACACGCCTCTCTCCTCCTGCTCACTGCGTCAATCTGAATCAGAGGAGACCAAAAGTCTTCTGCAGCACAGTGATCTGACCTAAACGTGCTCAGAGTGTCCCCCTCATGTTTATGGGCTACCTTTGCTAAAGCGCCGCCTTTCCAACTCATTTAGGTGTCTGAGAGAGCAAACAGAACTGTCCTGTCTCTGTGCGTATGTGTCTGAGTGTGTGTGTGTCTCTGAGTGTGTGTTTGTGTGTTGTTTCTGTTGTTTGTATGAAGTTCTAATCTGGTTTCGTTCTCTCAGTCGTTTCGTTACATCAACGACCACTTCGTCAGCGACTCTGACATTATGGCTGCCAACGGGATCATCCACGTCATTCAGGGACCCCTAAAGGCCCCGGCCCCTCACCCACAGGTGAGTCCGACCTGCCTCCATAATCAGAATGCACACTCCTTATCTGACCCCCTGAATTCTCTGATTGGCTCTGCAGATGCATGTGGCGCACAAAGCTGGGATGGGCATCGGCGTGGTGCTGCTGATCGCGTTGTTGGGCGGAGCCATCTTTGTGGGATACCGCTTCTACCGTAACAACACCAAACCCTTCCAGTTCCACTACTTCAAGGTCAGACTGGAACTTTGCACTGAGGCTAAGGTTCCAGGGGGAGTGCTGTCAGTGTGACGCACCTCATCATGACATTTTTATTTGACGCAGCTTCACTATCGATCTTCACTCGTGTAACTCGAGTTACTCCTGTGGTTGCTCTGACAGGAGGATGACGGGGAGGAAGAAGCTCCGCCCACAAACAGCAGCCGCAACATCTGTAACCCGGTGTATGAAGCGGCGCCAGCGGCTGGCGAGTCCAGTGCGTCGGCGGTCACGGTGAGTCATCGGCGGACGTTTGTGCAGCTCAGAATGAAAGCTGTGACCAACGACCAGACTGCAGTCTGCTATCGGTTTACAGCACGCTCTGTTTCATTCAAACCTTTCAGGCTCTCACTCTGACGACTGAGAGGAGGATTTTATTACACTGTGTTTGCAGGTGGACGACAAACACGAGGTGGAGAACGCAGGAAGTTACGACCTGCTGCAGATCAGCTGAGAGGGAAGTGGAACCTTGGCTGATGTCTTTACCCCTCGGTGGACTGGGACCTCTGTGGCCAGCTGGGTCTCCGACACTGCCGGTGCAGACGAGTCCCGTTTCAGGCTTCTCTCTGTG
Source organism: Pundamilia nyererei (assembly GCF_000239375.1). Taxonomy (NCBI): domain Eukaryota; kingdom Metazoa; phylum Chordata; class Actinopteri; order Cichliformes; family Cichlidae; genus Pundamilia; species Pundamilia nyererei. The sequence continues at coordinate 1,390,100 of NW_005187458.1, forward strand.
AACTGAAGGACTGCTTCGCCCAAAACTTAAAGTTCGCCTAGCAGAGTTGGAAACAACACAACAATGCTTTTCATTTTCTCTGCAGTCTCTCATTTATGAAATGATTCCTGTATAAAAAATATTTTACAGCAGATATGTTTAAATTAACAGATATAAATGAAAAACTGCAAATAAAGCCGAGCTGAATGGGAATGCTGTCGTTTCATGGCCTCCATCTGCCTGTCAGAGAGTCGTCCTCATGACTAAATACTGAATGTGGATACTTTGATGTAGTGATGTCACTACACGCACAAACACACACAAGTGCAATAGGCAGAAATGTAAAATATGAGAATCTGTGATGAATGGATTAATTTCCTTGAGTTTTTCTGTGATTGTCCCAGAAACACTAGGCTGGGTTTGCTGTTCAGGTAAAACAACCAGGTGTGAACCGGCTTCACTGACACAGCCGGGAAGGAACTCATAGTGGGACTGAACAGAACACTGCAGGATTCAGAGGTCACTGACGGACCGTTGCCCCCTGCAGGCCACAGCTCGTTACACACTTAATGTGAAATGTAATGTTTTACCCGGTCGGTCGTACGCACAGCGGGCAGACTAGGAGCAGCTGGTTATAATCCAGTTTCCCTGCATGTGCACGTGAAAGGGGCGGTGTTGGCACCATCTGACTAATCTACAAGGGGCATTTCATAAGTCACATGACTATGGCACCTACACCAGAAACATACCAGTTTAAGTGAGCTGGACACTGTGGGGCCATGTGGGTGTGACCACAGTGTCTGCTTGGTGGTTTCTGTTAATTATTCTGCACCAAACTTCTTTTACCACAAAGAAATGTACTTTTTACTTCACTCCTACATTTGCTTGACAGGTGTATCTGCTGCCACCTGCTCTTCAGCACAAACTGATATTTTCACTCACCCACTCAGATGGGTACGTGTCAGATAATAACACATACCCATCACAGTCTGCTTCTCAGTCACAAATCTGAGAACCACACGATACAATATTAAACACATTCAGAAGGCTGTGCTTTCAAAACATACAAACGTGAGTGCTACAAAACTAATCTGTGTGAATAAAAAAATGACCTCAATAAACAGAGAGCTGATCATAGTGTACTTATGTAGTGAAAAACAATTACATTTATATAAAAGTGATCTATGGTCAGTTTCATGCGACATACTGTGAGATTTACATGAAAAGTAAATACAGGAACTTCAGTTGTATTTATTACTGATATAATACAGAGGAACCCCAACAATCACATAACCCCCATGAGCACGCACTTTGGTGACGACTCCCATTTAACAGGAAGAAATGTCCAGCAGATCCAGGCTCAGCGAGGGGCGGCCATCTGAGACACCGGTAAGAGAAAGAAGACAGGACAAAGACTTGCTGTGGAAGAGAGCCAGAGATGAACAATAACTAATGATTAAATGCAGAGAAGTGAGTGAAGAAGAAACACTGCATCATGGGAATCCCCTGGCAGCTTACACCTATTGCACCATAACTAAGGGAGGATTGAGGGTCACCTGATCCAGCCCGAACTGTATGCTTTAGCAAAAATGAAAGTTTGAAGCCTAATCTTAAAAGTAGAGATAGTGTCTGTCTCCCAAATCCAAACTGGAAGCTATTTCCACAGAAGAGGGGCCTGAAAGTTGAAGGCTCTGTCTCCAATTCTACTTTTAAATACTCTAAGAACTACAATTAAACCTGCAGACTGAGAGCAAAGTGCTCTAATTGGGTGCTACGGTACTATCAGGTCATTAAGATAAGATTATAGGGCCTGATTATTCAAGACCTTGTGAGGAGAAGGATTTGAAATTGTGGATTTAACAGGGAGCCAATAAAGAGATGCCAGTATAGGAGAATCTATCTCTACTCCTGTGTAATCCATAACTGTAAATTTAAATATTATAGGAGGTTTTCAGGAAACACTTAAATGTTCCATTTTATGCCACATGTCACAACTGGAGTGTGATTAAAGTGGTGGGTGGGCTCTTTCACATTTTGCCTTGTTTTAGTTTAATATTATATTAAGCGTAATGCTGAGGCTGTCATTTTTAGAATCTACATGGATGTTAAAATCACCCACAATAATTATTTTATCTGAGCTGAGCACTAAATCAGATAAAATCTGAGAATCTGTCACAGTAACTGGTTGAGGGTGAAGTTCAATAAGTCCATGACAGCATAATTCTGTACATGATGGCAAACACAGGTAAAAAAACAAGAGGACGATGCAACAAAGTCTGAGGCTATAAATCATTCAGGATCATTAGAGAGACAAAGGAAATAAAACTAAATGCAAGACACAAGGAGCCTACCAAAATAAAACACTAAGTAATATAATGGAGACTGAAGATGAAGACACAGAAATACAAGGGAGGCACAATAAACAGAAACTAAAGGAATTGAATATGAACAAAACTATAACCACAAAAAGAACTAGATGCTCAATAAGAGAATATAACATGAGAATATAAACATAAAAAAAGGAAATACAGTTGTGATATTTTTGCTGGTTTCTAGCTTGCTTTTAGTTGGTCTGGGAGCAGACGCAGGCTCTAAGGGGCAACTCTAGATAGTCACGTTTGGGAGGTTTTAATAAATTTGGCCAAATTTCTAGAAATATTGATTTCAGTGACACAACATAATCATTACTGCTGACGTGAACTATATTTTTTACTGAATTTATGTTTACCCTTAGTCAGCAGTTTGAAATTTCTCACAGCTCCCTGCTGGGGCCCCTGGATTGACTCTGGTTGCTGGTGTCTCTAGCGTCACATGTTTCAGACTCAACTGAATCAACTTCAGCTTTGGTTTTCATTACATATATTTTATTAATAACTAAACTTCATTTCCATCCATTTAATATAATAGCTAGTCTGTGAGCTAACAGGAAAGGGAAATGGATTTGAAAATGAGTGGAACTGCCATGTTAAATAAATCTTTATTTCTCTTTTTATATTGAATTAAAAAAAATCTGTTTGCTAATTTGGGATTTAAAAATTGTTTTTTGAAATGAGATTTTTATTGAGAGTTTAATAATATTTTGTGAAATCCAACATGGATTTGAAGTATTTATTAATGGATTAAGCATTCATTTTAAGTGTTTTAATTTTAAACTAAATTGTTAAATAATAAATTACTGTATTAAATAAATACAATTAAAAATTAATTTATAAATGCATATTTTATTGCATCCCTCTGGACTGGAATAGCTGTTGTCTTTACATTAGAAAGCCCCTTGTTGTGATTTGTTGCTCTATAAATAAAGCTAAGTTGGCTTTACAGTCACATAAACAGCACACTCTGCTTCTATGATCAAGTGTAAATTCTATGATTATCAGTGTGTTGCAGCTTCACCCTGTGGAGTGATGGAGAACTGCAGGTAATCTTCACTTTAAATCCTCAGAGGTGGATGTGTTATTTTTACGTTTAGATGTAACTGATTAATTTGACCATTATAACCTGTCAGGAGTTGGTTTGTTGATTCATGTTGTTGGTTACACACATATAAAAGAAGCTCTGAAAAAAAGCTTGAATTACACAGTTAAAAAAAAGAAAGAAAAAAAAAGCAAATATGATATCATAAAGTTATAGCTTCAGATGAAGTGAAGACTCAAAGTTGCCCGTCTCAAAGTCAGAGTTTGTTCTACCTCTGTTTCTTCCCCTTTTCATCTCCACTTTACCTCAGTAGTTATTTTGCCTGTCAATGAGGTGATTTTACTCGCATCAGAAGAGCTGGAGGAGGCGGCTGGCACAAAGAGGTCTGGGAGTCTGCTTGGACTATGGAAGGACCCGGAGAAGCAGCAGAAAATAATGGATTTATAGACATGCATTTACTATAATTACCCTAAAACACTTAATAAGGACTTATTGGTGAGTTTGAGCCAAGTCTTTTCTACAAAGTTGCAGCTTTTGTTTTGGGTGTTATTTAAGGCATTTCCTGCTGTGCCTGTGGTTGGCATGAAAAGAGGATGATGCAGCATCTGTAACCCGGTTTATGAAGCTGCTCCAGAGTCCAACGCATCAGCATTAAAAAAAAAAAAAATCAAATCCAGATTCAGACTCAAAGACGCGACTGTATTTAAGAAAAACAAAGACGTGTCAAAGAAAACGTTTCTGATCCTTTTTATAGCAAGGATCAATGATCTGCTTCCACAGACCGAAACTGACAGATTGAAGAGATTTATAATAAAAACAAAAATCTAATTTAAAACTTGGAACCATGGCTGACCAACCAACCAGATGTAAAACTGGAACATCTGGACTGAATGTGTGATGAAGAGTAAAAGTCAGCTTGATTAAAGAGTTTATTTTCAGTCAGAATTTGAAAATCATCTTTCTGATCCACGACTGATAATCTGACACTCTGGTGAAGATGGCTGGCTTCTCTGAGTCGCAGTGCCAGCTGCCCCATGTGGCAACACCAAACAGGAAGTAGGTGCCATATTTCTGACAGAAGAGTGGTGCTCCAGCGTCTCCCTGCAGAGACAAAGAGTGAGTTTCTCCTGATGGTTATCATCTCTCTCTCTCACTCACACACACACACACACACACACACACACACGATGAGGGCTGAAGGTCTTCCACGTCAGCCATGTTGGATCCATAAATATTTGGACAATGTTTTTGTTAATCAAAATTGAAGTGAAGACTTTTAGCTCTAAATCAAGAGGTTTAACAAAATATTACAGTAACTGTTTATGAAGTACAGACATTTTTATACTCAGCAGGCCTAACCTTCACGGCCAAGACACAAAATATGAATGATGAACATTTATTGATAATGAAGCAGCAAACTAGACCCTCAGTTGGGCATTAAATACCAAACTGAAGGCAGAGAGCCAGAAAGCATCTGAAAGTGCTGAAGTAAAGACCTGCACAGCATCACGAGGAGGAAACACAGCAAGTAGTCAACGGGGATTTTTATAAATTTGAGAAATTGTTCTTATATTTATGCTATTGTTCAAGTACTTATGGACCAAGCTGGAGCTACAGGCTCATGAACCTCAGACTTGGAACATTTCCTTCTGGAAGAAACACTGATTAAGGTAAAACCCAAGCAACTTTTGTAAAGAGTTAAAGAACAGCTTATGATTACAGAGAGGCACCACGGACATGAGATCGTGGAGTTTAGAGTCGATCACAGTCCCTAACAATGAGGAGTGTCCAGATCATCAAAATAGCTATAGGATTTTTAAAAATTTGTTTATCCTCCCTGATAAATGTCTAAAATGGAAAATCCACAACCTGAAATCACCTAAAGCACCTCAGTGATGTCATTTCTCTTTCTTCACAAAGCTTGTGTTCAGTGATGCATCTTTAAGGGAAGAGGATGTTTCACTGATAAATTACATGGATGGATATCCATCCTGTATTAATAGCTTTACAGGTGGTCAAAACAGCTCCCATCAACACTGAACATTAATGGTATCCACTGCTGTGTGCAGTAGATGAAGTTGTGCCGGACAGCTGTGCTTTGAAAGGAACACCAAACCGATGTCGGGTTTAGTTACCATACAGGATGTGGAGCCTGCAGGATGTGAACAGATGTGAGAGTCAGTGACGAAGCCTCCCCATTTCTGCCTGCAGGAGGTTGCGTTGACGAGTGTGAGCCCAGCGTGATGCAGCCGGTCTGGATCAACACCCTCTACCAAATTAAGAAGGGTGTAAAGTACGATCAGGATACACAGGTCTGAAGTCCTGTCACATGACTCAGTCTGATCACACACCAAACTACTGGTTGTTCCTGTTCTGTACACTATGCAGGAGGAATGAGGATGTTACCTTTCGCTTTAGTTGCTCCCCAGCCAGCTGTGATACAAGACCAGGTGTCATCCAGGTCGTCATCCTCATCAGGGACACAAACTGGAGACACTTCAGAACCTGTAGACAGAGTCAGGGCACAGTGAAGATTTCTCAGACACAGTGAAGACTTCTCAGAGTCAAATCTCCTGAAGGTTCAGGCTCACCAAGTCTGGCAGCACTGCTCAGGTGAAGCAGTGCCAGGTTAGACTTTGGGGGGAAGCCTGTTTTCTGCGGCGGGTTAAAGACTTTGTCCACCAGGATGGTTTGAACTGGCAGGAACTTGATGTCATGAAGCCCCAAAACTGCCACATCCTCTTTAGCCCTGCAGTAGTAGTAGTAGTAGTAGTAGTAGTAGTAGTAGTAGTAGTAGTAGTAGTCAGTAGGAACATTAGCAGAGCTGACACGTGACAGATTACACTGCAGTACTGGAGCCAGTATTAATGGTAGCAGGACTACCTGACGCCGCAGTGTTTGGCGGTGATAACCCAGTGGGGGTGGATCAGAGCGCCGCTGCAGTAGTGGCGACCATTAAACTGTAGGCTGACCTGCCAGGGCCAGAGGAAGGGGCAGGACTCAGTCACATTCACCACGGACAACACGCCGTCCACGGACAGCGAGATTTCGGCGAGGCCGGGAGTCTGATCACAGCCGGAGCTCTGTTGCTTACCGCACTCCTCTGTTACCCCCACATGCAGGAAGGGACAAAATAGAAACACCTGAACTACATGTTGATACACTGACTGGTGGATCTTCTGTTGCAGTTTAAAGATGGTGTGATAAAAAAAAAAAAAAAAAAGCTTACCTTCCTCTATGAGGTCATCTTCAGACACTTGAGCCTGATCACCTGGAAATGGAAGAAGTCCTTCAGAACAGACTCCACCTGCTGCAGGTGTAGAAAGGTCGTGGACTCTGAAACTCACCCATGGTGTCAGACATCCACTGAACATGCTGCTGCACTCTGGTGTACACTCCAGGTCTTTTGGCACGACCACAACCCACCCCCCAACTCACCAAACCTGCCAGCTCATACCTGGTGCCTGTGAAGCAGGACAGAGGACCTCCAGAGTCCCCCTGACACACATACAGGAACACAGACACCACACGAGTTTCTCAATACTCTCCAGATACATGCTGACTGAGGTTTCCTGGTCCACATGATGAACATTCCTTGTTTTCAGGCTGCACAGATGTTCAGCTTGTACCTGACAGGCATCCAGTCCCCCTTCATCCTTCCCAGCACAAAACATGGAGGGCCTGATCCTGCCTAGGTAGTACTGGTTGCAGGTATCCGAGGGCAGGATGGTCACATTCACTTCCTGCAGTCGGTTGACTCGAGGGCCATCTGGTGATGGAGAAAGAACACAAAGGCTCAGATCACACCTGAAGAACCCCAGCTTCCTGTGTACAGCAAACATTTCCTCACTCTCTCGGGTGGAGCCCCAGCCAGTGATGGTGCATTTCATGAGCAGAGGCAGCGGCGTCATCCAGATGTCGATGGGTCTGACGAAGTGGTTGAACTCCAGTGGTTTCTCCAGCTTCACCAGAGCAATGTCGCTCTCTTTAGACTCAGTGTTGTAGCTGTGATGAATGAAGATCATGGAGACTCCCACCAGCTAAGCAGAGAGATGGGAACATTTTCTCATCTCACATCAGGACGATTGTCTGTGCTACCTCCGAGGAACCAAAGAACCAAGAGAACACAGCCTGGAGCCTAACTCCGATCCCACCCAGATATCCACAGACCGAGGCTCCTCAGCACCCCAACAATAAATGACAGTGAAAAGCAATCATATTATTATTCCTCCTTAAAACATCGTAAGCTATGCAGTCAATGTCTTAGGTTATTACTGCTGTTTTTGCAAAGTAACAAAAATCCTTGTGCAGTGTGTTAGCACACTCTGGTATGACCCACATTTTAAGTTTTGTTCTAAGCTGTCCATCGGACATTTCAGAGGGTCATCAGTGAAACCCTGGACACAGAGTCACTGCTGTCTGCAATGCTGCTCGACTGATCAGCCTTCAGCTGACGTTTTTGATGACAAACAGAGTTTACAGTTCAGTGCCTGACCTGCTCCTGAGGCTCCTCAGCTTTATCCAGGTCATGTTTTCCAGCAAGAACCATCCACAAGGATACTTTATTATGCCTGTAACACAAGTCATGACATAATACTTAGTACTGATGTATTATTGTACAGTCTTTACATTCCAACATAAAACACCTCGGGGTGACTGTTACTATTATACTATATAAATAAAGTTGCTGACTTAGTTTGATGTGTACTCAGTAAGATAAGATATAAGACTGTATTGATCCCACAGCAGGGAAATTTGTGCATTTCCTCAGCTCAGGTACAGATATCAGAAGAAAAACACAAAAAATACAAATAAAACACAATAAATACAAAATAAGTAAAATAATACACTATAACGGCACACACAGTATGTGATTATGGATAGAGGGTTGTGGAAATATGCAAGACATAAATTTCACTATTCTACCATATCTATTACTAAGTAATAGATATCTGTGAGTATAGACAAGTACACACTAAATATACATTTGTATACATACACCTGCACATGTCCATACATATAAAGGTACATTATGCATGAAGTGTGACCGTAGATGTCCACAATGTCCAGTGACTCATGACATTGTGATTGAGGAGTTATAGAGTCAAACTGCTGTTGGGATGAATGATCTGCAAAAGCGCTCCTTCCTGCAGCGAGGGTGTTTCAGTCTCTGACTAAAGGAGCTGCTCAGCACACTCACAGACTCATGTAGAGGGAGATGTTGGTTGTTCATGATGAATGTCAGCTTTACTAAGATCCTCCTCTTGCCCACTGGCTCCAGAGGACATCCCAGCACAGAATAAGACCTCCACACCAGTTTGTCAGTCCTGCTCCTGTCCATGCATCCGCTCCCCAGCAGGCCACTGCATAGAAAAAGGCAGATGCTACCACAGTGTCATAGAATGTCCTTAACAGAGTCCTGCAGACTCCGAAGGACCTCAGTCTCCTCAGCAGGTGGCGTTGACTCTGGCCCTGCTTATACAGGACATTTGTATTTGTAGTCCAGGCCAGTTTATTGCTGAGGTGAACAACCAGGTACTTGTAAAAGTCCACAATCTCAGTGTCTTCTCCTTGGATGTTAACCAGTGTTTGTAGGGGTTTACTTCCTCCTGAAGTCTATGACCATCTCCTTTGTCTTGCTGGCGTTGATTTGGAGTGCGTTGGTCTCATACCAGCCAACAAAGTCAGTGATGACCCTCATCTATTCCTGATCATTCCTGTATGATATGCATCCGTTGATGGCTGTATCATCTGAGAAATTCTGTTGGTGGCAATGGTCCAAATTATAACAGAAGTCCGAAGTATACAGGCTAAACAGGAAGGGTGAGAGAACCGTGCCCTGTAGCACCCCTGTGCTGCAGATTACCACGTCGAACACAGAGGTGATAAACCTGATCCTGGATCTGTCCTGGTGTCAGAGAAGGTTGTTCTGAGCCAAAAACGCTCTAAATGTATTACATGTACTACTGCTACCATCTGACCAGGTCTAACACTGGAACCCTCTCTGAACATCTCAAACTATTCGAAACTATTTACAAAAAAAAAAAAAAAAAAAAAAAAAAGCCAACTGCAGAGGCTGCGACAAAACAAATGTGACCTCTGACCTTACGAAGCAGTGGGCAGCAGAGATGACCCACAGCGGGCTGACGATAGCACCCCCGCAGGCTGGCATGGAGGCGAGCTGCAGGGAAACCTGCCAGGGCCACGAGTGAGCCCAGGCCTCCTGACCCCCGATGATTCGGGTTTCCAGCTCCTGCTCCAGCATGAAGGAGCGCACCCCGGCGAGGTCTAAGGGCAGAGGTCAGAAGAGAGCTCAGCTAATTATTTCAGATAAAAACTGTTCAACCGCCAATGTTACAGAAAAATGACCATAAATACATAAATAAGCCAACGGGTTTAAGGAGAAACTTCAAAATAAAAGCACAGGCAGCATGGTACAACATATAAAGAGTTAAAATATTTTCAGCACCAATTTAAAAACATGAAACATTTTTATTTGTCAGTGAAGATCTGGCAGGGTTTCACAGGATTTTACTGTTTTAATACAAACTTACATACTTTAAAGTAACATTTCTAAATTATCTTTAAAAAAGCATTTTAAAAAATATTTAAATCATATGCGTATGATTCTTCCTCTTCAAAAACTAAAATATGTCCATTTTAATACTATTACAAGCCTATAACGATAACAAAATAAAAATATTTGTAAAAGAAACTTGTT
>NW_005187458.1:1400426-1401494 GCF_000239375.1 Pundamilia nyererei
TTTAATTAATTATTCACACATTTAATTAATTATTTAATGGTGTATTTAATTAATTAATTATGGCAGTCCTGGCACTCCATAATCACCGTGTTCCCACGTGTAACGTAAAAACCTCGGACTCGTTAACGCGTGGATCACCTGTGAAGCCGAAGCGTGCAGAGAACAGCGAGCTTTCCTGCGCAGTTCCATTTACAGTGGGGTTCCGCTGATTCTGGATCTGTGTCGAACCTCCAGCTGCAAACAAAATATTAACAGCTGTAACGCACAGCAAACATATAAACCATTTAAAACGGTTTTGGAGTCGCTGTGTCTTCAGGACACTCGAGGACACCCTCAGGTGTAATAGTTGTAAACTCTGCATCCAAAAATAGTCCTACTAGCAGGTGACTGATCAGGCTGCACAAACACAAACCAGCAGTGTGTGTGTGTGTGTGTGTGGTGGGGGGGAGACTTGTCTCACCTGTGTAGACCGACAGAACACAGACGACCAGCAGCAGCATGTCTGTCTCACGTTCACCCTCAGAAGACTTACAGGCTTCACGCTGCTGAGCTTCACCTTCATCAGCCTGACCTGTGTGATTGCACACACCTGTACGAGACCCCTCCCCCCACTGTCAAACTGCAGCATTCAGTGTGACAACAGGTGTGAGACAGGTGAGTCCTCCAGTGTCTGTGTTGTCCCTTTTCCACTGAGGATTTCAGTTCGGACCCACTTGCATTAGAAGACTGGTACTGCTGATGTCAGCGTCAGTGGGAGGAGCTTCTACCAGAAATTGTAGCTGGAGCTGGCTTTGCGTGTGCACGCGTCACTGGATGGAACAGGCATAAAATCAAAGAGAGCGCAGTCCCGCTGATGGTGCTGGAGGTGAGTAGAGTGCGCAGCTGTTTTGTGTGTTGCTGCAGCAGCCACATCACGGCGTGGGGCCGTTTGAAACAGCAGGTTTTTGTGCGTGACGCTGCTGACTGACACAAAAGCCTCTGAATATCCCACCATTCAGAAACGATAGCATGACATCAAGTCCGAGGTCTGAGTGGAGCATCAGGGCCCTGTTTCAGGAAGCCGGTTTA
>NW_005187458.1:1419890-1460639 GCF_000239375.1 Pundamilia nyererei
CTGTCTCTGAATTCCACCTGCACTTGGGCTGCTCCCCACACGGGTACCTTGTGGCCTCCATACGTTCTCAGTTTGATTCCACACTTGCTTACTTTGGGCGCATTACTGCCTTCAAAAAGTTTTTTTAAATGACGCCTTCGACATGATAGTGTAACCACAGCCTGTGTCTACTTCAAATGTCACATTCTGTCCATTTACCTGTCTGATGGGTTCTTCCCTTGGGATGCTAATCTCCTCATGCACATTATACATAGTCACACTTGCCTTTATGTGGTGCATTTCAGCTCCTTCTTCCTCACTCTCCACATTCTCCTCTTCCAAGAAATGGGCTTGTTTACCTTGTCTGCCATGCCCTCCTTTTTGTTCCATTTTCATTCGGCAGACCCTTTTTATGTGTTCCACCTTTCCACAGTTGTGGCATTTTTCTGAAACAAACCTGCAGTCCTTGGCCACATGATTTAGCCCTCCACATCTGTAGCACTTCCTGACAACCTGTTGTGACGTCGAGCCGCCGTCCTCCATCTTGTTCACCGCTCCTAATCCTTTAGTGAATCGCGACTGTTCCATCATGCTCTTCAAATCCACAATGTCTCTGTTAGCAGCCTCCATTGCTTGAGCAAACTTCAGCGCCTTTTCAAATGTTAGCAAATCCTCTGCTAACAATCTGCGCTGTATTCTGTCGTCGCTTATTCCACATATTAAACGATCCCGCAGCATCACCGTCAGGGAGTCTCCAAAGTTAGTCCTGTGCGAGCTTCCTTAGCTCCGCTACATAATCGCCCACACTTTCCTCCGGCCTTCTATTCCGTGTGTTAAACTTCCACCGCTGCACAGTTTCACTCGGCTTAGGGTGAAAATGATTGTTCAATAATCCCACCAACTCAGCATAAGAACGATCCCCTGGCTTGAACGGACTGAGTAGGTTCCTAATCAGGGCATAGGTCTGTGCCTTCCATTTCCACAGTGTAACATCCAACCACCTGTGTAAAAAGCGAAATTCCCATGGTGTTGTTCAAAATGTGCTCTGGCACAATCATAACCATCGCTTGCTACTGAAAACAAGAAAAAAGCCGGTCCCGCTATGGGCTGAACCATTTGTTAATGGTGGAGGGGGGAACACTATGCAATATATTCAGTTTTAGCATTTATATTCACTGTAACTACGCTCAAACTGTTAATGCTATCTTATTTTAATAAACAACACTGTCATATGCAAAACTGGGGTGGCACTTGGGGTTGGCAAGGGATTCTTTTAGGGTAGCACTTGCCACTAGGAAGTTTCACTTCCTACGTGTTTGCATCACCATGCTAACTGATTCTGCAGACGATCATCACAAACCAGCTTCAATCCTGAAAACACTCACCTGCTACAGCATGCACCACTGATCCATTATCTATCTATCTGTCTGACTGATTGATTGACTGATGGACTGATTGGTTGATTGACTGGTATTGACAGCGGGGTGAGAGGAGCTGATGGTAAATGTACCTCCTCACAGGAAACCATGTCGATCATCCCACGACCTGCGGTCTGATCATAACTCCAGGCTGCTGAAAGAGTGCTCGCTGCAGCAGCTAAACGAGGACGAGCTCTTCCTGCTGCTGCTGCTCAACGACCCGGCGCTGCTGCCCGAGGTAACGCCCACACCTCACTCACCTGACGTCACAGGCTGTTCCTCAGGAGACGTGCTCAGTGTTAGCAGATGAAACGACTCTGCCCTTTACACAAGAAACGCAACTGTGCACAGATTCGTGGGACGCTCCTGAAGGAAAAAAAAAAGTGAATAAGAAAGTGATGAGACGCAGCATGTATGAGATCACCATGGCAACAGACTCACCATTTGTTTGCCTCACATGAGGACACAGAGCTTCTTTAGTCACGTAACATCCACAGAAGAAGAAACTGAAACTGAAAGTAAAACAAAAAAAAACAAAAATCAAAAATCAAAAATGAAAATCGAAAGTTGGACATGACCGAGGATCCTCAGGTAACCAGAAACTAATGCAGGGGGGTCATTTTACACAGCGGGCCACATAAAGCGAACTTTGAACTTTTAAGTGGGTTGGACCAGTGAAACTTTTGTCAGTGTTCTCAGCAGGGCTGAAGACCCGACTCCCGCGTACTGACCCGCCTTTCCCTGTTAATGCCCTACCTGGCCCCCTGGCAAAACTTTGCTAGACCCGCCCCTGCACAGTTACCAGCTGTCAGCTATGTAGAACAAGATCCTGGTGTTATTTGCCTCTCAGAAACAGTTCATAACTTCCCTTCAAATCATTCCTGTCACCTAAAAGGTAAACCTGTTTCTCCACCACCTGTTCAACTCTGATGATTCAGTAAGGACATCTCCTGGTTTCATCTTCACCACATATCCAAACCAGCAGCTGTTACAGCTGTGGCTCCAACAAACATCAGCTGATACTAGAAATTAATATTAAATAAATTCTAACAACAGCTGATCAAGCTTAAACGTGCTGCTGTTGTTTAGCGCAACATCTGGTGGTTTCCTCTTTCTGGTGCAAAGTGGGCCAAACAGGTGGGCCAAAGAGAGATGAGACTTGAGACAGAAAAGCCAATCAGCTGATCATTGATCAGTTTCATGGTTGAAGTAGCAACATGAGAGGGAAGGGGAGAGAATGAGAGAAGAAGAGGCAGCTGACAGCGTAAAGACACAGTATAACTCCAGCGTTGTCTCTTTTTTCATTCTAGCTGAAGTACGGGACAAATCGCGTTCCTTTTCACCGCAATACGGATGTATTGTAATTGGTCCAGCCCAGAGTAGATCATGACTAATTGGCCAATCCACCACCTTCCATTGTTTATACCGTTACAAAACAAACAAACAACCCAAAACAAACATCGGCCCATTAAAAGCGAGAAATCACCATCCACCCATCGGGCAAATGGAATGCCCGATGGCCAGTCCAGCTGTGACTGGCATATGAATGTATCTCACGGGCTGTAAGTTTGACAACCCTTACTCTAATCATTTATGTATCCTATTTAGCCGAGTCTGCATTTACTTCATCACTTCAACATTTGTGACGTTTGTGACAAACACTGCTTTTAAGGGACTTTCAGTAAAAATGTGATTGACAGCTGGATCCTTAAAAAAAATCACACACACTCTCTCTAACCCAATCATGAAGGCTCTGTATGTTTTCTCTCTCTCTCTCTCTCGCTCTCGCTCTCGCTCGCTCGCTCGCTCAGGTGTGTGTGCACTATAACAAAGGCTCGGGGCCTCACGGCTGCTGTAGTTTCCAGGGCAACTGCACCAAAGTGCACCTGTGCCAGCACTTCGTGCAGGGCGACTGCATCTTTGGAAAAAAGTGCAAACGGTTGCATGCCGTTGACGAGCGCGGCCGCCACATGCTGGAGGAGAGAGGACTGAGCTGTGACATCATCCACAACCTGCCTTCCATCTACAGCAACATCCACCAGCTCAGAGCGGCCTCCACCTCCACCTCCACCACCTCCATGGGTGAGACTGAAGCCTGAAACAGAACCTGCTGATCCTGAGAACCTTGACCGTCTAATCACTGTGAGGATAGAGGAGGAAACCTGCAGATCAGGAAAAGTCAGATCAGTATTAGAAATCTGCTCCATAAAGAGGAGAAAATAATTCCATAAATATGGAAGAAAAAAAGCCTTTTATACAAGCGAATACTGCCTCACAGACACAACAATGTCTCCTCACTGAAGTCATAATTACCAAAAATATAAATAATGTTACAAAGCTGGTGTTTCAGTGTGATAATCTGATAATGCTACACAAATATGAGGAGGTTATCCATAAACATGACACAAGATTCAGATTTCATACATGGCGTTCAGTGTCTATGTGTGTGTTATTACCTGATTACATGTTACTGACGTGAACACAAGGAGGCGCTCTGTACCCTGACTTCGGCTCTTTATGTTTCAGACATTGTTCCTGAGCCGTCTCACCCTCTGGAGATCTGCCTGCACTTCTTCAGGAACAGCTGCAAGTTTCAGGGTGAGTTCTCCTACTTTCTTCATGCGAGGATCTGATTGGCTGAGAGGAAACGGCACACAGGAAGTCTCTTTCAGCCTCCCGCTGTGCACTTAGTCGTGTGCATCCAGTAGGTGGCAGCACAGGGTAGAAGTACAGACTCCAACATGAAGCTGACTCACTCTTTATAAATAAAGATTTATTTGTTTTCTCACTAAAACCTAAAATATTTTTCGTGCCTTGCTGGCATCTGATTGGTTTCTCTGGAAACATACAGTTTAAAATATCAAATTTTCTCATATTAAATCTTCTTCAGTGCAAATATTTAATGTATATACATGACATCATGTTCAAAAGAGTTGAAGTTTATGAATTATAATTTATTCAAATTTGTCTTCCTAGATAACGTTTTCTGTCAAATCTGCCAGTGGGGGAAAAATGTATTATTTTGTGCTCATTGTTTTGATTTCCTTTATTTTTCATCTGTACAGTCCTGTTTGATTGTGTGAATTGTTTTTAATTATTAATATTTTATTATTAATATCATTTTTGTTATTTTGTGATTGTATGATTGTGTGATTTTTATGATTTCCTGCTGGTTGCGCTGAGTTTTCTGTGGGCGTGTTCGTGCTCATTGGCCTCGCCTCAGTCTTTCGGTCTCTCTGCAGACTCGTGCCTGCAGGTGCACTTCCACCTGCCGTATAAGTGGGAGGTTCTAGATGGCAGCACCTGGACGGAGCTGCAGAACATGGAGGACATTGAGCGAGACTTCTGCGACCCGTCCAGGACTGAGAGGTCAGAGGTCACAATGAGTGCAAGTTGTTGATGTTTTTCATGCATCAGCCACTCACAGCTGCCATGTTTTTCAGCGCTGGTGTTCAGACCATCGACTTCATCACGATGACTCGAGGGATGCAGCCTGTTCGCCGTCTCTCCACAGTTTCCTCCGTGAAGAAGCCGTTATATTACACACTGACCACCAAATGGCTGTGGTACTACAAGGGGGACCGTGGGAACTGGGTGGAGTATGGAGAGTGGGTGAGTTGGAGCACCTTTAGGATCACTGTGTGGGAGCGAGCTGTAGAGGAATACAGAAAATGTTTATTTTGCTCCAGGTCTGATGTCTGTCTCGTACGTCCTTCAGGATGAGAAGATGCGCTCCACATCGGAGACATCCTGCACTCTGGAGAAGAAGTACCTGTCTGACAGAAGAGCTGAAGTCAGAGTGGTGAAAGGCTACAGAGAGTACATCATCAGCTTCAAAGGTACTACTTCCTGTCACCTGCATCCCAGATGTAACTGTGAGTTAATGAAGTGGTCAGGTTAGGCCCAGAACAAGTCCAGCATCCCTCCATGTGGGGACTCACAGTTCCACAGTGAGTGCCACAGTCAGGGCAGGAAAGTCAGAGGTGACGATTCCAACAGAAACTTCCAGAATCCCAGAATGAAGTTTTGGGAATGTCCCAGACACAATGGCATGCCCTGATTCAGCACATAGACACATCCCAGCCTTTAGGCTTCAGGTCCCAGTGTGTTCCTCTGTCACCGCTTCCTGATGGTGTCTAAGCATGTTCTCTCTCTCTCTGCAGACATGTACCAGAGGAACCACAAGCACAACACCAAGAGGAAAGTCCGCCGTCGCCCTCGCTTCGTCTCCCGGGAGGAGGTGGAGAGGCAGGTGCCGGTGTTAGGAAGTCAAATGTGACCCGATTATGTTGACTGGACCAGGCTGGGTGCCTTATCACTGAGCATGTTAACCACTTCTATTATTTTCTGCTTCTCTGTGTGTATGTGTGTGGGGGAAATTTATTCTACCTGTATTTCTATTTTTGTATGGGCTTTAGGCAATATAAAGCACCTTGAGGTCACTGTTGTTAATTTGGTGCTGTAAATAAAATGGAGTGATTCTTACTGGAGCCTTTTATTAATGTCTTTAGTTTGAGCTCTGTGGCTCTCTCAGCTGCAGGACGATCTGGTGTCAGAGACTCTGAGTCTACCTTTCTTTTTATTTGGTGTCCTCATCCATAATTTCCTTAAACCAACCGTTTGAAAATTGAGTCATGTGATTACAGAATCCTGGTGACCCCTGACAGACCCAAAGAAACAGCCGCGATCGTTAACTGAACTAAATATGAAACGTTACTGCAGACTCAAACTTCAGCACAGACAGGAACGCCCGTGACATCGGTCCGTTCAGAGCAGGCTTCCTCTATTATGGCTGCACTGTTGTCGAGTATCAGCTGTTGTCTGTAGGAGTGCTCAGTTCATCTTTAAGGTGAAAATACGGAGGGTGACCTTCAACAGAAACAGCAGCATTCAAATAAACTGGTTGGTATCTTAATCTTTTCCAGTCTAACTGACCAATCAGAGCACTTTATTACTCACATTCACACACCTGAATTAAGTCAGCTGTTACCAAACACACACGCAGAGCCCAACTGACCACGGGATTCAAACCCACAACCTTCCTGCTAACCAGTGCACCGCTGTGCCCGTGGCCCAGGTCTGCATGAAGCATAAAAACATGAGCAGAGTCTGTGCGTGTGTGTGTGTGTGTGTGCGCGCGCGCGAGAGAGAGAGAGTGTGTGTGCGTGCGTGCGAGAGAGAGAGCGAGAGAGAGTGTGTGCGTGCGTGCGAGAGAGAGAGAGCGAGAGAGAGAGAGAGAGAGAGTGTGTGTGTGTGTGTTTTTGTTGGCTTCATAAAATAAAAGCTGAGCAGTTCTCTGCTGTTTCATTTTCATGGTCAGATCCGGCTGTCCTGGCCCTGTGCCGGTGCCGGTGCGGGTTCAAATAACGGTCCGTGTGTGAGAAGAAGCGCTTTGACTTGCAGGTCGGGTCAGATGATGCTGGGAGGGGCCGGCTGGACTGGTACCGGGACCGGACGCGCTGTGAATGTGACGGGTTCGGACAGCACCGACACCACCGGGCGGTGGAGGCTGATTGCTGCTGTTTCCGAGGAGGAGAAGAGGAGGAGGTGTGATTCTGCGGGGACTCTCCGCCTCCTTTTTCTTCCCCACGCAGGGAGCGCGCTGCGCGGCTTGGAGAGGCGTGACGCGCCCGAACCGCATCTCCAGGATGGCAGGTAGGTCTCCGCCGTGGCAGAGACTCAGTGAGAATAGCCCGGCTCGGCTCGGCCCGGCCCGGCTTGCAGTCTGAATGTGATCCCGGGTCTGCGGCTCTGTGTGTCCGCGGCCGCTATAAGAAGCGAGGCTCCTTCAGCCGTGCACCGGAGGCAGCGTCGTCCTCACGGTAAACTGGGCCGTGCCGGACCGGACCGGAGCGTGCCGGGGGAAGGGGGAGGGGGGCTAATCAGCCCCGGACACGAACATGCGGGGCGGATGCAGCCTCCACCTCGCGGACTCGGCGGGCGGGTGGAGGCTGTTAGCATCTGTCCGATAATGGGGTCAATCTGAGAGGAGGCCGAGCCGGGCCAGACCGGCAGAGGAGTGAGTGTTCTGGAAACGGAGCCGAGCAGAGCACAAAAACCCGGACTGACAGAGAATATACCAACCTGTCACTTTATTAGGCACAGTTGTGAAAGCCGGTCAGACAAACAGCTGGATACCTTTTAAATATTCACCGTCACGTCTTTGTGGTTTCACTTATTGATCGATGGTTGATTTATTGACTGATTGATCATTTTTGAAGGTTCTTTTTGCAAACACGTGAAATCCTTCAAACCGACATTTTCATGTTTTGCGCAAACAGAAAAATCCCCGCAGGTGGAGGCGCAGGTGGAGGCGAGCCTGAAGCCTCCTGCTTCAGCCGCACACCCTCGTAGGCTCCGGGGTCTGGGACAGTGACCCATTTGTAATCGTGCTCTGCAGAGAAAGCAGAGCTCCCTTTTTGCTCGGTACTGAGGGGCTGTGAGGAGCAGCAGGGATCACGTGACACTGCGTGTAATCTCTTTATTAATATTACCTGAGAGCTGTCCTCAGCTCAGCCTGGTTAGGATGAGCTGACTCACAGGGAAGTGCTGATGTTAAAGTTGAGACGAGATCAGAAATATGTGCAGATTAAAGCCCCGCTAGCCTTCATCACAAACCTGGACAATGAAGTAATAAGTCAGTGGTCCAGATGCTCCACCCGCAGGTTGGAGCAGGTCTTCATCATCTTCACAGAGAAAGTGTTTCAGGTTCAGAGTTAGACTGTAGCCTAAGCTTAGATGTTCTGGGTTTATGTCCTCCACCCTTCCAGAATGAAGGATGTGAAGCTGCTGAAATCAGGTGATTCGGGTGTGAGGGTCCAGCAGCAGGTACATGTTTAACTGACCTTCTGATGGTGTGGCAGCCCTGATCCTGACCCCGCTCTGCATGCTGTCAGAAATGTCAGCTGTGATCTTCATTCAGACCTGAGCTGCTCTCGAAGCAACATCAGAGCATTTTTAGCGCTCCGTTTTTCAGTTTCAGAGGGGTTTTATCCAGGCTGAACAGCCCCAGTTTAAGGTACCTAATTCTTTACGAGTACAGTTTGAAATATTAGACTAACATCATTCTGTGTCTTTGTTGTCCCGTCCATCCACCCGACCTCCTCCCTGCAGCCTTCAGCACCAAGAACACCCTAAAACCAAATGAATGAGCATGTTCCACAGTCTTTAGGTCGTGGGTTTGTCATGGGGTGGCTTTAGACGTTTTCATGCTGTCCTCCAAAATAAGACATCAGGACACCAAGCACTTCCACCACTAGAGGGCACAGTCACAGTAAAATGTTTGCTGCAGGGTCTACAGCACGTAAAAACCTTCAGATCCTTTAAGCAGAGGATTTTGGGGGATTTTACCCCTGAACCGTAAAAGTCCGATGGGGTATGTCGTCATGGCACTGGGGGGCAGCGAGGACACCCAAGTTTGTAAATGTAATAACTCAAGAATGAGGTGATGTAGGAGTTTGTTTATGACATACGTGCATCTACTTGGAGTCTTTTGAGTCTTTGCTGCAAGTCTTTGTCTGTTTTCAAAGCAGCACGTCTGCTTCACAATGAATGCTTCTGCAGCACCGCCTGTCCCTGGGTTCCTACTTTTTCACTGCTTCAGAGTCTTCTCAGCTTCTTGCTGGACTGTAATGAGGCACTTTAGTGTTTTTCTTTCATCACTGTTACCTTTGCAGCAAAGCTCTCACAGACGGTGTGCATCGAGAATATTGGTCTCTCTCCTATCTGACAGCGTCAGTCCATAAACACTGGTTTCAGCATCAGACCTAAACATCCACAGCAGGCCAGCTGTAGTCTGAGTTGGAGCAGGGAGGAGGTCAGGGTGGATGGAAGGGTATCAGAACTTGCTGGGACTTTAGTTCGGAGACAAAAGCTAATGCGTCAGGCTGATAGTTAGATTTGTTATTTCAAACTTTGATGAATTGTTTCAACTATGAACCTTCCCATCAGAGGGTCACACACTACTCCACACAACTTTACAGCCTTTATTTTTAAAGTAACTAACGACGAAGGTAAAAAAGAGTTTTAGCTGAATCTTTCCTGATCCGTTTGATGATGTCATCATCCAGCAGGAGAATGTTCTCCTGTGCTCGGTGAGAACCCTGCAGGACACACATTTTCTGACTGCTGTTCTATGCTACTCAGGTCCTCCTGAGGGGCCTTCGGCTCTTTGTAGCGGGACTGCACCGCCGGTCCTTTGAGGACGATGGACGCTGTGACCTCGCCAGGCCCCAGCTCCAGCACCAGGACCAGGATGGAACGCAGAACCTCGGCCTGCAGACAAACACTAGGTGTGGTCCTGCTGGTGGCTGGCACATTGGTTTCCATGGTGACCTCAAGTTCACCTGCTGCAGGTAACCTTGCTAGGTGCTGTTAGCTGTTAATGTTGACCTCTGACCTCTGAGCCATCTGTACACAGCAGGAAATGAACATGGACTTCCTCAAAAGGACTGCAGTGCAGGAATCTTCTTCTGAGTCTCATTTTAGCTCCATATTGTCATCCTCCCACATTACTGACTCACGCACACACAGAGTCACATGACCTGCTGATGTCAGACTGTGGAGGTTTACACTGACATCAGCTGATCAGATGTAGGCAGCAGGAAGCTGCTTCATCACAAACAGCTCTCAGAGGTCAGCTGGTTGTGACTGTGTTGGTGTGATGTCACTTTTAGTCCTGAAACGTCACTCAACATTTCAGGACTTGTGTTAGAGATGACAGATTCGGGGAGTGTGTGTTTATTATAGCGCCCTCTGTGGATCACATGTTGCATTATAGATGTCAGATTTCAACCCATGGCTGTGTTTTAATTCAGACTGAAGAAGAGTTTGTCCAACCTGATGAAGACGTAGAAACTTGTTTCAGTGCACTGAAAGAAAAACCACAAACATCACATGGTCATACATCCACAATGAAATGTAGCTCAATTCCCTGGGCTAATTTTTTTATTCTCCACCTGCTCTTCTATAGAGCACCTGTGCCATGAGACGTCAGAGCTACGCAGATGTGAAATAAAACAGATGTGAGAGCTCAGCAAGCACATAATGAACGCTTAGTGAATAAAAAAACTGTAAATAAACAAAGTGAAGTGGGAAGCCTGAGATGGTCTAAGCATGGGCAGAGGATGAAGATGGAGGAGAAAAGGAACACCTCAGAGGAGGTTCATAGATGTAGTGAAGGAGGACTGCTGAGTTGTCAGTGTGAGAGGAGGATGCTGGGAGATGGAGGCAGATGATCCACTTTGGCACCCCCTAATGGAAGCAGGTGAAAGAAGAATAAGGTTTACTGCTGAGGAGATTATCTATAATACTATCGTGTCATATTTGAGTAGATTTATATTTTAGACTGCAAATCAGAAGGACCCAACGCTTTAAAATAAATGTGATGGAGTACAGAAGCAGATGTGCTGCCATAAAACACCTCAGCCACAGCTGTTCTGTGAGGGCACCTCAGAGTCAGGAATAACAGGAGATGTTTCTCAGAACTGAGAGCAGTAAATGCAGGAGCTCAGATAAATGCAGGTTAGCAGTTAGCCTAGTGCATCAATCTGAAGAGATTCTTTATAATTAAAAAATGATAAATATTTTCTGCATCTATCGATCTATCAGTCTGTCTGTCTGTGTGTGAGAGGGCGTCGTCTCCTGAATACCAATGACTCGTCTCTGTTCTGCATGTGATGCTGCCGCAAAGCACGGCGTCACCACGGCAACAAGGCCAAGACCAGATGAAAGAGACCCAGTCAAGGCTGTGTGTGTGTGTGTGTGTGTGTGTGTGTGTGTGTGTGTGTCATAAAGACAAATGGTTTTAAAGAGACTGCAAGGGAGGAAAAAGAGGAGTGTGTTTCTGCTGTGTGAATGAATGCTGTAAAGAAGCTGAACCAGCTCAGTCTCATTAAGGTGATCTGTGTTTGTGACGCTTTGTCATTTCAGATACTTCATTACTGTACTTACTTACAGATTTTAGGTATCTGCACTTTTTTTTTTTCTGACGACTTTTTACTTTTACTCCCTACATTTTAAATAAGTATCTGAGATTTCTATTCCTTACATTTTCAAAACAGGCTCATTAGTTTCGGTTTACAGCCCTTTCTTTGAGCTGCTGTATTTCACAGGGAGAGAAAAGAAAGCTTACATGTTTTTGCATCAGATATTGGGTTTGTACATGTGAAATTATGTTTCTTCATATTGCGAATCATGCTGCTAAACAAACTGAGGTAGACTTAACTGAGTTATTTAAAGGCTGCGTGAAAATCCTCTGCAAGTTAGTGCAGGATAAGCAGGTTAGTTTGCTGAACTGTGATGGATTTAATGTAGAAAACAATGATATAAACGATATAAAGACAGCATAAACAGTGTACTGTCAGTGTATGGAAATCAGCCAGAACAACTCATGAAACATCTGCTCACATCCGGTTGAATTCAGGTGTGTAAATCCGCAAAGAGCAGCAGGTCAGCTGATCACAGCCTGTACATTAAGAAAATCTACTGGAGCTCTCAGTAGAAAGTATTGTGAGTTTGATTTTTTTCCTCACACTGAGCCACTAAAACTGATTTTTTAGTGTTCCCCCACCTGCTGAATCCACTTTAACCCGTGACTGTAGTCATTTCCTGTTTAGAGCAAAGTCACCCTCTACAATGCAGGCACCAGAAAACAGAGATATATTTTTTTATTTTCCTTCTTTTTGTTCAGATTAAAGCTGACTGCAAAAACAGACTAAAGTTTGTGTTCCCATCTACAGATACTATTTTACCTTTATGTTAATATAGCACAAAGTTCAGTTAGATTTGCACAAAAATAGAAACGTCCTCCATAGATCTGCTTTTACTTTCTTACTTTTTACTTAGGTTTATTCAGGGTCCCTAGGTTCTTACCAGTCCTCAGGTTTATTCGGGTCTTCAGGGTCTTCAGATTTGTTCATGTTTATCAGTTTCTTTCAGGGTCCTTCAGGTTTATTCCCTCGTGTTTGGTAACAATCTGGTTATGGCACATGCTCACTCTTGAGGTATAATGTTGAGCTTTTAAATTCACGACTTCTGTCCTTCTGGCCCACAGTTGTGCTGGAATTCAACAGAACGACTGATTCTTCGTCACATCCGTCATCACCATCATCATCCTCCACCTCTTCTAGACCCTCACCTCCCAGCCACCCCTCAGACTCTGGATACCACAGTAACGGTGGTGGTGCAGGCTCAGCAGAGGACCCAGACTCTGGTGCTCAGGGGATCCACCTCCTCCTGAGACCTCCAGACCTCCTGTCCCCCAGTCTACCTCCACCACTTCCCCCACATAGCCAGCCCACCCTCACTCCTCCTCCCCCCTGGGAACAGGGGCCCTCACTGGAGGAGGCCTGGGGGTCTGGGGACTACCTGGAGACTCTGTCCTTCATGGTACCTGAAGGTGACGAGATGGCCCTCGCCACGCCACTGCCCAGCCACCCCTATGATGGGGACAATGGGGGGGACTGGGTCTCTTATGACACCTCCTTTCCTGCTCGCCCCACCCTCTCACTGTCATCCAAACTCCCCCTCTCCCCCTCCTCCTCAACCCCCAACATTCCCCTTCACACTCAGCCTGCCCATCCGGATGTCTTCCCCACCTGGGATGAGGACTATGACTTGGAGGACATGATCCCACTGGAGCCGACGGAGTTGCTGCTGCCTGACATGAACAGTCTGGAGTACTACACAAACCTGTTGGCTCGGGAGAGGGAGAGGGAGAGGGAGAGGGAGAAGGAGAAGGAGAAGGAGAAGGAGAAGGAGAGGGAAAAGGTAAATGAGAACGACTCCAAACCTGTCCTTACACCTACAGCAACACACACCCACCATCCTCCTTCTACCCCATCCTCGAGCCCCATTGCTCCTCTAGGATTGGAGCCTAAGCATCCCCCAAGACAGCCCACACCTCCCCTCATCCTTACACCTATCCTCACAGGTGAGGAGAAGACACCTGCTCCATCAGCCACCCCCAAGATCCCTTCCACCCCTACTGCTCTTGCTCCAAAACACAAAGACTATGTCTCGGTCCCAAGCAGGCACCCTTCCCGACCCCCGTCCAACACCACCAGCTGGGTGCCTCCCCCTCCACCGCTGGGACCCCCCACCCGCCCTGAGAGGCCAGAGAGGCCCACAGTGGTCACTGAGATGCCAGCAAAGGCTCCTCCCACCAAGGCCGCAACCACTACTAAGGCTACCACGACAACAACCACCGCCATCATCACCACCACCCAAATCACAGCCATCAGCCTGACCAGAGCCCCTCCAGTCACCACACCCAGAGTGGCCCAGACACCACCCACCAGACAATACCTGTGCAATGTCACCAAGCCAGAAATGTACCTGGTCAGAGTAGGTAAGAGTCTTAGAAGGTCATGTGACCGTACCTCCAGGTGCTGCACATGTTCTGTCTAATCACTGATGTCTTCCATGTTTGTGTGCCCTGCAGTCAGCTCCAAAGGCTCGTCTGCTGGTTTCAGTCAGGTCCGAGATCTTCTGAAAAAAGACTTCAACCGCTCAGTGGAGCTGCAGGTACAAACAGAATCGCTGCTTCTCAGATCTGCATGATTCCGTCCTGCTGATGCTGACTGTGGTTTCCCCTCACAGTCAAGCTCCTGCTTCACAGACTTCACATGAAACAGTCTAATCCCAGCCCGTCCTCTAATGTTCTCGCTCTGAAGTGTTTGTTTTTAGCTCATTCGGCTGCAGTCACAAGAATCACTACTCTATCTGCAGTACTGGTCAGAATTTAGTCAAACACACAGACAATGATCGGCTAATATTTGTCTTTCTCACTGGATTTTCTTCCTCATTAGTTTGTCCAAAGCAACCAACCAATGACCAGAGACTGATCTCTGTGTGTTACTGTGTCACTGACGTTCTGGTTCATGCTTATGTGGAGTTTGCGTTGTGCTGGGAGCCAGTCATTTATTAACTTTGTAATAGTGAACTCTGTTTCTAAGCTAATGTTAGCTTGTTGTTTACTGGGAGCAGAGGCATCGAGACACTCGGAGTATAAACCTGACATCCTTTAGATTTTAGTCTTTCATATAGAAATCAGTCCACAGACTGTTAGAGGCAGCAGGAGAAGGTCCAAGCTTTTAAATTACACAAAAATCAATAAAAACCATTTAATCCATGAAAATATGCCATCTGATGCATACTTTTCTTATTTTTTTTAATGCCTTCTCTTTCATTTATTCATTTACTTTACTGAATCCTTATTAGATATTAAGCTAAACTTAAAAATTGTTAATAACTTTCCACTCTTCCCTGGTTGTTTCCTTTTCAGTTCTTAAGAACTCCATCCAGTTTTGCCTTTCGCGTTGTGTCGGGACCGTTGATCTTCACTGCCATGTCCGTCATCAATGCCCTCCGCCGACCGCCGCCACGCTTCGGCCCCATTCCCACAGTTTCACCACTGTACACCATACCTGACCTCAGGTATCAGATCCACTCTGTGCTGCAGTTTGTTCCCACTCATGTTGACATCCGAGTCTGCAACTTCAGTGAACGGGTGGAGAGAGGGCTCACCATGGCATACGCAGAGACACGGAAGAGATTACATGAGGGAGGGAACGCCACCGTACAGGTGAGTCTGCCTCGTGTGTGGTCACCATTTAAAGCCATTCGCTTTTCTAATTTCTTTTACTTCTTCACACAGTTGCTGAACATCACCATAAGCGTGGCCCGGCCAGCGGTGGAGCAGAAGGTTCCCGTCGACATCACGTTTGCGGTGCGGGATGGCCGGGGCTACCTGCCGGGGTCAGAGGTCAGTGAACACCTGAGGAAGCTCAGCCTGGTGGAGTTCAGCTTCTACGTGGGATTTCCTGCGCTGCAGATCGCTGAACGTACGAGACGATACACAAACCCATCACACGTCACAGTAAACATTAAACCGACAATATGTAAAGCGTTTTTATCAAACTTCTGTTAACAGCCTTTCACTACCCTGAGCTCAACACTTCACACCACCTGCGCTCCACCTGGGTCCGTACAGGTAAGAAACCCACTCTCTTTTTTTTACATTTTGGTATGATGTTTTTGTACTGTGTGGATGATGGTATGTGTTAGCTTCGCTCTGACGAACTCCCCTTTGTGTGGTATCAGTCCTGCTGGGAGTTCAGGAGCAGCTGGTGGCTGAGAGAAGCTTTAAGGCTCGTCTGGAGAGACGCCTGGCTCTGCTGTTGGAGGAGGGACTGCAGGAAACCAGTAGGAGGCGCTGGAAGAGAGCCACAGCAGTGGGCAACAACAGTCTACAGGTACACGCACAAGGCAATGATGGCTGATGTAATGCCACCAGACAGAGGTGTGTGTACCTGTACAATGTGAATGTGCACTGAACCGGTTGTGTCTCAGGTGGTGCGGGTCTCCAGGCTGTCAGGGGCAGAGCGCCCTCTGGAGGTCTTTTACTTTGTGGAGGGTCCCAGTGGAGAGAGGGTCCCTGCTGAGGTGACCGCCGCCACTCTGAACCGTGTGGACCTTCAAAGGGCCGCCATTGTCCTTGGACACCGTGTGCAGAGACCGCTGGCCCAACGTGAGTCCAATGCTGAGTGTGTCCAAACTGCTTCTGATTGGTTCAGAAAGTGTCATATTGATAAAGTTTGATCTTTTTGATTCTGTTTCCAGCTGTGGAGACGATCTCTGTCCCTCCAGCTGAGACTCAGAGCAGCAGCATCTGGCTGATTGTCGGTGTTGTTGTCCCAGTTGTACTGGCCGTCTTCATCATCATCATCCTGTACTGGAAGCTCTGCGGTTCCGAGAAGCTTGAGTTCCAGCCGGACGCCATTAACACCATCCAGCAGAGGCAAAAGGTCAGAGGTCAACAAAAAGGACTTGCACTTTAAAATTAACAGGCGATGACACCTGGTGTTTTTCTGTCCTCTGTGTTTGCAATCTTCTGATTTTAGCCACCAACATGATGTTTTTGTTACCTTACTGACCCCTGATCCATATCCTCTGTCAGCTTCAGGCTCCCAGCGTTAAAGGCTTCGACTTTGCAAAGCTTCACCTGGGTCAACACAGTAAGGATGACATCATGGTGATCCAGGAGTCCGGTCCACTTCCTGCACCAGTAAAGGAAGCCACGCCCTCCGATGGCGGAGACCTCAACACCCCCAAATCCAAAGGATCATCCACCAAGGTGTCGCGGCCGAGCCGCCGCAGGGGGAGGTTAGAAATATGTTGTGACTTATTAAACAAACTTGTTAAAAAATATAGAATATGAACTTCACTGGCTCGTTGACATGATTATTTTTCATTCAGAGAAATCGTCGACATCGAACATTTTTACTGAAGTATCTCAAAATTTTACTTAATCCGGCAGCTGTGGCTACAATGTAGCTTGCCATCGCCAGTGTGTGAATGGGTGAATGACTGAATGTAGTGTGAAGCGCTTTGGGGTCCTTAGGGACTAGAAAAGCGCTATACAAATGCATGCCATTTACCATTTACCTGTTGTGTCCATTGTCAGGCTCAGCCCATCAGACGGCGACTCGTTAGGAAGCGACCAATCGAGCGGCAGGGAGTCAGCAGAAGAAAGCACCCGACCTGTGGCCACACCCAGCGAGGGGAAACAGCACAGGAAGACACCCAAAAATGGTGAGAGCCACAGTGACATAATCAGCTTTAGTATTTGTAATGAATAGGCTGTAAACAAAGGATGGAGGCTCTGCTCTGTTCAAACTTTGTCTTTTCTGTTTAATGCACTGCCTACTTGAAGGGAGGAGCAAAATGGGTACGTTACTATGCCAACACATTACCACCTTCTCACACACCGATCTCCAATCCACATTTCCTATCAACACGTGAAGCATTGCGATGCTGCAGAGACAGATCTAATTATGTCTCCAAGAGCTCAACCTTTAAATTCACAGATTAAACAATAATAATAATTAATCTGTGACTGTGTCAAATCGATCCGTCTCCAGTAATCACAGTACCAGCGACAACAATACCTTAACTCATAAAGGGAAGAACAGGTCCTGGTTTATGAGGCGAGTCATCAGCAGTAAGCTAAATCTGAATACTGATCATCACTAAATGATGGAGCGAATTTTACTTTCCACTCTTACTTTATTAACTTCTCTTTTTTCTTATTCTTGTACACTTGGAATATACATGCTTGTTGTCTAAATGTTTATATTCAGACTTCTCTATAGTTTGAAGGTTATTTCTGGTAAAATAATTTCTCTGACAGTAACAAACACAACCCTGAATAATGCTGAAGATCTGACCGCAGTTGTGGCTGAAGCATCGCTGCCCCTCTGTCAGCCTCCTGGATGTCCTCTGCATGTGACCTCTGACCTCTGTGCTCGGGGTCTTGGTCTGTCTGAGGGATTTCCCTCATTCTCTCTTTGTTTCTTCTGCTGCTTATTCTGGGAAAAAGTTTTTTTCTCCCACTTTTTCATCATTATCCTTATCATCGCCATCTTCATCTCCTTGTTGGTTGCTTGTCATTTTTTATCCTTCTGCAGTAACTGCAGCTCTGCACACATAAACACGTTTATTTCTGCTGTAAAGCTTTAACATGGATGTCTATGGGACTGACCTACTCGCTCTGCAAGCTTTCAGTAGATGGTCACTGGTGAAATGCATTCTGGGAGTCTGAGCTTTCACTTCTCTGTTGGTCTTTAAGTCTCCTTTCACTTTTTTCTGTCCTCTGACCTCTCCTTCCACAGGTGCTCCATCAGGCAGCGGCCCGGACGAACTGCTGTCCTCGTCCTCCATCTTTGACCATGTGGACCGCCTGTCCCGCGGGTCATCTGACGGCACCCGTCGTCAGGCCAACAAGGTGCAGCTCATCGCCATGCAGCCACGTCCGAGCCCACCGCAGCCACATGCCCCATCACAGCCAAGCCCCTCCCTCACTGAAAAGGTCAACACAGAGGTGAGTTGACAACAAAAATACATCCAGTCACAGCTTGCCATGAGGTCATCATCATTAACTGTAGTCAACCGTCTCTGTTCCTGCAGGTGGCGCTGCGGCACAAGTCAGAGATCGAGCATCACCGGAACAAACTGCGACAGCGTGCTAAGAGGCGGGGCCAGTGCGAGTTTCCCTCCATGGATGACATCATGGACGCATTTGGAGATGGTCCAGTTCAGAGTGAGGCGGCACAGCGACTCTACAGCTCTGCCCACGACCACATGGACTGCATCCTGCAGGCCGATGCTGCCTCACCCCCAACTCCCACCGACTCCAGGAAAAGGTCAGACCCTACCTGAGGTGAAAAAAGAATATTTCATTCTCCATGAACAGCTGCTTCTGTGTGACTAAAGCGAAAGCTGACTCAGTTCCCTCAAAGACAAACGTGTTCTCAGACTTCCTTGACGCATGCTCAGTCACACAGGTAAGGAAATCCCAGAAAGTTGATTCTGTTCATCTGGACATAGCATTACATTTGCATAATGACCAAAACTTGCAGCACTGATTTAATTGATTGTACAGTTTATAAGGTTGGGGGAACCTGCAGGCAGCAAAGACAGAAGAAGTGGATGATGATGAAATGTTTCTCTCACTGAAAACACTACATCCAGATGAATGGGACTGATGTCCTCAGAAGGACACATAGTCAATACTCTTGTCAGTCCTTCAGGGTTGGTGCATGTCTTTGATCCTGTAGGTAATATTCATGAACATGACCTCAAAGGGTAGCCAGGGTGAAGAAGGTGTGCATTTTGGGAATCTTAGCATTTTATCCCTGCTCTTTGCAAATGATGCAGGTCTTGGAGGCTGTGTGGACAATAGCTGATTTTTCTCTTTGGGCTCGCGGACAAAGGGGAAGGTGGAGCTTGAGATGGACTGGTGGATTGGTGCTCCATGCAGGAGTTGTACCGTACTGCTGCTGTGAGGTTAAGAAAGAGAGCTTAGCTCGAAGATGTCCGTTTCAACCTGACACAGGAGGAGCTCAGAATCGAGCCGTGCTCCTTCTCAGTCTGATCAGTGCCTCCTGAGCACCTCCAGACATGCCCAGTTGGGAGGAGGCCCTGCAGGAGACCTCAAACTCTAGAGAAATCATATTTAAGACATACCAACCGCATCCCTGTTAGCACCAAAGCTAAGCTCATTATTGTCCCATCTGTTTCCAGCCTGACTGTAAACTCTTGTGTTTTTTTGCCAGAGGGAGGCGCTCTCCTAGGAGTCGGCGGGCTCAGCCAGGACCTGGAAGTCTTCCTGACACAGACAGAGACCGGCTGCTCACCGATCAGAGCGCCACCTACAGGAAATACCCCGGACTCAACAACGTGGCCTACATGGTGAGGCAAACAAAATTTAACCATCAAATAAGCAAGGTAGGTGTGAGCTGGATATGTTGCCTGTTCTAAGCATTCACAGACACACATAATGTTTGAGTGTTTGGAGGTACACGGCTGATCTGATCTGTTACTGATGGTGTCGTCAGCATGACGTGGACAGAGCTGTACACTGTTACTGAACTCTGAGTGACACAGGAAGTCTTTTTGAGCCCTGTGGACTTTTTTTGTAAGACAGCAGAGCGCTGACTTGATGTTCTACTTCATTTCCTACAGTCGGACCCCGACCTGCCCCCGGACCACGGCAGCCCCTCCCCCACTGACGAGGTCTTTGACCCTGCCCCGGCCCCGCCACCCTACATGCCCCCCCAGCCCTCCATTGAAGAGGCCCGGCAGCAGATGCACTCTCTTCTGGATGACGCCTTCGCCCTGGTGTCGCCGTCCTCGCAGGGCAGCGCCGGGGTAAGCTCTGCCCTGCCCAGCCCCTCCCCTCAGAGCTGGCCCCCAAACCAGCAGTGGGGCTCTTACCCAGCAGCCCCCCCTCACAGCCCCTTCTCTGCAGTGAGTGTGTGGACCTGCAGATGAAGCAGATACTTCTGTCAGGAACTCGTGCTCTGGTTTAATTCTCTTCTTTCTCTTCTTCCTGCAGAGATATGCAGAGCTGGGGATGTCCCCCACCTCAGTCCAGGGCCTCCTGCAGAGGTTAGTATCAGAATACAGAAGACTTGGTCCAGTCTGAGTACTAGGTCAGAACCAGAGCTCATTCTCTGTGTGTTTCTACAGGCAGGGGCTGAGCTCAGGAGGGTATGTGTCTACTGGAGATCAGCTGCAGGAGTCCATTTACTCCAACAGGGGGCAGTATGAGGACCCACCCTCCTCCTCTAGACCTCGACCTGTAGGAGGGAGCACAGGTACAGTCACAGCCATCAACAAATAACAGCTCACCGTGCGTTCAGTTTATATGACCTGACAGCAGGTATCTACTTTTCATGATGGGGGGTTCATAGAAGTCACCGCAGCTATATACATGACCGGCCCCCTGCTGGGCAGCGACAGCACTGAGGATGGCCTCAGTGAGTCAATAAATACATTCAGTTCTGTAACTTTATGCCATGAAATATACAGATTAAAGTAAAATGAATGAATCAAATCTGAGTCTAAAATATTCTCCTCTTATTTTCACTTTCTGACGTGTTTTAGATCCTGAACTTGTCTCAAACAGTCAAAATGTGCAGAGGTAACGCATAATTCAGCTGACTGGTCATGCGGTAGAGGCTGCCCTCTGGTGGTGCCATACACTACAACAAATATACAGCATTTCTAACAGTTTAGGAAAGAAAGAATTATCATTCTCTCAAGATTTCTGAAAAGAATCATATTGTGTGTGAATACCCAGAGACTGTAGATTAGGTTAGTTAATGTGGGACGAGGCATTTTTTTCTCATGACTCTGACAATAAAGCCAAAGGTAACAAACCTCACATGACTTTGTCTGTATTCAGTTTGTTTCCACACAGGCTGATGATTTACTAATGTTGTATCTGCTGACTGGTTTCACTGACCTCCAGGTGCACAGCTCCATCACCTGACCCAGGTGGGTCTGTCCAGTCAGATTGGTGCATACCCTGGGGTGGGTCGCAGCATGTCGGGCCCCACTGGCTCTAGCTGGAATCAGCAGCATTCAGACCAGGACCTTTCCAGGCCGGGAGCCAGCAGAGAGAGCGTGAGTGGTGAAATCAGTAAAGAAAATAGCTTGGTGGTGCACAGGTGGAGCTGAAATGTCTCACCCTTTCTCCTTTCTTTTCACAGGTGATGTCCTTTCCTGAGTTCTCCTCTTCCTCTGTTTTCCAGATGCCCAGCTCCTCATTGCGGGACCCGTCAGCTCCACCTCTCCTCCTGACCTCACCTACTCCAGAATATCCGCCTGAGGATGCATCACCATCCGCCCACACCTCCGCCTCTCTTATAAAGGCCATCAGGGAGGAGCTGCGACGTCTCGCACAGAAACAGGCGGCAGTGACCAGCTACCCGTAAACTGGTTTGGACCTCTTTGGATCAGGACTCAGCTGGTTTTGAAAGTTTTAAACCACATAGAACCTGAAAGGTCTAAGGGAAACCATGAAACTAACCAATTTACACTCTGGGCTCTGTTGAGCTAGTGTACGTCTGTGCCGGTAAATCCAAAACAAGTCTGGACCACAATCCATGTCTGAAAACTTGGACGTCTCTCCTGGAGACCTCCGGTACTTTACAGGGTCCTGAACTGTCTGTCCGTCACTCTCAGCTCTGTTTCATTAGACATGAGTTTGACTTGTATTTTCCACTGAAGTGCTTCCTAAAGAGCATCATTAATGATCATCCTTCCTGAACCTCTTGATTCAGTCGTTACTTTTTAGACATCTGGAGCAGCAATTCATTCCTGAACTTGTGGAGTAGATGGTCCTTGATGGTCTTCAACACTATTGGCCTCTTGGTCTTCTGGAGTTTAGTCATTGGAGAGTTCATTCTGGCCTCCTGGAGTTCTTGAGGGTTTTGAGGGGTTTGGTCCAGCCTAATATTGGGGGACTGTTGGAGCAGCTGCTTTTATTAAACCCAGTTCTAACTGCAAGATCAGTATTTGAGACCAGTCTAGAGTGAACTTTATGTTGACTGCACCAGCCAGCCTTAACTATGCCCGGTGGTAGCAAGCTCGTTCACTCGAACATGCACATGAAGATGGGTGTTGCGTAACAGCAAGCATTCTTGCTAACTGTTTACTTTTGGTGTTTTAGTGGTTAACACATTTACTTGGGAAATAAAAGGTCACTGGTTTAATTCTAGTTGCTTGAGGAAGGGCCTTCATTGTAAACCTCTACCACATCAAACTTGTACAGCTGTTGTGACCCCCTATGGTAAGAGAGCAGCTAAAAACAGCTTTTTTAATTTAGATGAAAGTAAATTTAATTTTTTTTACTACAAATAAGAAAATTGAAACATCATTAGTTATCTCAAGGACACACTGATCGCCAAGCAGTCTAACGTGATAGAACATGAGAAGCATGGCATTAGGACCTAAATAAGTCATTTTATTGACCGGGCATAGACAGAAGACCTCCTGGGTAAAACAAGGATATGGTCATGTAATTGTTGATGCTCATGAAGCACAAGTGTGATAAAGTGCAGCACCACTAAATGCTCGGTCATGAACCAACTCAAACTTTAAGGCTCTCCAGTCAGTTCAAACAGATCAAGAGAGTCAACTCCTCGTTGTTGTATCTGTAACAGTCTGTCTAGCTTGCTTGTTGTAAAATTAATTTATTGCTCATAGAAACAAATGCACAGTGGCTCCGTGCCTCAGAGGGTCCTGGTTTTGAGCTTGGGTCGGATCTGCTATGCAGTGGTTGTATGTTTTTGTTGTGCTGGTGAAGTTTTCTCCGGGAGCTCGAGTTTTCTCAGTGTTGATGAATGTACTAGGTCAGGTAGCTTATCTTGTTTCAAATCAGTCCGCTAAAAGAGTGTATAGTTCTCAACAATTTCATTTTCTGGTTTGAAGAACATGCCAAGATTTGCAAGAAGACTTAAGGCTGAATGGTGCAACTACCAATACTTCTCAGGCCTGACTTAGAACATCAGGTTATGAATACCTTCTTAAGTTAGTGCAACCAACCTTTGGAGAAGAACTTCCTTCTTCTAGTCTTTCAGAACTTCGTGATCGTTCCTGGAGTTCTAGAGTGAATGGATCTCCAGGGAATCTATCCGATGGAACCTCTGCGAAGTGCTGTCCT
Source organism: Pundamilia nyererei (assembly GCF_000239375.1). Lineage (NCBI taxonomy): Eukaryota > Metazoa > Chordata > Actinopteri > Cichliformes > Cichlidae > Pundamilia > Pundamilia nyererei. Next base: position 1,443,300 of record NW_005187458.1, read on the forward strand.
TAATGGCCTTCTGGTGGTTCATCCTATTGGGGTAGATGGTTATTCTTGACCTGTTGAGTGGATATTTCCCTCTGGACCAATTCCTCCTAAAGTTCTGAAGTGGATTGATTCTCTGGACCTTCTGTGGTGCTAACTGTCAGCCTCATACCATCTTGTCATTAACCACTAATTGCCTTCCACACTCCCATCAGCCACGGTGGTCAGGTGTCTGTTCATAAACCATATCAATGAGGTCTTTGCACTGTCGACAGCTGGAGGTGCCGCACAGTTCCTGCTGCACGGGGATGCAAAACAAGAAAAATAATATTTATAGCTATCTATAAGAATGAATAAATATATGTAAAGAGATAGAATCCCAATGAGCACAATATTAATGTAAGAGTTATTACTGGAGTATTGAGATGTTACTTATTTTTTATTGCTTATATATGAAAGTATACTTTAAATGCTTTATTTTGATCAAAAAAAAGACCAAACTACTGTTCTATGGTTGTAATCCTCTTGTGTTTAAGCTCGCTGTAGATTTTGAGCTAACATTTGTTTCTCTGTGGAAACGTTGCTTAGCGTAGCCGCTCGCTCGCTCGCGTGTTCATGTATCGGTGGCAATGAAAAAAAATTCAGCTAATGCATTGCTTTGGTATCAAGCTTTTTGTCGCTGATTTGTTGCATCCATCAGTCTGTGAGCAGAGCGCTGTAGACAAGTGGGTAAAAAGTGTTTGTGAGAGAGGGGAACTAGTCGTTCATCACCGCCGCAAGGTGGTTCTTCCTCAGACGAGAGCTGCTTCATAAACTCACTGAGAGATGTCTCGTCAGAGCTGCCTGATGATCCTGATGAAGGGAAAAGCAAATAGTGATAAGGTTTATATGTCCAGGACTCCAGGCTGATCTTTTGTCTCACATGTAGAACACGTCAGGAAGTGCTCATTTCAGCTGTACTCTTCAGTGATACTCTGAGTACACTGTGTGGTTCAGGTGAGGGATCTGCCCAGGAAATTTCCCATTATGTTAGCTTCATTGTTCTCACATGAACTACAGACTTCATGCCAGGACATTGCAGGTAAAGGTGTTAATGTTTAACCTGCAGCTCTATCGGGCGATTAAGAGCATAAATAACTTTTCGTTGTTTCAGCCTGTGGCTGAATCCTCACACTCCCCTAAAAGGTTCGCACCGTTTCATCAGGGGAGAAAAATAAGGTTTGTCATTACTGACCTTTTATACTATTGAATATTTTTATTTTTATTATTGACCTTGTCCAGTGAGTGAAGTCTGCAGAATGTTCTGGAAGCTTGTAGAAGACCGCTTTGCAGACATGATTGTAGATCCAGAGAAATGTCTCTCCATGTGGACCTCCTGATATTGTCTCTGCATCTATTGTTTCAACCTTTAGTTTCATGTCCTGGTTGCATAGCTGAGCGGCTGGTTCCTCTCTTTGCTGATTGGCTGTCCTCTCTGTGGTGTGTTGGTGGTCGGTCACTCATGGTGAAGGTTTGTTTGCATCTGCTCTCTGCTCTTCTTCAGCATGTTCAACTAAGTTTGAGGCTTTAGCTATTTGTGGTGTTGCAGTTAATGTTTAGCATGCTGCCAAAAGATGTAAAAAAAGTGAAGAATCGTTCCACATCCAGTTAAGAGTGAGCAAAGAGTGATTCATGTCACAGTGCCATGAAAGCACCGTTCATCCAAGCACAGCCGGAAAAAACACACCATGAGAACCATCATGTTTTTGTTTTTTAGGAGATTTTTGAGTCTGAATGAAGATGCTTATGGATGGAGTGGATATGATGTTGAATAGAAACCTATTATATACGGAAAAGATTTTATCTGTGATTGTTCTGCTGAACAGACTCAAAGACACAACACATTCGTCATGAACCAGAAACCAACCGCAGAACTCTTTACCTGCTACAGACGATCTGATTGGACCTAGCACCTGTCAGTCACGCTGTAGGACTCAGCAATGCCTACAGGATCAAATGGTGCTAATTCAATGACTCAAGGTGTCTGAAACGATCAGATCACCCCAAAAATGGAAAATAATCCTGCAGGTGTCCGAATAGCAAAGAAAAGTCTGACTTCTCAGCAAACTCTTCATAAACTTCTCCTGAATGTTTCTGTTTTCCAGAGACTCTGTTTTCTAGACCTGTGATCCTCAGTAAGAGTCCAGCAGATGAGCAGACACTCAGAGGATGATTTTTCATGACAAAACTACTGATCAGCACTCTGAGACCTGCTGAAGTTTGCGGGGATCACGGTTGCTCCCCTCCCTACAGGCCGAGCCGGCCCAGTTGCTTTCGTGGACAAAAAATATGAAACTGTGGAGGTATTGTACAGACGAGACAGGAGCTGTAACTTTCCATTCCGACTTTATTCATCTCCACACAACAACTGACCACATTGTGCCAAAAACCAGCAGAACCTCTCCTCCCGACCTTGGTGTGAGTGGAGCCCTCTGGTGGGCCACCACAAAACTGCAAAAACTGCTGCAGAGCAGATCAGCAGCTGCAGGTGGAGGTGATGGAGTCACGGCACAGGAAGCATGTGGTCAGCTGATCATTAGCTTTAGTGGGGAGAACTTTGAAAACAGATCTTTGAGACAGATCATTTGACAAACAGATCTTGCGCAGACTGCAGCTGTCGGTGGATCTCCTTCAGAAGCTTTTAAAACAAACCTGCTGCTGCATTGGCACATCTTTAAAACTTATCAGTTTCAACTTTGTTCTGTTGTTTTTGAACAGAGTTTAAAGGATCTGATAATTATTTGTTTCAAAATTTTAAACCGATTCTATGTTTTAGCTACTATTCCAGCTTTTCCTGTTATCTCAAACTGCCCACTAAAATAAGAGCTTGGACAAGCTTTCCCCTGCCAAAATCAGTAGCTGTATCTGCACCAGCAATTGAAACTGTTTTCAGGTGTTGACCTTTGACCTGCAGAGAGCTTTGCTTTCGCCAGGGTTTCAGATTTCCCCTCTGTCAGTAGTTTTGTCATGAATGAACTTCTGTACGGCTGCTCCGAGTCGAACCACATTCCTGTTGTTCCTCTTCAGGCTCCGTTTCCACGCACCGCCTCGCCGATTTACACACTTACACCAGGTGAGAGCAGGCCCCAGGTGTGGTTCAGGTAACTTGGTGATGCTGCTTCATGGAAACAGAGCCTGGGGGAGTTCTTTTAATGTCGAGTCAGTGAGCTGGGAACACTGCCAGCAGCCTCACCTGTTCCACAGTGGCCAGATGAGTGTGCCGCTAACCTGTGCGGGTCACATTGATAGGATCTGTTCTACCCTGCCTCTGTGTGAGCTGCACCCTGTGGTGTTTCAAGTCTGACAGACTGTGTTCAAAACATTAAAGAGACATGTTCAGATTCAGAGAAGCTGACGGCTTTTTCTTCATTCTTTGATGATTCAGTTTTCCTCTGATGCGCTGCACTGCATCTAATCTGTCTGATCCCTCCAATCGGCCAACGCCTCATTCCAAGACCACACAGCTCTGCATATGGAGGCCCATTTCTGGCACAATGACACTGACTCATGGGACAGAGTCACCAAGTTTAATAGCAATACTGTAATCTAAACAAACAGCTCATTTCTAGAAAGATCTGAAGTTTAGGAACAATTTGTTAAGAATAAAGTCATAAGCACACAAATCCTCATTAACATTATTTACATTTTAAATCTGGTGTCAGCAGGGATAGCGAGCTATCGCCTGCATCCACAGACTGTACGGGAGTGTCTCTTTCTCTCACTCACACACACACATCCTTCCTGGATGGTCTGCTAATACAGTAACCTCACAGTAGTCACATGACGCCATTAAAAATGCTCCAAAAGGCTCCAACAGCACAAACACAGTCCAGCGGTCCAGTTAGCAGACAGCTAACAACTACACCAGCCTGTGTGATCATCCACTTGCCAGTCAAAGAGGCCACGCCCCCTGATTTATACAGGTGAGTTTAGGAACCATCCTCCCCCTTGGAGTTGTTAAAAAGGAGGAAATTATCTATAAAGACATGATGAGATTGTGTATCAGGTTTTAAGCATGTTTGCATGTCTGCTGCAAAGTTTTAACATGGGAGTTTACGGGCACTGACTCACTGCTGCCACTGCTGGACCTCAGAGGAACTGCAGGGATCTGTCTGTAATTACTGTCAGTGCCAGCAGGTGGAGCTTCAGGACTAAAGTTTAAATATTTGTGCTCTAACTTTCATAAAGTGAAAATATTCCAGAGGAATGTGTGATGGGTTGAGATCTATTAGGTCGAACTGCTCAGAGATTAAATTATTGATCTTTTTTTTTCACCATATTGTTTCATTTGCTGACTTCCTGTCTCTCATTGTGACGTTAAATGTTGTGGAGAGGCTCTTGTTTTGTTTTTTTCACTCAGCTGCTGATGGGCGGAACTGAACCACTCCCTGCACACAAAGCTCCCTACCCCTCCCCCCGGGCTGGCTCTCTGGTGACGACAGCACTTCCTGAATCACCTGGACAGGTGAACAGCTACGGTGTTGACCTACCTGTCGGGCTGTGACCTGCTACAGGATGAAAATAGACCTCACCGGCGGCCTCAGCGTTGAAACTCAACATCTGTGTGAGTACTGGTTTTATTTGAGAGAGAACGTTAAGGGTTCGATTCCGCTGTTGGTTCCTGTGTGAGAGGTGAAGCTGAAGTGGCTGTAGTCATAATAAATCCCGCACTCAGTTTTAATCGCGCCGGTTCTTCCCGGACCATTTACCTTTGACTGGGCTCAAAACGATTCCGTCCAGTTCATTAAAGAAGGATTAACACATCTGTTAAAATATCTCCTCATCCAGAGTTTGTATGCTTGTTTCTTTAAGGTTTGAGGATTTCTTACGTGTAGTTCAAAAAACTCATTGTCTGCCTGAAATCTGCAGCAATGTTATTTGCCAAAAAAAGACTGCTTGTATTGGTGTAAATGATTTTTGGCCTATGATATATGAAACATATGTCAAATATGTCCCTCAAATGATCTCAGGTTGTCTTGAGCCACCAACAACACTCTTGTTTTATCCAGCTAATAAGTCTCTTTGACATTAAAAGTGTGTTTTTTCAAGAGACACTTGGTTAAGATGGCAGCAGATATAACAAAGTAATTCAATAAAGATATTTTAAGTGGCCAAAAAGGACTGGATTGGTTATAAAGCAGGTACAACAACACAGGTTCATACTTACAACATAACTTAATATATAATTCATCTCTAAATCATGTTCTCTACAGTCTGTTTACCAATATAAGTAAAGACATTACACATAAAAAACAAACAAACATTGAAACATTGGAAATCACTTCGTTACAACACCTTCAGTTTCCTCCACCTCAGCTTCACAGAGAAACTAACACACCTCCCTTGTGAATAAAGCACAATCTGTGTTTGTGAGAGCAAAATGATTTTTTTTTAAAAGCTTCAGAGAATGTAATAAAGTAAGCCTGACAATAATATGTTCTTTTTGTTTACTAATAACTGGTTTCAAATCCATAAATCAACTGCTCATTTGAAACTCTGATTGGCAGAAGCTCACTGATCAGTCTGCTCAATCTCATCTTTTTCTGGAGGCGATTAATCAGTCAATAGATCAGTTTGATGGAGAAGGTGATCAGTAGTACTTTGGGACTTTTACTTTTGAAGGACTCAGCGGTGTTTGTAACGCCACCCTGAAGTCATTGGATGAACATCGGTTTTTCTACTCTGTAGACTGTAGACCCGCTGAAAGGTAAAACCAAACAGTTGTGGATTAAGCTTAGTTGTTGTTCCTAGAGTATTTAAAACTAGAATGAGGCAGAGCCTTCAGTTTTCAGGCCCCTCTTCTGTGGAACCACCTCCCTGTTTGGATTCAGGAGACAGACACTATCTCTACTTGCAAAATTAGGCTTCAAACATTCCTTTCTGCTAAAGCATATAGTTAGGGATAGTTAGTTATACTGCAATAGGTGTAGGCTGCTGGTGGATTCCCTGATGCATTGAGTTTTTCTTCTTCAGTCACCTTTCTCGCTCACTATGTGTTAATAGAGCTCTCTGACTCTCTTCCACAGCATGTCTTTTGTCCTGTCTTTCACTGTATTTGATTTTGCACTGTATAAATAAAACTGAATTGAATGAACTGAACTGAATTAAGCGTGAGTGAATGTTTGAAGAAGCCTGCAACATTGCCACAGATATGATTTTAATATAAACGATGAAATGAAGACTCAGTTTACTAATAACCGGATTAAAATCAGCAGAGCTGCATGAAGCTGAAACTCTGCTCACAAATGTTCTGGCTCATGTATCTGCAGACGGTTGAACCTCAGACGGCTGAAAGGAAGACTTCTCATTTCAGGATGAGTGACTCTATGAAGACTCAGCTGGTGAGCTCCATCCATCTGCAGGAGGTGGAACTGCAGGAGAAACCTGCCGACGACAAGCAGGACAGCAACAATAGCAACAATGGTGAGTCTGATAATCGATAATCAAACATCTGGAGATGATGTGATGCCCTTGGAAACATTGGAGGGTCCTGTGAGGCCCTTTGAAACGTTTCCTAAAAAGGTTGTGATGTTATTGTGAATGAACCTGTCTGCAGAAACTGCAAAAACATCAGGAGAAGCACAGTAGGTTTCTGCCATGGGCAGGTTTTAACAGTCAGTTTCACTACAGAGACCTTCTTTGTACTTTATTTCAGTCCAGTTTTATTCCTAAAGCACTTAACAGCAGAAGTGCGATGCTTTATTCTGAAAGGTAATAACTCGAATTCCTGTTCAAAGAATTTCCTTTGAACAGGAAGAAACCTCCAACAGAACCAGGATCAGGCGGTCCTGATCAGGAGCATGCTGGGACTCAAGTCCTCTGCAAGGAGGTTAAAGCTCAACTGTTTTAGGATCATATCAGTCCACCACAGAAGAACTAGTTCTCACCACCTCATTTCCCTCATTATGAAATTAAAGGTGTCTGTCACAGCCATTCTGAGCAAGAGGAAGGTGGTGATGTTAGTTGATGTATTGATTGATTCTTGCAGCAGATAAAACGTTTACAGTGGAGGATGCCGTGGAGAAAATCGGCTTCGGGCGTTTTCACATTCTGCTGTTTGTCATCATGGGCAGCTCCAACGTGAGTAATGTTTATGCTCAGCAGCAAAATACTCAGAGTATTTAAAGTAATCAGGGTGCTCACTGTTGTGCTCGTGTTTGTGCGCAGATCGTGGAGGCGATGGAGATCATGTTGTTAGCTGTGGTTTCTCCAGAGATTCGATGTGAGTGGCGTCTGGATGACTGGCAGGTGGCACTCGTCTCCACTGTGAGTCACAGCACACAGACTGATCTGCTGATAATTTATTGATCAATCAATTAATTTGCGTCAACCAGTTAGGCTGAAACCTCTGAACTCTCAGAGGGTAACCCTGACCTCAGTGGGGCTTTCTTTAGCATGGCTTGACTTTATATGGTCAGCAGCTCTGAACAGGTCTCACTGATCGATCACGTTCACAGTCAGCAGAGCAGCTTCTTGGTTCATTACATCAGAGGCGTGTGAGCTCATTAACGTGATGGCTATATGAAAGTGCTGCAACACTTCTCTCTGTGTCCTCAGATGGTTTTTCTGGGCTTCATGGTTTGTGGAGTGTTGGGAGGATACATCGCCGACCGATACGGACGCTGGAAGGTCAGAAACAACCGACACGCAAGGTCTCAGCTGGAGTCTGTGCACTGATTGGTTGACTGCTGGTGTGTGTGTGTGTGTGATCCAGGTCGTGTTCGGTGGCTTCGTGTGGAGTGCGTACTTCTCGCTGCTCACGTCATTCGCACCGTCGTACGGTTGGTTCATCTTCCTGCGTGCCATGGTGGGCTGCGGCGTTGCAGGAGTGTCGCAGGGGTCAGCTCACACACAGAAACATTACGCTGAACATCCTGCAGTCTGATTGGCTGGATGGTGGTAAGCTTCAGTGGCTGCTCTAATTGATAGTGTCTCTGTTCAGGTTTGTGCTGAAGACCGAGTTCATCCCGGCAAAGCATCGAGCCACCCTGCTGCCTCTGGCCACCGTGAGTTCATCCTTTCTTTGAGTTTCACTGGTTTCCACAAAAATAAAGACGAGGAAGTCAGAATCATGTTGACCACAAAGTACTGCTCCATCTGGGAGACCTCACAGAGCGAAACATCACAGAGGTCCTAATGAGTGTCCACACAGGAAGCGATCATCAGCATCACTTTATCACTGACAGTTGGTCGCTATCAGACATTACAGGCTGAGGTTGCCTGGGTAACCCACCGCTGTATATCAGTCAACAGTATTTGTGACTCCGTTGGTCGTTGCCTTTATTGCTTACCTGGAAGTTGATAAAAGTTTTACTGAGGGATCACCCACTTCCTGTCACCAGCTGTTATTTCGCTCGCAGTTCCTTCCTTACTCTGCTCTAATCCTCATCTCTAAGGTCATGTTTTGGAAATCAGATAATGTGATAGCACAGAAGTTGAGAGGGTTCTAGTGCCCATTACTGAGGACCTCACAGGGTTAAATCCAGTGTTTTATTTGACCTTCATAATAATCATGGGCAATAGCAGCTTGACGCAGATTTTATTACATGGAAAACTCAACATGCTCAGCATAAAAGATAAAAACATAAAAGATGAGTAGGTCTATTATCTTTTTAAGGCAAAACAATCAAAGAAACACGTGTCAGTGTATACACGCAGTTATTAATCACAGTCTTGTGGAGATAATATTCTGTTTTTAAAGAGATGTGAGAAAGATAAAGTTTTAGATGTCCAGCAAATACAAAACATCACAAGGCGACAGCAGCAAAGCTCAGAGTCAGTCTCTAAAACACGTACATGTATCATAAATCACAGATAATGGTCTGTTGCCAGCCTTATTTTAATGCTTAATACGCGTCATGGAGAGAGCACAGCTCCATGGGTAACAGCTTCAGCTCACGTCATGTTGTTTGTTTGTTTTTCTCCCATGGGGTTTTCAAAGGCATCCTCAAACTCAGCTTAGTTACCTGTATGGTGTGATGTCATCAGTTCAGATCTCCCAGCATGCTCCCTGTTTGTGTGTCAGATATTCTGGATGCTGGGCTCCATGCTTATCATCATTCTGGGTATGCTGGTGGTTCCAACTTTGGGCTGGAGGTGGATGATACGGATCTCTGTCACGCCGAGTATCATCCTCATCTTCCTCTTTAAGGTGAGATATGCCCCTCACCTGTCCACCCTAACCTGTGCAGCAGTGCTGTGATCATTAGATTAGAAATGAATGCACATGTGAACATTCAGTGTGGCAAATTAAACGAAGAATGAAAGATTCCTAAAGAGGTTTTCAAAGATGTTTAAGTCTTGCTGTAATAATTCACAGTTACTAAAAGAAGTGAGGGATGATTTGGAGGTTCTGAAGTAGTTTGTCAGGTTTTAGGTTGTTGGTTGTTAAACTAAAAGTGCCAAAAGGAGAGGGGTGAACAAAAAAGAGAAGCGGAGGCACTAAACTAGTAGAAATCACATGAAGTGCCACTTAAAGCATAAGCTGGGGAAGACTAAGTTGCCACAATAATCTCATCAAGGCTAATGTGAGTTTCTGATTGCTGGATGTATTCAGGCTCGTGAACCCAGGCTGACTGCTGTTTCTGTATGTATTGATTCAAATCAGTTTATTCCTGAGTCGGCTCGTTACAACGTATCAGCAGGAAAGACTGAGGCTGCCATGAAAACGCTGCACTGGATTGCTAAAATGAACCGAGCTTCTCTTCCGCCAGGACGACTCGTGGAGCCCGTCACGGTGCGTTAAGTGCAGTGAGTAAGACTTGAAATAAGTGTACCGATCTTCCTGAAAGTCGTTTGCTGAGGGAATCTTTCAGCTCCTGAAAATGTTTTGCTGTCAAAATGATTAAAAATATTTCAAAATTGTTTTATATTAAAGTTTGTGATAACAGTCTACTGGAAAAACACTACACAGGGCAGTATGTGTAATTCACAGGGATGTCCTGATGGTGGCTCATAATATAAAGCAACTTGAGGTGATTGCCATTGTGATTTGGCGCCGTATAAATAAAACTGTTGAATTGAGTTGAATCTGAGGGTATCACTGGATTCAGTCATAGGATATTCGGTGTGAATGTTCCTGTGTGTTTCAGAGCGAAAGAGGCAGCTGGAGAATTCTGCTCAGCCCATTATTCAGGAGGACATCTGTACTGCTCTGGTACTCATGGTAATGGTATTTTATTTTTTAGTGTTTTAATAAAAGCAGGCTACATAGCCGTCACAGTAAAAGGGCATCAAAGGAGCAAATTATCAGATAAAAGCAAAAGATCCAGTGAAAGCAAACTGGAGGTTTGCACAGGTTACATTTACAGACAGGAATAGTCATGAAAAACTTTCCTTCTTTAAGGAAACCAAATCAGAAAGTATGCGTGCTTTATATTAAAACATAGTAAGGTATCATAGGCATAGAGGAGAATACTATATTATGTCTTCTGATTGGATGCCAAATAGGGAGATTTAAAGTACTAAGTTTAAACAGACAAAAGTTGTCTATGAAGTGTTTCAAGCATTTCTGGAAACATTTCGTAGACAACTTAAAATGCTCCCAGCAGTTTTTTTCCCCAACCATAGACACATCCGAGGTTTGTAGAAGTCATTGAATGTGGTTGTTATACCCAGTATGTATAATCCTTCTTGGACCTGTTAAGGACCAACTTTCATTTGTTTCACTGTCAGGTTTGTGGCATCGTTTATATACTACGGCTCAGTGCTGAGCAGTTCGGAACTGTTGGAGAAGAACCTGTTGTGTGTGATCGATGCTGACAAAGAGCATCAGGTCAAACATCGCCATGAGGACGGACTGTGTTACTGCATCCCCTTTGGTTACAGTGACTACCAGACTCTGCTTATCAGCTGCCTCGGAGAGGTTGCATGTGAGTCATCGTCAGCGAAATGCGTTGAGAGAATTTTCAGTTCATCAGTTTTTCAGCCACACTTGCAGAATAATTCCTAAAACGTACTGCGAAGGTTTGCTGCTGTGCTGTTCCCGGATCAGGTCTACTCTGACTCCTCTCTTCTATCCTCCCAGTGGTCCCAGCAAACATCGCTCTGCTCAACGTGTTTGGACGCAAGATGACTCTGACCGTGCTGCAGCTGTTAGCAGCCTTTTTCTTTATGATACTCAACATTTGCTCCACTATGTAAGAGCCCCACAGACTGGACCCCCCTGACCGGGTCCAAGTGTATGACGTCATCTCATTAGAGCAAGTCAAGGTTTGTGATGTCATCTGGTCTGTTTTGGTCGTGCAGGTTTGGCTTCACGGTGCTGCTGTTTCTGCTGCGGTCTCTGGTCTCCATGAACTTTAATGTGGTTTACATCTACACAGCAGAGGTACTTTCACAGTCTGCTGGCTTCAACGGTGCATTTTTTAAGGACCGGGTCTGAGGTGACAGGTGTTTTGGTTTCTCAGGTGTACCCCACGGTGGCGCGCTCTCTGGGGATGGGTTTCTGTACGTCGTTCAGTCGCATCGGAGGAATGATCGCTCCGTTCATTGCTCAGGTGCGTTGGCTGTCCTGCTTAATGATCAGAGTTTTCAGGTTTTTGGTCCAGTCTATCATTGCTTTGTGTGTACTTCAGGTGCTGATGTCTCAGTCGGTGATTCTGGCTCTCTGTCCGTTCGCTGTGGCCTGTGTGCTCTGCGCTCTAGGAAACTTCCTGATGCCAATAGAAACCAAAGGACGAGCTCTGCTGGTGAGAATGTGATTTTGTATGAGCTTTGTTCTTTTTTCTTATGTCTAAATGCCGTGGTCTGACATGTTTGTTTGTTTGGATTTTTTCAGCAAAACTCCTGATGGTGTCTCTGAACAAACTGCTGCTCTTTGTTATTTCATTTTGGTTACATGTGTAAAGACTTTAAATATGATACTGACCTCAGGTGTTGCTGTGCCTTCATTAACAGCTCAAAGGGAATGAATGTTTGTTAGCATCAGTGAAGGAAACCTTACATTGTTCAGGTTGTCAGGCCAGTTATGAGCCCTGTTTCTCTGGTTTTTGTAGGATTATCTTTCACCTCCTCCTGCACTTCACATGAATCAGCTGTTACTTTATGCTTAAAAGATTCAACAGTATAACAATGTAACACTATTTCTGGCTCTTTGTATGTAAAGAATAATAATTACCGTATATTTTATAAACATATCCAGAAGGTACAGGTACAGGTACAGTAGGCTCTAACAGTAATTCTGTATGCTCATTAATAAAATCCAACTATTGAACAAAGTGTTTGTGTGAGATAGTCTACCTGTGGATGTTTTTTTTCCTTCATGCTACAGATGTCATGTTTTACTTTGATCATATAAAACTGAATTTAATGAGAACATCCTGTGAGTGCAGTGTAAATGATCTTCCTCTGGCGCCACCTTCAGGACAAATGATACAGGCTCGCGCCTCAGGTGTGATATGAGCAGCCTCTCAAGTGCAGCTGTAACGGAGTCAAAAAAAAGAAGCTTTATAACATGTTAATAGTTGGAGCATGTGCCAGATTTCGATGTCTCATTATGGAAATTTGTGATTGGAGAAAATTAATTAATAAAATAAATAAATAAAGAATCTTTTGTGGTAAACTGTAGGCAGTTCATGCTTGTCGGCCAAATAAATGCTGTTCAGATTAAAAAATTTTAAAAAGGTGATGATCGCAAAGTGAGCATGACCCTTCAAGTGACTACAGCCATATTAATGGTAAATTTGCTGGGTTAAGGTAAATGGGAATGAAGACAAATACTACTATAACTCTCGAAAATTCACAATTATTATTCATATGAAGATTACCATATTAAACTAACTATATTAAACTTGGAGCCACCTGGTCGACAAATAACGCAACTGCATTGTTAAGGTTCCTCGTGGCTGCACAGTACATGCCAGAGCAAAGGAAAATGATCCCAAAATGGAGACTGGTGCAGGTGAGCAGCATTGGTGTTTCTGTATGTTTAATAGTGAAAATGTTCTCACAGTAGTAATAGTTCGTATGTGTTTTTGTTATAAGCACTTCTAGCATGTACCCTGAAAGTTACAGCTCTAATAGTGGAGCTCTTTTGGAGCTCTTAATAGTAAGTTTATTTACAATTAGTACTTATGGTTAGCATGCTAAGCTAATACTCGTTAGCCAGTTGGGTGCTTACTGGCTGGCTCCTGGCTCTCATGTTTTATACAGGAGTACATCACAGGTCAGGCTAACATGACCGGGCTGGATACAATAAAATTATATCTAAACGTTACTGTGTGTGTTTTCATTGAAAAATAATACATGAAAATATTTTATAAATTACCTGCACTATAGCAATATGTGCGGCTATATAAAGAGCCACCGGCAGGAAATAATCGCGGGAATAGTTTGTGGTATCGGTGGTTCATCTGCTGAGTAAAAAGATAAGAAAAGGAAAATGGATCGGGTGCTTGTCGCAGTTGCTGCTGGCATTATGTACCTTAAGGCTGAAGAAGAAGCAGCGCAACTGAGAAGATCCGGGAGAGAAGAGCCAGAATGAAGATGAGGGGGAGGAGACGTGCCTTGATGGCGTGCCTTCTTCACTCAGTACATTTTTAAAAATAACTAATAGCCGAGGCTGCCTGTCGCCTGGGGGACGTCGTATGGTAAGGTCATCGTATAATGATCTTCCCGGACTACTCAAAGTTGCTGAGTGAGAAGCGGAATAAGTTTAATGAGTGCAAGAAGCTTCTGCACAACAAACGTATTGGTTTCTCCTTAATTTACCCAGCAGTGCTTGTTGTGAAAGCTCCTCAGGGATCCCGTCGCTTCGAGGACCATAAAAAAGCAAAGACTTTCATTCACCCCATGGTGTAAAACCGGTTTGTTTGCCTGTTTGTTTTTGTCGTTTTTTTGTTGGGGTTTTTTTCCCTTCATCTGTCGCTTTTGTTTATTTTTCTGGGTAGTAATTTTCTCCTGTTTTGTTTTTTGTTCTTTGTTTGTTTGTTTTTGTTGTTTGTTTGTTTTTGTTTTTCCTAGACCCCAAAGTACTGGAAAAGGTCGTGGCTCCAAAACTCCATTAATAAAACCTTATTAATGGAGTTTTTATTATGTTTAGAGAGAGATACAAATGATGATTATTACGTGCTCGCTTCATTTTCATATTAAGGACAATTCTGGAGGTTAACTCAGACCTCTTCTCTAAACTGAATTGGACACAAGGTGGAGCGGTGAGTTCATACCCTTAGTGAATCTATTGTACTGTGTCCATTCTCAATGTTCTGTTTGTTAAACTGTATTATGAGCATTAAACTAGAACAAAGTTTGGTTTGGAATGTATGTTTTATAGATAAGACTGTAGATCCAGTATATTCGATTGTGGGATTTTTAATTTTTTTATTTACACATTAACAAGAGAATTCTCAGTAAAACCAAAGTTACTTTCCCTAGTAACTAGTAAAGCAGGGCGATATGACCAAAAATATTTATCACGATATACATTTGAAAATTTGCGATAACGATATAACTGACGATATAATTGACACTAGACAAAATACTTTACAACTCCACAACTTTATTAGTGAAAAAAAAAACTATAAATGTATTTTCACTTAAATACAAGCAGCTGTTTTTTATGTGCATTAAAGTTATATAAAAATGTAACGGTGCAAATGCAAATTTCTCGCTGACAGTTTAACCAAAAGGCATTTCCAGTGGAAACTGGCCGACATATCCTCAGCATAACCATGTATAATATCCACAAAACTTAAAAAGAGGTTATACACACACAATACGGTAATACTATGTTGAAGCACAGTACGTATCACTCCGCGAGGCTCCTGCCTACGGTAGCCGTAATGCTCCGACAATCCATCAAGCGGTGCGGCTTCGTAGCTTAGCAATCGTGCTAAAACATTTGACAGATTTTCGAGCGCCGTGTACGACATAAAATCGTTTCGAGGTCAGTAAGCACAACCAGAATTCATACATAAGGCGCACGGGATTATAAGGGGCACTGTCGATTTTCAGAAAAATCAATGGATTGATTTTAAGTGTGCCGTATCTTCCAAAAAACACGGTAATAACGACGGCCCGCTAGCATGCGCTACCAAAAATAGTGTTTTGTTGTGTATCTGACGGATGAAAGCCAAACCAGTTCCACACCACTGAAGTTGCAGCATTTTTACAAACCAATTCTGGTTCATCCGTTTCATTCAACGATCCGCTTTCGCCCTTCTCATTCTGCGTCGCCGGCATGTGCGTATGAAAACAAAGGCACTGCGCATGCGCGTTTTACCCATATTCTATCGCGATATTTCATTTTCTTATCGTTGCTCAACATTACACCGGAATACCGTGAACAGTATGATATAGCCCAGCCCTAGTAACTAGTTACTTTGAAAGTAACGAGTAACTTGAAGTAACTGAGTTACTTTTGATAGAAGTAACTAGTAATGTAACTAAGTTACTAATTTAAAGTAACTTACCCAACACTGGTGACAGTGGATCAACTGAAATATTTGGACGCTCCCATTACCGTTGAAGAGATAGTGGGAGTTATTAAACACCTTCCCTCTGATAAAGCACCAGGCCTGGATGGCTGTACGGCTGAATTTTATAAATCCTCTCCAGAAGATCTAGCGCCACTGCTTTTAAACACTTATAATGAATCTTTTCAAGAGCGTAGGCTCGCACCTTCACTATCTGAAGCCATTATTACATTTATCCTGAAGAAGGACAAGGACCCCACTGACTGTAAAAGCTACCGACCGATAAGCCTGACCTCCTATGATAGTAAAATTTTATCTAAAATTCTGGCTAATCGATTAAACTGGGTAATAACTTCTCTTGTACATGTAGATCAAGTTGGTTTCATAAGCTCACGCTCTTCAGCTGATAATATTTGGAGGTTAATTGACATTATGTGGGCGGTTCAGGACAGTCATTCTCCCATAGCTGCGATTTTGCTGGATGCCGAAAAGGCATTCGACAGAGTCGAGTGGAGATATCTATTTGCCACTTTGGAGTGTTTCGGTTTTACTAAAAGCTTTATTAACTGGATTCATCTTATATATGTACACCCCAAGGCATCAGTACTTACAAATGGAATAATAGGGCCTTCTTTTGAACTAGGTAGAGGAACCAGGCAGGGGGAACCCCTCTGCCCACTCCTCTTTGCTCTGGCCCTTGAACTGCTGGCAGAGGCTATTCATAGGGAGCCCAATTATCCAGGTGTCAGTATAGGGAGAGACTGTCATAAACTGTTGTTGTATGCTGATGACATTTTGCTTTTTATATCAGACCCAGAAAAGTCTTTAAAGTCCTTGCAGGTAATAATAAATACGTTCTCAGCTATTTCTGGTTACAAGGTGAATTAGACCAAATCGAAGGCCCTTCCGTTAACTAGTTATTGACCTAGGTCACTTTTTCAAACCGGTATGTTTTCCTGGCCTCAGAAGGGCATTAAGTATTTGGGCATTACCTTCCCACCTCATCTGTCGGACCTAAGATAAATTTTGAACCTTTTCTCAGCGATATGAGAATTAATGTTGATCGTTGGTCTCAGATGTATCTCTCGATGTGGGAAAGGTAAATGTAGTTAAAATGGCATGTACACCTAAGTTCAATTATTTGTTGCAGGCTCTACCATTTCATGTTTCTTTGAAATACATCAAACAATTTGACCAGCTTTGCAAAGCATTGATATGGAGTAATAAAAAGCCTAGACTGAATTTGAGAAAATTGCAGAAACCAGTAGACAGAGGTGGGTTAGGGATGCCCAATCTACTTTTATATCATTATGCTTTTTCTCTTTGGCATTTGGCACATTGGTTTTTACCCCCTGAGAAAGCGCCTCCTTGGTTCTCTATTGAAAGTACTGCATGCTCGCCATTTACACCATTATATAGCTTATCAACTAATCCGTCCCCCCACATCCAATCACATCCGGTATTTTCTCATTTGAAAGAAGCATGGAAAAGATTGTCCAAATTATTCAAATTTGACCCACATCTCAACCAGTCTGCTGGTATTTGGTATAATCCCAAACTTTCTATCGCCAAATTACCCTTCTTTTGGAAGCCCTGGTTTCAGAGAGGTATAACAGTTGATAGGTTTGTAGCATAAACCTATTCGCTGGAACATTCAAGACAATTCTACTACGCAGCAATAGCAAGACACGAGTAGGCAAAGTTCTTTGTGTCACTCATATATGATGGAGAGAACCATGACAAGCGCCGTTCCTTCGCTTGACCCCAGTTGCTCTCGTCCACACTCCCTCGTAACACTGCTCTTTTATTGAGGTTACATGAATATACATAGGTTTATTAACATATGACGTATACATACAAACAAAGAGTACCTTGCCTGTGCGTTGTCTAAGTGTGTGTGTGTGTGTGTGTG
>NW_005187458.1:1460727-1469543 GCF_000239375.1 Pundamilia nyererei
CAGCAGTTCATCTAAACAAAAGGCACTTAGACTAAAACAGATATAAATGTAATGAATCTATGAATTATAAAACAAACACGAACTAAATCGTAAATAAAAATATAAAGCAGACGTCTGGAGTTTACAATTTGCTTTGGGGATGCTCCAAAGTCCAAGATTTTTGGATTCATATTCATACTGTAGTAGAGAAGGTTGTAGGCCAAGGGGTGCCATTTATGAACAGTCTTTATGTAGTAGGAGACCCTTCAGCTTTGAGTCACTTACCCACTCCTCTTGCTCATTGGGTACAAATGGCTATTATACTGGGGAGGAAGCTGTTGGTGACAGAGTGGAAGGCCCCATCGACTCCTACCTTCTCTCAATTCTATATTTCTCTGGGACAAGTGGCAGCTTGCGAAAGATTATCATATAGGCTGCTAAATAGACTGGACGACTATGATGATAAATGGGCCAACTACCTTTCATATACAGGTCAGTGACGTATCCGGCTAAAGTAGTTAAGGTCGGACTAAATATGATAGCTGTAATTGGGTCTATGTGAAATATTGGCATCGTTGTGTATTTACTTTATTTTGGATTTTGTTTTTTTGCATGAGAATATGTATTGATTCTCAATTTGTTTTGTTGTTGTGACTGGGAATGTCCATTCTGTTATCTTCTGTTGTTTTGGGTTTGTTTTTTTTTGTTTTTTTGTTGTTTTTGTTTTTTAATATTAAAATCTAATAAAGTTTGAGTCATAAAACCCCCCCAAAAACTAATAGCCTGGTGTTTCTATGCATGTACTCCCAAATCTAGAGAAAAGGTTGCATTTGCTGTGTATAATATCTTACGGTGGTAGATCAATACTATAAAGCCTATACAGTTTAACGAATGTATCACTGAGCAGTACTGAAACAAGCTTTACTCTCCACATGACATATACTAAAAATAACAATAAATAATTCAGTACTGTTCAATAAATATATGTATATATATATATAGAAAAACCTAATCCATATCTGTTTACATACTTTAAGTGTCTTTTTTCTTGTTTAAAGCAGGAAAAAGCCCAGCAAAAATATAAACACAAATAAATTACAGTGTCCCCATCCTTTAGCTGATCTCAAACCAGCCTTCAGACTCAGCATCGACATGCTTGTGCAAATGCTCCCCAAGGAAAAACAACACGGTTGGAACCACGAAATTGAGGTGCTTGTAACCATTTACTGGCTGGCCTGTGTAGCCTCATACAGAGTGACGGCATCTTATTGCCTTCCCGGCAAAGAGGCATTCCGTTGCACAGCTGGTACAATTGATGGATGCCATATCCGGATTCGTCCACCTGGGGAACCACATCAGGTCCTACATCAATAGGAAACTGTTCCCCTCTCTTGTGCTGCAGGGCATCTGTGACTCCAAAGGTACATTCCTAGATGTGTACATTGGTAATTGCGGATCTGTGCATGATGCACTAGTACTGCGAAGATCCCCAACTTACAAACAGGCCCTCTATCCACCAGCAGGCTTCTTCCTCTTGGGAGATGGAGGATACCCATGCCTTAAGCACCCAGTGGCAATATTGAGCCTATATTGTCAGCCTGTGTCAAGTAAGAACATAATTCCCTTTTCATTACACCTACAAACACAGAGTAGTGCTACATCAGTTACTGTGAAGCACGCAGAGCTTTAACAGAACAAATGCAATATTATAATTCTACCTATTACACTAATTGAAAGTTTACTAAGCACTTAATAAAAGTACGTACTGTTTTTCTTTTAAAACTCAGAGGTAGAAAAGTTCAATCGGTACCATGCTAAGGCCAGACATCCTCAAAACATACTGGCGCTCCATCTTCTTACGAGCCCTTGAGATTCGGCCTCTGTTTGCTCCCAAAGTTGTGGGGGCCTGCTGCATCTTCCAAAATATCTGTTTGGCAACAGATGACGTCTGCCATGAAGAAGGAGAGGAGGAAGGGGGTGGCACAAGCAGGACCCGAAGCCGAAACAGAAGGCACAGGCGCAGACACGGAGCTTTCAGGAACTTGTATTCGAGCCAGGCTTGCTGCACAACTGTCTGCTCCTGAACAGCTGCCTGCATGTCTGTTTGAACATAACTACATCTAGGTAAAGGTTTCATTTGTAAGATGTAGTCATGCCTTATCAGAAAAAGTTAAATTCAAATCATATTTTTTTACTAATTAGTGTTTGTTATTAGTTAAATTAAGTTAATTAGTTAAAATCCATCTTTATTTGTTCAAATTGTAAGTAGTGTGCATTAGTGTTCTTTTTTTGTATATTTTTTATAAACCTCAACCTATATAACCGTGTGTTCACGGTTATATAGGTTGAATCCAATGTTAAATGTTATTGTAAGTGTTACACTTGTTTAAATGATTTGTTTTACTTTGACTAAAGAGATTTCCCAGTTACACAGGAAGCAAAAAAAAAAAATAATTTTTGACATGTAAAGTGCTTTATTTAAAAATTTTCAGTTTTTCATTTTCATTTTTTCAAATAGTGACATATATCGCTCTGCCCTTTCAGTAGCTGCCCTCTCCCTCTCTTTCTCCCTAGCCAGAGCCGCTCTCTCTCTTTTTTCCTCTCTTTCCACCTGGTCTTTTAAAAATTGTAGTATAGCCTGGCTGTCCCCGGGCCGCTTCCTCTGGCTCTTCCTCGACACTTCTGTAGAAGGGGATGAGGCCGGAGTGCTGACTGCACCACCTGTAGTGGATGTCAGGTTTGCTGCAACTACCAGGGGTGGACTTATTGAGTGTTGCCCCTGGAGCACAGCATCCATCATTTTGTACCACTGCCAGGTGGTCCTCTACACCCTTGCCTGTTGGTGGGTCTTTAAGCTCCTAAAAATATGTATTAATTGCTATATTATCACAGTTACATGGGCTGTATTACTAAATTGCAAAGTACATTTTATTTAAAAAACAAACAAACAAAAAAAAACAGGGCCTTGCATTTAAGGAATGGTAAACAAGTATTTTTTTAAACCACTCTAAGGAATCAGATAGGAACAGGTACATTACCTTGTATTTGGTCTTCAGATTGTTCCACTTCTTTTTTGCTTGCTTGGCTGCTATGGCCGTAAGATGTGTTCCTCTAATCCTTCCCTAGAACACGGGGAGCAGCAAAACCAGTCAAAATCAGTACTTGCTCCCATCAAGTCTTGCAGGAATTTCTCCTTCCTGTAAAAAGGCTCTCATTTTCCGCCCACCACTCAACGAGAGCCCGGGTTTTCTCACTTGTCCCTTGATTAAAATATAAAACATGAAATATTGCATTAGTATAATAATAATTCAAGCAAAGAAAAGCCTTTATAGGAGGGGAAAATGACAGCAAAACAATCAGGTGCTTTATTAAAAATTAATGTACATAGAAACGTAAAAATAATTTAAGGTTTTTAAACATTATATAAGATAGTATAACCTTTGTATGAACAACTGGCTATTAAAAATACCAAATTGATTTATATCAGAACCTTTAGAGATAGCTGAAAATTTCCAAATGAAATGCAGAGATTAGGCCAGCATTCAAGTGTTCTGCATCCAATCAGGATGCAGAACACTTGTGCTATTAAAAAAAAGCATGCTAAATTGCATTTTTTTAAAAAGCTGCGAAAGGTGAACCGCGTTATAGCAAGGGACCACTGTACTTTGAACTGGAACAGTACTTGCATAATTAAGACTGCAAGTACGCAAAAGTATGCATATTGAGGCAGGTCCTTCAACTGTTCTCATCCTCACTCATGTTGCTCATGTTGGTTCTTACTAGCTGCATGCTGCTTACAGCCTAGGAACGTTTTTCTTTTTTTTTATTACTTAGTTTTTAATAAAGGTTTTAAATATTTTACAACAGAAAAGGAAAACAACAAACAACCAAAAACAACAATAACAAAACAAGCAGTCAACTGAAAAGCACAGCTTTTTCCCACAAAGCAATTCTGGCAATGAGAAATGGCTTTATATTCATGAATTGACAGCAGATCTACAGATGTAAGAGCAGCCTAGGAGAGGCATACAGAAGTTTATATAGATGTGAGTAGGCTAGGAACATTTTTCAACCCCATGATTGATAGTATAACATGAAACCTGTGGTTTTTGTATAACAACATTATATGAGAAAAATGTATGTTTTTTAATTGTTATTGTTGTTGTTTTTTAAGTTAGAAATAAAAGCTCTTATTTCTTAGTTACCATAAGAAAAAAAAATAATGCTGCCACTGTATGATCACATACCTGTTTGAACTTTTGAAGAAAGACTTTGTCAGCATTGTGTTGCAGGAATGTAGATTAGTCTTTTGTTAACTAAGAAAAACAAGTAGAGTCACCCCAACCCTGAGGCCTGAATGTTGCAGTTGCGTAACACACTGTTGATAATGAGGTGTGATGTTGTCTTTGTACCTGAATAAATAGAAAACCCAGAGTAAGAGCAAGTCCAGTGTCCTCTTTGCATAGGCTTATGAAGTCACATCTACCTGACACTCTCAGGACCACAACAGCCACACAGCCTTTTAGCTGATGATGGTGGAGGTTTGGCTTCAAATCTCAGGTAAGCAGTCTAAGAGTAAAAGATGGTTTGATATGTGACGTTCACGTGGCCTTTAACGTAGGATGTCACACAGAGAGCTGCTTGGTGACAAACTGAGTTATTTAAGATTCTTCACACAGACCTGATGATGTCAAGACAGTTTCTGCACTGCAGTCCTTGTCTGAGTGATCACGTGATTGCTGATAGGTTCCCACATGAGCTCCTGTCTCTGTACCTGTGGAGCTAATTATTAGTGATGGTGTTATTTACACCTATGAAGTCTGAGGTCACATGACCAATCATGCTTGATCCTTGCGATGTGATGAATGTCACAGTGATGAACTCTACTTCATCAATAACAAAGATGATCTGAGGCTGCTGCCCAGCTCCCGTTAAGCTTGTTAACTCACAGATTACCATCAGGATCCGCTCTCTGGCTGACAGTCAGGGGGCGGGGCTTGCCCCAATCTAACAACGCCCCCTGACCTCAGCTACACACTGTGTGTGTCAGTGCGCCTGTTTGACCAGCTTTATACGTTTCAGACACTGTGAGGACATTTGACCACACTGACAGGCTTGTGTCTGTGTGATTAAAGTGGATTAGTGTGTGCTGGGGAGCAGTAGCAGTTGGAGGCGAGCAGCAGGCGGCTGGCAGCTCTGACATGTGAGTACATTTCTGTCTGTTTCCATTCAGTCTGCAGACAGGAAGTAAAAGCAGACTTTTATTTTTTGAGTCACAGGTGTGTGTGTGTTGGGATTGAGTTTTTCTGAGTGCTGTAGAGTTGAGCTGCAAATAAAAAGGCTGCAGAAAGATTCCGAGTTTGCTGTAACCGTGTTTTACACTCAGCTGAATAAAGAACAAGACGGTGCTGAATCTTGAGAAAGAAAACCGAGCAGCTCAATGTCTGTTTGGTCAGTTTGAAATATCTACATCAAACTGTGGTCTCACCCTCAGCTGTCCGTCTGAAGCACAGATAATCAATAGACTAAATAAATCCATTACTTTCCTCTGTGTTAAATCCAGTAAAGTGAAACACACTCAGATCTGCTGCTGTTTTTCTATCTTTGTGAGGTTGTTTATTCTCACCTCAGGGGTCAGAGGTCATGACGGTATAGGTTATGAAAGCATCGTGTCACTGAGGGTCCTTACAGAGGCAGACAAACGTGCGTGTTGGTGCTTGGTACTGACAGCCGTGCTCTGTGAGCCTCTTTGTTTCAAACACATACTCAGGCTGACGGCTGGTCATGTGACTACAGCACAGAGACATCATTATCATTTTACTCGCTCTGAGATGATGATCAATAATCTGATCAGTTCCAGTGATCTGAGGTTTTGCTGTTTGAATGGTTTGATGTCTTTGCAGTGAATACTTTTAAAAGATATTTATTGATTAATGTGCTGAAATGGTTTATGGATTATTTATTGATGTTTTATTCTCTAGTTTTCATTTCCAGTGCCATGTCTGTAGAGCTGCTGTGTTATTTTCAGCAGTCACCTGAGTGTCTGTGAACGCAGCCTCGGTGTAGCAGGAGTTTATCAGCAGGGGGTCTGGACTCCATCCAGGTCGTCACACCTTCCCTTCAGCTGCTCTGTCACCTTAAGTCCAGGTTGTCACGACTACAGAGTGCACCCGGCAGCCGAAGCAGATTCCTTTATTCCAGAGCGCTGTTGCTGATGTCCCGTTTACAATAACTTTAATTAACTGTTAACTGTCAGGAAGCACTCCACCAAACCGCTTTGCTCAGAACGTGTTGGATGCACGACTGGACCTCAGCTCTGCACGCGACACAGCTGACCATCAGATTGAGCCGACTCTGTGAGCGTTTCAGGTACAATGGTTTAAATCGCGTCTCACACAAAGAAGTATAAAGGAGTATTAAGACCACATTAAAAAAAAAAATATTGGTGACAGTTTTGAGATTAAAGACATAATTCTATTCTTAGGAAGAAAAAAAAGCAGAAAAATGTATAGATTACAGCTGTTTCAGGACAAAGCGCCACGGCTGCTGTAGCCTCTGAGGTAGTGAGGTCGTACTTCAGGATCAGTTTTAGTTAAAGGAAGAAAATGATTTGAATTTCAGCTCTGGGACACGATCAGCATGACGACGCTGAAGAGTTGGTCAGCTTTACGCAAAATCCAACAGATGTGAGATCATCGATGGTCACAGCCTCGTGCAGTATACAGGATAGATGTTGTATCACAGCACGGCTGATCAGTTGGTTTCAGTGACTCATCTACACGAGGCGTGTTTAAGAGGGGAAGCAGCTGTAGCAGTTTTGCTTGAAACAACTTTTCTCAACATTTAGACTTTATTTTCAAAATGATAAACAATATTTGTTTTTCCTAATGTCACCCCAATACTTATCACTACTTCGATACCCACACCTCACTAAATCCTGTTTTTCCACCTGAGAGACATCATTAAGTTGAGCTTTGTAGCTTCTAAAGAGGAGCTTAGGGTGCTTTCATGTGCTCCTTACTCGATAAAACAGAGTCCAAAAGCACCCACTACTGATGTCTTTTTATCTACTTTTTAAATGTTCTGTTATCTTAAATTTGTTTTCTATGAAGCATTGACTCTTGTGAATTGTATCTGTGGAAAACACCATATAAACACTAATGGTAGCATTAACTACAATCTGAGAGGGAGAAACTTTTCCCACCTACCTCTGAAGTACTCCAAAGTACCTGTAAAATAACGAAAAGGTACTCAGGACTTAAAAATTGTGAGAGTTCTGCTTTCCTTTAAAGCATCCAAGTGTTTTTCCTTTGTTTTCCGGTACCTGCACTTTAAGTATCACCATGAATCAGTAAGTACTTTTCTCAGGCTGTATCCGTATTTGTAATTGGGGGTGAGCCACAGGAAGACACAAACCTCACAAACAGCGCCTCAAATTTTTAGCTTTTATCCTTAATTAGGCATCATAGTCTGTAATTCCACTTCCTGTCCTTTCACCAGACAGAGAGCGAGCTGGAGATCACAGGTGACATCATCAGCAGGTGACATCCTTCCCATGGTGCCCTGCAGCCTCAGAGGTCACCATGGAAGACCAGTCTTTCCCAGAATGCCAAGCTCAGGAGCTGTTTGATGAGTTTGTATCAGCATCAACCTGCAGGGCGGCGCTGCGCTCCTTCAGCCAGCTTTGTGAACATCTGCAGCTGGACCCGAGCACTGCCGAAAGGCCACTGTACCGACCGATTAAACGCCGCCTTAACTACTGGAGGGCGAATGGTCTGTGGGCCAAGCTGGACCGGAGGGGGGCGCAGGAGGAGTACCAGAGGGCACGAGCCTGCAGCGATGTGACTGTACGTGCTTAAAAAAATACAGCAGGAGCTTTGGTTCAAACATACTAAGACATGTTACTCAGTCATTTTATTAGGAACACCTTACTACTTCATAGATTGACTGTTCATGGCAGAGAAATTAAAACAGCATTTATGGATTTTGGTTTTTGGTCTTTGGTCTTAAAGTAATATGACCTTGAACTGTTGATATAAGGCTTTACTTTAAGGTTAAAAAAAAAGAAGGGATGAATGTGTCTGATCGTCTGTTATCTCCTCTCTCGCTGGCCAGTGTGTTATCATTGGTGCAGGGCCTTGCGGTCTGCGAACAGCAGTGGAGCTGAGCTTCATGGGAGCTCGAGTGGTGCTGCTGGAGAAGAGGGACTCCTTCTCCAGGAACAATGTGCTCCACTTATGGCCCTTCACCATCCACGACCTGCGGGGCCTTGGAGCCAAAAAGTTCTATGGAAGGTTTTGTGCCGGCTCCATCGACCACATCAGTGAGTCAGCATTCTGCTTCTGTCTGATCAGAGCAGCCAAACCATCTAGTCAGCACTTCCCATTTCCTGTCTGCAGGTATTCGCCAACTGCAGCTTGTCCTGCTGAAGGTCGCCCTGCTCCTGGGGGTCGAAGTTCATGTCAATGTGGAGTTTAAAAAGCTGGTGGAGCCAGCAGAGGACCAGCACAGACACAGTACGGCCTAACAGTTTGAACAAAGGGGCCGCTGTATGAATAATTAAAGCCAGACAATGCTGTATGTATTGCTAGAAGAAAATGGAAGTGTGTTCACAGCTCACAGTTGCAATTTTTACATGCGAACTGAGTTAAACTGTCAGCCAAAGTGACAATGGGGGTGTGTCTGTGAAAGTTCTCAGTCATCCAGGTCATCGTAGTCAAAGGAGCTTGCAAAGAAAAGCGTCTGGACTTCTTTAAGTTACTTGAAGACGTTTCACCTCTCATCCGAGAAGCTTCTTCAGTTCTAAGGTCAAATGGTGGAGAGTCCCAGATATAAAC
>NW_005187458.1:1473995-1475347 GCF_000239375.1 Pundamilia nyererei
GTGGGGGGTTACTCCCACTAGGTTTATATCTGGGACTCTCCACCATTTGACCTTAGAACTGAAGAAGCTTCTCGGATGAGAGGTGAAACGTCTTCAAGTAACTTAAAGAAGTCCAGACGCTTTTCTTTGCAAGCTCCTTTGACGACAATGGGGGTATAAGGCCTGAAGTCAGACAACATTTTACCTAGAGTGAAAGTGTTGTAAGAAATCATTGGTGTAACCTTGTTGATGTTCATTAGAAAACACAGAAGCAGGTGAATAGTAGCCATCATCAGGGTCATAAACTGAGCTGCAGAATATGTGAGCGAAAGAAATGAAAAACAGACAGTACGTATGAAATTATCTTTCAGTCCTAAAAGCACTTAAAATGTAGATTCCTCAACTTTCTGTGTTTCTATGTACCTGTCCAGAGCTGGGCTGGAGAATGGAGGTGAGTCCAAAGAATCACCCTGTGAGTCAGCTGGAGTTTGATGTAATAATCGGAGCAGATGGACGCAGGAACACGCTGCCAGGTACAATAACACTACCAGGTATAAAAAAAAGTAGTCATGTACATCAGCATCATCAGGTAAATCAACATCATCGGGCATCATAGGCAAGTACAACAAGATCATCAGGTACATCAACATAGTCAGGTACAACAACACTGTCAGGCACATCAAAATCATCAGGTACAACAACTTCAGTTCTTCTAAGGGTTTTTGTGTCTTCCAGTCCATCTGAAAGTTGTAACCTACTTTTGAATCAGTACTGCAGTGTAAGCCTTTTTCTCACAGTCTGATGGAGGTTAATCCACCTGTAAATCTGAACCCTGACTGCTATATAGAAACAGCATCATTATAACATTTCAGACTGGTATGATACTTCTCTGGACTATGTGCTGTTCGACACCCCTTTTCTAAAATGTGGACACTGTGTACCTGACCATGTTGTCCTATATCCGTGTGTGTGAACAGGTTTCAGGCGTAAAGAGTTCAGGGGGAAGCTTGCCATCGCCATCACAGCAAACTTCAAGAACAGAAACACCACAGCTGAGGCCAAAGTGGAGGAGATCAGCGGAGTGGCATTCATCTTTAACCAAAGGTTTTTCCAGGAACTACGGCAGGAAACTGGTTTGTTCCTAAAAGTTGACACACACCTGGAGTCTGCATTCAGAGACTCTAGGTGTGCGTGATGTTCACCTGTGTCTGCCTGTTTTAGGGATTAACTTGGAGAATATTGTGTACTACAAAGACGACACACACTATTTTGTGATGACGGCAAAGAAACAGAGTCTATTGGAAAAAGGAGTAATTCTGCAGGTAACACACACACACACACACACACACACACACACACACACACACACACAC
>NW_005187458.1:1476568-1477766 GCF_000239375.1 Pundamilia nyererei
GTGTAATTATATTGTCTTCAACGTTCCAGCGGATGGGTTCAAGCTGCAAACCGATCAAGGGGGCTTTGGTTTTTTATTTCAGGGCAAGGTATTCATAGCTCTCAGGGTCACTGGGAACATACAAACCTTTCCACCACATTGAGGTGGCTGGCAGTTGTGGAGTAATTCTGTGTGAAGTCACACTCCTCAAACAAACTCACATAAGCCTGAATTAATAGTAGATGCCTTTGTTGTTTTTCTTTAGGATTTTGCAGACACAGAGCTGCTCCTCTCTCGAGGGAACGTTGACCAGAATGCATTGCAGGCATATGCCCGTGAGGCTGCAGACTTCTCCACCAATCACCAGCTGCCAACTCTGGACTTTGCCATGAATCACTATGGTCAGCCTGATGTTGCCATGTTCGACTTCACCTGCATGTATGCATCAGAGAACGCTGCTATGGTTCGCCAACGCCACGGACACCAGCTGCTGGTCACACTGGTTGGAGACAGCCTATTGGAGGTGAGACCGGTGGAGGTAAACAGGCTGCTGGAAGTGAGATACCTTGATTAATTACAGAGTCTTCCTGTCTTTTTGCAGCCCTTCTGGCCGATGGGGACGGGAGTCGCTCGAGGGTTTCTGGCAGCTCTGGATTCGGCTTGGATGATACGAAGTTGGGCTCAGGGCGCAGCTCCACTGGATGTCCTGGCTGAGAGGTGAAGACACACCTGGACAGGAAACATCTGCTGTTCTCTCACACCTGGCCACATTATGTCTGTTTGTGTGTCTTTCCTACAGAGAGAGTTTGTACCGTCTCCTCCCTCAAACGACTCCAGAGAACATGCAAAAGAACATCACTCTGTTCTCTGTAGATCCAACAACAAGATACATGAACACCAGCCTTTTGACCATCACACCTGCCCAGGTAAACACAGAGAGGGAAGGGCTTTTTTGTCTCTGTTGATGATGTTTGGTTGGACTGAAGAATTTAAAGCTGAATCAATAAACAAGTAAGAGCTGCTCCTGCATGAAGGGATTTTTTTTTTGTCTTCAGGTGAGGCACCTGGTTGACACAGGAGAAGAGGTGGGGCTAACCACAGACTGCAGTGATATCATCCGGCTCCCCTCCCCCAGATACCTCAGACAGGGTGGGATAACTTTACTCTGAAGATGTTTTTTTGTTTTGTTTTTTTAACTACAGTGTGATTGATGAATAGT
>NW_005187458.1:1479263-1484755 GCF_000239375.1 Pundamilia nyererei
CACAATACGAGGTTAGTCATTAATATACTGCAACAACACGGGAATAGAGCAGCTGTGAGAGAATTCAGCATTAATGAATCAAAATTGGACTTATCTGACTTTTTTTTTTTTTCGCTTAATGCGCCTTATAATCCAGTGCACCTTATAGTCCGAAAAATACGGTACTCAGAATCCAGAGGGACAAACTGTGTTGTGAGACATCCTGTCGGACTGAACAAAGAGATTCATGTCCTGTCAGAAACAACTTCCTGTGTCATTATGTGAGAAAACTTCATCATCAATAAAACAAGCTTCAAGAGCAGTGAAAGAATATGGTGCAAAA
The DNA here is from genome assembly GCF_000239375.1 of Pundamilia nyererei. Classification (NCBI taxonomy): domain Eukaryota; kingdom Metazoa; phylum Chordata; class Actinopteri; order Cichliformes; family Cichlidae; genus Pundamilia; species Pundamilia nyererei. Next base: position 1,479,586 of record NW_005187458.1, read on the forward strand.
GTCAACAACTTCTAAATAACAGAAAGTTTACTACAGTATATCAACCTTCTGTGCTTCACTCATGCACATTTACACATGAATAATTTAAAAGATAGAACTGCAAGGTCATAAACATTTGTTCATGGAGTTTAGAGAGGAATGGTCCTTTAAAGGTGAGAGTTTTGCTTCTTCTGAGGTCTGAGTTGACTCCTGCCTCTCCTCAGAGACTTTGACTCTCTGGACGAGTCGTCAGTGGAAGAAAACACTCGACTCGGCTTTGATGTGGCTGAACGAGAGTTTGGGATTTCTCCATTGATGACGGTGGAGGAAATGTCGTCTGTGGAAGAGCCGGACTCTCTGTCGATGGTCATGTACCTGAGCCAGTTTTACCAACTGCTCAAAGACTCGCCGCCCCCTATGGGTGAGGCTGCAAACTGCTCCCGATCAGCCATTCTACTGGAAAAGGACTGATAAAAAAGACGTGGTAATCCAATCCAGTGTTTGTTTCAGGCTGCCTGAGGCACATCACTGACCTGCGATCAGCTCTCATCGCTCCTGCCTCCCTCCTCAGCCGACTGGGAACCAGTTTGTCCAGGAAGAGGAACCCAAAGGTAGCGTAGTTCCACCTCCTCATACCTGCAGTCATCTGTGTGAAATTAAAGATGGTAATAATTCGTGGTATCTGCAGGAGCATGGGGGGGCATTGGGTAAAAAGAGGAAGACCAGTCAGCGGAGTCGAGAGCAGCAGGAGGTCAGTGTCCACACTTCACTTCAAACTCAGCTCATGTTAAATTATTCAGATCTTCAACCAGAACCAGACATTGAAGGACAGAGAGCGTTAGACATTCAGATTGGAGATGGTGAGTGGTCCGGCTGTCCGGCCATTTTCTTCGTCTTATGTAGTTCAGGGTCGGGTTCAGATGAAGACTTTTCTTTAATTCATCAAGACTCACAACTCACACAAAAGCTTCTTTTTCACTCTGATGACCCTTTTCAGTCTCTGTACGCCATGTGACTCAGATGGAGATGGAGAAGCTTCCATCACCAGGGCCTGAGCTGGCCACTCTTTCTCTCTTCAGTCTGGACTGATGGATGCGGCCTCTTTGCTCATTTACACACCACACCACTGATGGCGAGGATGCCATAAAGCTGACACCAGCACAGTGTCAGGGCCAAAGGTGGAGCTGCTGATGTCACTCTCTGTGGGAGAAGCCACCTCAGGAAACTCACTACTGTTTGGCAACTGACTTTCCTCTGATGACTATGACCTGATTTTTTTTTAATGGATATTTTGTTTTGCAGTCATGTGACCTGAATGGTGATGTTGAGAGCCAGTCATTTGAGGAGGAGTTTGTGGGTGGGGCCAGTCGGTCCAGAGTTCGTTTGATGGCCAATCAGCTACAGGCAAAGCTGCATGAAAGTTCATCTACCTGCAGGACATCTTCTTCTGCTGCTGCTGATTTCCGTCGACAAGTGAGAGCGTGCTGATTTCTGATCAATCATATTGATTTCTGATGGCCAAATAGGGGTTGTGGACATGATGTGTGTACTATTAATGTTTCTATAAATGCAAACACCCTGTGTTAACCAGCAGGGGGAGCTATCCAGCCTCCCTCCAGCCTCCCAACCAGCAGAAAGTCAGCCGACTGCATCTCCAGTTCACTTGTCATCATGGAGGCCGGTAAAGACCAGTAGAAGCCAGTAGAGACAGATGAGACATGTTGGAGTACTGATAAACTACATTTTCACTTTAAAGACTCATTTAAGAGGATGCAGGTGGCTGGATGGTTAAAATAAATAGATAATTTCCCTTTTGGCTGTTTGTTGATACTTCTGAGATCCTCATGTGAATCACACAGATGTTAGTTTGGTTTGTGAGAAGTTTCTGTCTCATGGATTCATGTGCTGGACTACGATGTAACTACGAACCAAATGGAGTTTTCGGTTTGAATTGAGACCCTTTAAAGAGGATTTCTCTATGGTGTGCGGTAGACATCACCGATTGGTTCAGGTTTTGGTTCTAGCCTCCTGCATCGTCACAGTTTCTGCAGAGTCCAGACTGCAGATGGAATAACGTCTGCTGTCTCTACCAGAAAAAACGAACTCTTCAGCAGGAGCAGATGAGTTTTCGATTCAAACAGAAGCTCAAGGCTCAGGCAGTTCTCGATGGGGACGAACAGGTGCCTGAGCAAGTACCTGAACAGGTATCTCTGATGGGTTTTGGTGTGTTTGTGTGCTGAACGTATACCCCTCCTCCCATAGTGCTCTGGTTTGTTCGGGCCTCGATGTCCCCCGGCTGCACTCGTGCTCGTCAGCCTGAACATCCTCAGTGGATCGTTGAGTCCTGCAGGGCTGTACCGATCGCCTGCTTCATGTGATCAATAACAAAGTGAGGCTCATGAATGGCTCCTATTGAGCAGAGGAGCTGTTCTCAGATCAGCCTGCAGCTCTGATGTGTTTGCTGACTGAGCACTTTGTGCGGCTGGACTTTCCCTCCATCTGCCGCTGTGTTTTCAACCAGCATCACAAGCAGGGTTTATTTTCCTCTCCTCTGGCTGCCCCATCGCTGAAAACAAGTTAGATCTCCTTGAAGATTCACCTGGTCCTGAACGGTATGGTGTCCCACAGCTCAGATGTATCGTGGCCATAAACCCTGATCAGGGTGAAGAAGCTGGAGTTACTGTCATGCCTCAGATGTTGCTGCCAGCTTTGATATAAAACTAACCCCAATATTTCACTCCAAAGAGTACAAACACAAAGACACTAAATAAATCCTGGAGACGTGGAGAACTAATCAGATGAGATGGTATCGGGTCACATGTGAAAATTCCTGCTTAAACACCATAACGCTGAACGTGATGCTGGTAAAAAGCACTTGATATCCTATCACTCTCAGTGGTGGATCAAGGGCCTCATTTATAACAACTGCATAGTGTAAATCTAAAGGGGTCTCTACTGGTGTTAGTTTCTTCACACTCAGGTGTGTGGATCAAAAAACAAACTTTTGGAAACAGAAGTTACTTCCACACCAGCATCTTCCTTCCCTTCTTTAACAGTCTCACCCTCACATTTCCTTCCCTTACCCTGACCCTGACCCTGACCCTTGGGTCATGGTCAGCTAAGGTTGTTTTCACACCTGCAGTGTTTAGTCAGTTTAAATCAACCTCTGGTTTATTCAGCCTGTCTGCACGGTTTGTTTGTGCAGGTGTGAACACAGTAATTGCACTCGAGTGCAAAACAAAACAACCGAACCAGCTACCAAGTGTATGTTACAAGTTTGAGCTAAATATCATCCTGTACAAACATATGTATTCTCAGTGCAGGAAAGTGCTATAGACGTGCAAAGGTCTGTACAGGCTAGCAGCTACCATGAATGTCTCAGAGTTCTATGAGCGGACTGAAGTGAAACAAAACAAAGCAAAACTACAAGTTTTAAACTCATCAGCTGAGTCGGACCAGAGGACACGAGCTACAGGTGTGAAAACGTCCTTTGAGGCAGATGATGTCAGGGTTCAGGTCTCGCCGTCTTTCCTGGATATTAAAAGTGAATATATGGAGTTCATTTTCAGCTCACTGCACAGGTTAACTGCAGATGAAAAGATATGGTTCATAAATGAGGCCCATGGTCTGTGGCTGTAATGTGTCTGTGTCTGTCTGTCTGTCTGATCAAAGTGCCTTCAAATGTACACGGGTGGCGTGAGCTCACTGGCTGAGCAGATAACCAGTCGTATGCAGAGTCAGGAGGACGGTGGTGGGGTAAGACTGCTTCAGTATTCTGCGCCTTGTTCCCTTCGGCTCTTTGACTTTGTTTCAATCAGCTGAAGTGAAGAAGATGTTGTGATAAATCAGCTGATAACTCTGCCCAACTGATGATGGAATTCAGTTTGCTGAGACTTCTTTTCCTCGTTTCTTTTTTCTTGTGGTTTCTTCATTTCTTTCATTCTTCATGTCCTAATGTCTCCTTTCTTTTAGCTTTTTAGTCTGTCACCTTTCCTTCCATCCCAGCCTTGTTTCCTTTCCTCCACTTTCACTTCCTTTCCTTTAACCTTTCCTCCATCTGTTGCTGTGTGTGTCCCCGCAGGTCTCTGCCAGCTGCAGTCACGTCTGTTTCTTCTGTAAGCAGAGGGTTTATGTGATGGAGCGTCTCAGTGCAGAGGGCTTGTTCTTCCATCGCAGCTGCTTCCAGTGTGGTTCCTGCAGCAGTCCCCTCCGCCTGGCCTCGTACACATATGACCAGCACACCGGTCAGTAAACTCACACCCCCCTCCTCCACCCTTCTCTGCTGTTGGGGTTTAGGTTTTAACAGGTTTCCATGTTCAGCAGGAAAAAGGAGAGGTGTTCACTCTCCTTCTGTGGGGACAAACAATGACCTCACAGTCATGAAACACATTTTTAGAGTCTCCCTGAGCAGGTCATCGCCATTGACCCTCAGAATAAACCTCCAGTTTGACCCTGACCTCCAGGAGATAAAACAGATGTCTGACTTTGAGATGAGACCATAAGAGACAGAGTTGATATGGACTTTCTCAACCCACACACTGAAAAACCTCTATTGATGGCCCTGGTGTCAGGGTGATGACATCACAAACAGGGTTGTGGCAGTGACAGAACGTTAGATTAAACCTGAGTGACAGAGCTGAACTCATCGGTCTCATTCCTGAGGCGTGGTATCAGACGATATCAGACTCATGACTAAGTGGAGGATAAAGCCTCTCTGTGTCCAGGACACAGATAAATAAAGTTCACAGTCGAATCTGTAGCTTCATTAGACAATGAGCAACAAAAACAGGGAGCAGTGTGACATCAAATAAAAAGATCCAATCAGAAACAAGAGAAGAAAAGACAAAACGGCCTCATTTGCAGATAAATTTGTTTGTTTTTGAAGAGCGTTAATGTGTGTAGGGGAAACCTGTGTCAGTCTCCGCGGTATATTTGGATCTTTGGGGATAAAAATGGAAACGGCCTCATAAACGGGCAGCTTGATGCAGAGAACAGTGCTGCGTTGTTCAGCAGTCAGCAGTTCTCTGCAGACTCAAACACTGGCCTGTGGGCCAGATCTGGCCTCCCGATGAAGATCTGTAACCATACCATGAGCTCAAGTTCTGCTCTCACCAGAGGCGGAGCCAGACATTTGAAACACCTGGGGCTTAGCCCGAAAGGGTAGTATGCATGTGGGATTTTTTTTTTTTTT
>NW_005187458.1:1486936-1489007 GCF_000239375.1 Pundamilia nyererei
AGGTGGTTCTCCCGTGGCTGTGGGTGGAAGAAGGACCCCCTGAGTGTCTGAGTGGACCGGGTAATGAACAGCTGATGAAGCCCAGACCCCCTGCTGTGCATCAGGCCACCTGTAGTTTGAAGTCATTTTATTTGCAAGATAGATTTCATAAATGAAAAAGCAACAGAAACCTTCAGAGACATAGGTCCGCCCTCACCTCCGTACTTCTGTAACTCGTTAGCAGACTCATAATCGTGTATCAAAAAACAATCTGATTAGTGTCTGAGTCTCAGATCTGCCGATTCATGAGTGGGGAGAAAATGTTTGACCCCAGCAACACACAACCTGCCCTGCAGACTCGCTCTGATTTTTCTGCCCATCACTGCAGTACTCTGATTACTGTCAGGTGGTGGTGTCATGTGATCGGAGCCCCGAGCCTCGCCGCCACACGTTTCCACACCACATTTTTAACCACACAAAATGTCTATTGTGGGTCTGACAGCTGAATTCTGCAGCTCAGCAGCCAATGAGAGCACAGTGATCACATGACCGATGAGTTTGAAGTCGAGGCGGGAGTCGGTGTGAAGGTTGCTATAAAAACATAAATTTTGGGAAGCCTTCAGAGACGAGGGCTGCAAGATACGCTCCACATCTCTCTGTGTGAGATACCTGTGTGTGTGAGACACACACCTGTCCTGACATCCTGTCTGTCGTCCTCTGTGTCTCAGGGAGGTTTTACTGCATGCAACGCTCTGAATGTCACCTAAGTGCTCAAGCCGTGAGGAAGAGGCCGACGCCATCTGACAGAGCTACGTCACACCGAACGTCAATCGTAAGAACCACTTTTACTTTCATTGTGATATTATCTGTGTGCACCTGACCTGCAGGTGTGGGCAATTTATTAGTTCAAGCCCTGGAAGGTAGAACAGGTCATCAGATGCTCTTTAGGTGGTAATTTTAGTTGGAGGTCAGGGTGGTGGTGGTGTTGTGTGGCTGGACCTTGAATGGAGTTCTGACAGGAGCAGCTACCTGCCTGTGGAACCGATCAGTTCAGGTGTTTCTGTTCACGGCAGGTAAGCTGTTCAGGATCATCACTGTTTAGCGAGTCAGTACGGAAGATCGATCATGCCAGAAATGTTCAGTTCAAAAATAATAAAAACACACATTAACAGAAGAAATAATGACAAAAGGAAAACTAGACCTTTCTTCAATCACCTGTATAAGTTTTTTTCAACCTTTAAATCCTAAATAGCAAATATTTCGCCTTTGAAAAATAAAGATAATGATTCTGATAATGATTTAATAAAGTTCATCTGCTAAACTCATTTTAGAAAAAGAATGTGAAAAAAACTATTTTTGTAAATTTAATTTAGAATCAGAGTTACTGAAAACTTTGAGTTTTAGAGTTGGAATAATTACAGGACTAATAAATAAACGCATATCTTTGTCTTTGAAGGGGTCCCAGAGCTCGGCGCCATCTCTGTCTGACTCTCTGATCTCAGCAGGCCGCCGACCATCCTCAGGTGAGCTAGCTTCACCTGTGTGTGTGCTTTCAGTGTCCATACGTGTTCACACTGAGCGCGCTCCTTAAACAGGAATCGATGTGGGCTTTAGTGTGTCTGTGTGTCTGTGTGTGTCTGTGTGTGTGTGCGGCTGCGTTGGTGTGTTGGCAGCTGCTTCTCTAATGGCGGCGACGCCGGAGAGGATCGAGCTGGAAATCTGGCACCGGTGCTCAGAGGTGGAGCTACAGGAGGAGCTGGAGGAGGTTTCCGAGGAGGTCCTGAACCTATTCAACCTGAGCACCGACAATCAGACAGGGTCCAGGTCCAGAAGGTCAGTATCCTCAGGAAATAGAAAAAAACAGCCTTGGCTTTAATAATGCTTCAGCCTTTCTGCTGAATGCTGGGAATCACCGCTCCATACGGGGGTCAGTAAACATGTCTTGGATGTAAAGAGCTGGAGGTCACACACGTCTTACTGTAAAAACTTCAATATGAAATATTTTGTGGTGTGAAAAGTACGAATTAATAAAGAAACTTAAATGTTTACATCAAAATAAAGATTACAATAAAAGGGAAGTTGTTTTTAAAAA
>NW_005187458.1:1493637-1495890 GCF_000239375.1 Pundamilia nyererei
CTAAATACTTTTTTGCCCCACTGTACACATTATTTCATACACTATCTCCTCCCTTCAGAGGCGGAGCTTGCTCCTTACAGCTCTGACACACCTGTTCAGCCTGACTCCACCTCTTCCATGAACTCATCTGTGACTCCACACCCTGTCGCCACCACTGCCAGCACAGCCTCCTTCACCACCACACCTGACTCCCCTCACATTGAGGATGGAGCCAGAGCGCCACTCAAACCTGCCATTGTCATGGAGACACCTGCTGCCAGTGGGCGGGGCTCATTTGACAACATCACACCTGAACTGCCGCAAAATAGGCCCCTCCTCCTGCAAGAGAAAGGGGAGGGGTCAGAGGAGGACCCAGGGACATTTAGGAGGAAGAGGAGGACGAAGAGACGGCGAGAAGCTCATAGCCTCCCCCCTAGACTCCTCTTCCCCCCCTTGCAGCCTGGGGGCAGGGCTCTCCTCTTTAAGATGCTCAGAGAGGCTCCTCCCCCTGGGGAGATGGAGCTGGGAGGGGTTGGAGCCAGAAATCTATTAAAGACTGTGTTTTCTGGAAACAAGAATGAGCAGAAGAGGAAGGGGGGTGGGACTTTACCTGCAGAGAGGGCGAAGGAGAAAACAGCCAGTCAGAGATTCACAGGTGACCATAATAACAACACCTTTAGTCAGTGTGAGGTCACTGTGATGATGTAATACCTGTACCTTCTTTGTCCAGATGTGAGAGCAGAGGTGTCAGATCTTGATTCATCCACCGTGTTGCAGAGATGTTCCCTGAAGCCCCAAAACAACGTAAGCACTCCGACCAATCAGAGTTCAGCATTATTCCAACCAATCTGAGACCTAAATCATACCCAGACTCACTAAGGGATAAGGATAGGGGTCAGACTAACACCTAGACTGGGTCTCTCACCTGAAGTCTTCTTTTGCAGCTGCGTTTGGAGTTGCTTGACCTGACCAATGAAATTCAGAGGGTTGCCATCGAGGAGGAGGAGAACCAGGAGGTATCACCTGACACACAATGACCAGACTGACTTTAAACTCGACCGACATACCGACTTGTTGAAACTACCCGAGACTTAAATAGACGTAGATTCACGTCTCGTCTATCAGTTTGACTGTTTTCTGTCCTCCGTGTTTCTTCTTCCTGCAATCAGCCGCCATACGTTCCTCACGCTCTGGCTTTCAAACGATCATACGCCATCAAGGTACACACACCTGATCCTCTGAGGGTTGTGGTGGTCCAGCAGTTTCACTTCCTGTCCTGATGCTTACGCACTGCTGTTTCAGAGACGCCCCCTAAAAGACAGAGTCCCGCTACAGGACTCTGACGGCCAGTCTTCCTGCCCCACGGAGGTGGTGGGGGTCGTGGTCCAGCCGAAGGAGGCATCCAGTTTGAGCCTGAAGGAAACCATGTTCCAGAGGGAGCGTGAGGATGACGACGATGACCTGGACACCAGAATCACGAGACGGGTTCAGAGAGCCGCAAGGAGACAGGCCAAACAGGAAGAACTGAAAAGACTCCACAAGGCCCAGGTGAGGTTACCTGTGTCCAGGTGAGGTTACCTGAGTTCAGGTGAGATTACCTGATGATGCGTTCTGTGTCTTAGATGATCCAGAGGCAGCTGCAGCAGGTGGAAGAGAAACAGAGGCAGCTGGAGGAGAGAGGAGTGATGGTGGAGAAAGCTCTGAGGGGAGAAGCAGGTACTGAAAATACAGGCCAAAGGAATACCTGAACTTACTTGGTTCTACCTGAACTCAGGTGTGCTTCTACTTTAATCCACCTGTGCTTGTGTTTCTGTTAGATTACTGGGGAGAATCCAGCCAAAGCGCAGACATGGAGCTTCACCTGGGAGGTCAGTTCACATATCCGGTTACCTGTGGAGTACATATACAGCAGGTATTATGCGGCGCTGAACCCGGTTTTCTGTGTAGGGCTCGGGAAACTGGATAATCCGCCGCTGATGCAGCAGTGGTTCCAGCTGGTCCAGCAGAAGAATGCTCTGGTCCGATATGAAGCTGAGCTCATGATCTTGTGAGTATGTGACCTTTGACCTCTCACCTGGGCAGATTCCTGGGGTGTGATGGTTCTGGCTGTGTTTCAGCGCCCGAGAGCTGGAGCTGGAGGACCGGCAGAGTCGCCTGCAGCAGGAGCTCCGAGAGAGGATGGCTGTGGACGGTAACACAGACAAGATCAGAGCTCACCTGCTCACCTGTGTGTTTCTGTGTGATGATCACCTGTGTGTGTGTGTGTGTGTGTGT
>NW_005187458.1:1495910-1518881 GCF_000239375.1 Pundamilia nyererei
GTGTGTGTGTGTGTGTGTGTGTGTGTGTGTGTGTGTGTGTGTGTGTGTGTGTGTGTGTGTGTGTGTGTGTGCCCACGCGCATGCAGACCACCTGAAGGACGAGGAGCAGCTGGCTGAGGAGCGTCTGATTCTGGAGGAGATGCTGGAGGTGGTTGAGCAGAGAGACTCTCTGGTGTCCCTGCTGGAGGAGCAGAGACTGCAGGAGCGACAGGAAGACAGGGACCTGGAGCAGCTGATGGTGTCCGGAGGACTGGGACTCACCTGGACCTAAGGCGGTCAGACTTTCTGTCTCACCTGTCAGAGGTCTTTAAACCCACCTGGACGCAGGCAGGGATGATATGTTTAAAACTGCAAACTGTCGAGTTGACCTGAGGAGAGTCTGGTTTAGTGCAGGTAAACAGTCCAGGTGGAGAGAAACAATTACATTTATTAACTTTTTAAAACTGATTCATAAAAACTACCCACGAGCAGAAACAGGATGTCTTAGTCTGAAATCAGCTGACCTCTAATGTTTCCTTAGAAGTTAGTCATCAGAGCAGCTTGATGGATTAAATCCAGCAGAACCCAAACAGATACAGGATGGTCTGAACTGAACCATCCAATCAGGTGTGATGATGTCATTCAAGCCAGAGAAGATGGGAAAAAACTCCACTTTTCTGACTGCAGGAGTTAGTACTAATGCTAACAGCCTGTATTAGCTATAGTGATGGAACACTGACATGGCTGCTAGCCAATACCATGCTACTGCTACTGCTAACCAGCTACCATAACCCACTGTTGCTACCTGGAGTAAAAGTAAGCTAATCTAAATGAAGACGTGTTTGTGCAGCTTATCCTGGTGCAGAGTTTAAATATCTCTAACTCCTCGAGAGAGAACACAAAGGTGGACTTCAGCTCTCAGTGCTGAGCTATCTTAAAACTCCATTCTTTCTACTGACAACAGGGGTAAACTCCTCTGATCTGAGCTCAGTAAACTCTTTCCTGAGGAGTTTACAGTCTCAGATGCTAGTTAATTAATTACATGCTGTGTGTCAAATGTTTGAATACAGTAGAATACAATAGCCCTTTACTGTCATTGTACATGCACAACAAAATTGTGGAGGCTCCACCCCAGCAGTCAGGAGTAAAATATAAAAACTAGACAGCAAGAGTTCAAGAACTCAAAAGTGGGCTCAATAGGCAGGCAGACTAATAAATCAAATTAATTCTACTAGAAACTGGTTGTCTACAGGAACTGGACCCATTCCTAATATTTTAGATATTAAACCTGATATTAAAACATTTAAAACAGTGTATTTAAATCCTTTGAGGCCGAACCCTCTGGTCTCATATCACTGTTTTTAAAACTCTTTTATAAAGTTTAGGAACTCTTAAAATAAGCTAAGACTCACTAAAGATGTTTGAGCATTTCACAAACTTTAATATTTAATAAAAAAAATGTTTTAAAACATCCGATGAACCATGTGACCCAGCCTCAATGACATTTTTATCTAATTGATTATTGATTGTGCCATCAGATCACCTGTGTGCCTTACCTGCCACCTGATCAATAACATGTGTTCATGCGGCGATGATGGTTATTACTGTAACTCTGTGCTGTGAAATAAACCTCTCATTTCTGACATTCTGGCTCATTTTCTGCTCATTTCTGCTCAGAAATTACATTTTATTATTATGATTAAATACAAACACATTAAGCTTTTTTGAGAAGATCGATGAACCATTCCTCCCTTATAACATTTGATTGTTGAACATAAGTTGTGACTCCTCTACAGCTTTGTATTCAATGCACAGTGAGAGAAAGATCTGTAAGCTTCAGTCACAGAAGAGTAAAAAATAAATCACCTGACCTGCAGGTGATGCTGGTTGTCCTCCAGCAGGCCTCAGTTTGTAAGTAAGTAAAATTTTATTTGTATAGCACCTTTCAAGATAAAAATCACAAAGTGCTTCACAGAAGCTTAAACATAAAAACAAAAAATTTACCAAAAGAAAGTTTAAAAAGATGAGTTTTTAACTGTTTTTTAAAAGCGACAAATAAGTCCACAGATCTCAAGCTCAAAGCTGTACATGTAGAGCATCTGAGCCTGTACACTAGTAACAAACAGCTGTTTGGATCACCAGATGTTCCAGTAGTTTGAACTTCCAGTCTGGCAGTTTCTGTGTTTCCAACAGAAACTGAAGACCAGATGTTTAATTCTTCTGAACAGCCTGAAAACCCTCTGACAGCATCCTGTTTCTGCAGATGTCAGTCTGATGTCAGAGGTTTCAGTTTAGAAGATTTAAAATATTTTGTCTCTCAGCGGTGCCCCGGCTCTCCTTCCTCCTCTCGAGCATGCTTGTGTAACTATTTCTGTGGCTTCACACTTCCCAACACATGATGGTGAAACGTTTGTCCTGTTAATGCTCCAACTGAAAGAGGAAGTGAATTACAGGCTCTGACCTCTGAATGTTGTCATTCTTTTGTTTTCTTCCTCAAACTGTCTGTTCAGTGGTGTTAGGTAAGCTCTGAGATTTCTATCGCAACACGTGAACCTTCTTCATGTTCAGGTCTGACACTGCAGCTTTACAAACATCAAAGTCGTCATCTGAAGGTAATTACTTTTCAGTGCCAAAAGAATTAAAAGCAGTGAAGACAGCACAGCACTGTGATGGTTATGTTTCCTTTATCTTAAGGTTTCCATCACTGTGAGTTCAGAACAGGTGGCTTTTATACTCAAAGTGAGTCTGGATGTCAGGTAGAGGAGAGTAAACAGACTTTTTGGATCTGAATGAACATTTAAATAAGTTAACAAGCTATGTCCTGACGCTTGGAGTGGTCAGAAACAGCACACTTCCTTTTAGAGATTTAATTCAAATATTTGAGGTAATTTTTCATGATATTGAGATACACTGATCACCAGATTAGGTGACCTTAAAAGTATAATTCCAGATGACTGATTTGTTAGCTCTTTGTTCCTGTATGTTCTCTGGCCAGTTACTGCAGGTCTTCTTTTTGCATCAGTGTGAATACTTACTGACACATATCAGTGTGAGGGATGCTAAGCTCAGTGTGAAACACAAATCATCCTCTATGAATGCTTAAAGCAACACTTAAGACCTGCTTTTAAGTATTTCAGACATTTCTATACCTTTTATGCCTAAAATAATAAAAACCCCAGCGATTTTCTACTTGTGCAATTAGAATAAAGTGAAAATGTAAACACTGAAACTACAAACAGCACACGATCACACACGACCTGTGTGACCCCAGCTGAGATCTGAATGAACAACAAGAATCCAAAGTTTACTCAGTTTATTTCTTTATAAAATCGTCTTGTTTTTCTGCTGAAGACGAAATATTTGAAAGGAATAAAAAGGAAAAAGAGGATTCAATTAAACTTTCATCAGAGAGAACCAGCCAAGAAATAACAGCTGTGATATAATATTGCTTTGGCGCTGAAGTTGATCGGTACTGGTCTCTGACTGGTTCTGGACTCGTTTCTGCTGTTACTGACTGGCGGCGTTGCTGACGTCCACCTTCAGGTCCTTCGAGACGAGTCCGGAGGTGACCGGGTGCATCCCCGCTCGATGAGCCAGAAACACTCGAAGAGCTTCATCACGAAACTTCTCAAAGTTAAACACCTCCCTGAAGATGAAGCACAGCCACAATGATTAAAACAGCAGAAACACAGTAAGAGAATCAGTGCTGCCTCCTAGCAGACACACCTCGGGTATCAATTTCAAAACCCTACATCACCGTGTTCTCAAGTTATCAGATTAACACGATTTTCAGAAAACTTGCTCTGACCTTGAGATTGAGGTCAGTCAGATTCAAACTTATCCAAGATTTTTAGTAGAAACTTATGGTCCAATTTGAAAACCCTAGATAACCTTCTTCAGTTATTGCATTGCAAGAGTTTTAGAAAACTTGACCTCTGACCTTGGCAATAAGGCCAATAAGGTCAGCTTGATCTCGTCTGAGAATTTTAGTAGATACAGCTATGGGACCAATTTGAAACTCTTATGTCATCTTGTTCTCGAGTTATCACACTCACAAACTTAGGTGTTCATGCCACGTCCCCGGGAGGGTGACGATAATACCTCATAAGTCTTTAAAGTGGAAGGGTAAAAATGGTAAAGGCACAGTAAAAACACAGAAGAAACAATAGAACAAACGGTAAAAACAAACATGAAGGTCAGTGATGTGAAGTTTTGTTCTAGTGAAACTACTGTTGAAGTGTAAGGACCTGAAGAGTGGTCGTGTAAACTTCATCCTGCCCTGGTCGGTCGCCATCTTCAGCGCTAGTGGAACCGCTTCCTCCCACCTGGACCTGACGCACAGCCTCAGCCACCTGGAGGGAGCACAGCCAATCACCAAGAGGCTTTAAGGAGGGGAAGGTTTTAAAATGAAAGTCCCATTTATACCTGCTGAAAGACTCACCTGAAGCGGATCTCTGCATTCATATAGGCGTTGAGATCGTAAATCTCCTGCATCTTCTTCACGTGAGTCAGAGGGAGCGGATCCTGAAGGAAGGAACAGGTGAGTGAACGGAAGTGGACTGTAGGGAGTTAATGTGGAGTGTGGTTACCTCTTGCAGTAGCAGTGACAGGAACTCGATGACCTGGTGGGATGACAGAGTCTTCACATCGGACCGCTTGAAGCTGTTCAGGTCCTGGTCTTTAGCCTGAACGGGGACAGAGGATGGAGCTTTGAGCCTGAACATAAAATCACTCAAGAGTCCTCACCAGATTCAGGTCTCACCTGGAGCCACTTCTGACTGAGAGCGTTGCAGGCGTCAGCCATCGTGGTATCGTATCTGAAACAACAGCCAATCAGGACAAAGGAATCAGATTGTTTTTAGAAATCAGAGACCAGATGGAAGTCTGAGTACTTACTGAGGTTTAACAGGAGGCATCCCAGGTGTGAACATCCAGGCGTTCCAGTCCACCTTGTTCAGGATGTCCACCTGAGACACAAAAACTCATCTCAAGGCTCCATCTTGACCTTTGAACCCACCTATCTATCACATCTGGAGTTTCTGCCTGATCACCCTGTAAATATTTGTCTTTTCTTGTAACAATCTGACCTCTGACCAAAACCTGCCAAGCTGATGTTCCTTCCCTCCAGTCACTGTAACTCTGCCTGAGTGTCCAGTTGTTCCTCACCTTGTCCTTGAAGTAGGCAAACAGGTAGTTTTTCCACTCCTCTGTGGTGACGCTGCTGTAGGCAAACCGCTGGATGTACGACTTCACAAAGCCCATGAACACCTCTGAGCAAAACAGATCAACAGGTGTGTCAGCAACTGAACAGGAAAGAGGTGAGTGTGCAGGAGTGTGCAGGTGTTACCTGGCCCTCCCAGCTGCTCCTCCAGGTAATACAGCAGAGCAAAGCCCTTCTCGTACGGCACGGAGGAGAAGGCATCGTCAGGACTGACGTCCTGCAGGCTGGGCACCAGGTTGGTCAGAGGGTTGTTGGCTCCAAAGGTGTTCACCTGAGATATGATGAGCACAGGTGAGTGGAAGGAAAACGTGCCTCATGTCAGACTGTGGATGTGACACAGGTGAAGGTGTGTAATGTTTGAGTTCTCACCGAGTCCTGCAGGTCCTTCCAGCCTCCGATGGCTTTGAACTGCCTGAACTGTTCGCTCTCCAGACACCTGCCGATCATCCTCTCCAGGTAGACCGTGTGACCCTCGTTCAGCCTGAAGGTACAAACATGCTGACGTCAAATAATGACGTAATAATAAGCATCTTGTTGGAGCCGACAGTGGAAAATGCAATGTCTGGTTGCCTAGGTAATCCTTTACAGTATTTCCCACCACTTTGTGTGTCAATCAGCTGTAACAGTTGTCTGAATTTTTCCTTGTGAAAACCAAAGTAAATCAAAGATTTTCAAAAGGACGGTCTCAGCGAGCTATCGGGTCAGCAGTGGGGACGGGTCAGCCAATACGTTGCATCACCTGACCCTCAAACGCTGGTATTTCTTAATGATTTCTGCTTTTGTGAAGTCGAACCCTGGATGATTTTCGTTCAGCTAACCTCAGAGTGAATCTTTCCAGATAAACCAACCCCACCATGAGTTGATCCCATTTCAGAGAACCCATAAGTTCCACAAAGTGTCTGTCCCAAAGCTGTGACTTCACTCTGAAAACCTACACAGTGCCTGGACACCTGAGCAAATGTGGGCCTGTTCTGTTGCATCGGGTTTTGTGACTTAGAGCATGTCTCAAAACTGGTTTTAAGATTTTATCTTCTGAGGCG
The DNA here is from genome assembly GCF_000239375.1 of Pundamilia nyererei. NCBI lineage: Eukaryota > Metazoa > Chordata > Actinopteri > Cichliformes > Cichlidae > Pundamilia > Pundamilia nyererei. The sequence continues at coordinate 1,502,151 of NW_005187458.1, forward strand.
TCCATGGGTTCTCTACACGTCTCTGCAAACACCTGAGACCCCTGAGCTGAGCTCCACCTGTTTGTTTGTTTACCAGAAATGCTCCCAGGTCTTGTTGGTCACCAGGTTTCCAGTCCAACTGTGAGAGATCTCGTGGGCAATCACCTGTAGGACACATGCACAGTCACAGACAGGAATGGAAGGTAATTTAATTATAATGCATGATCACATGGTGAGGTGGGAAGAGTCTTGTACTCACACCAGACAGAGATTTGTCTCCAGCCTGAAAACAGACAGGAAATAGCTGATCAGAACTAACAGTCTCATGACACTGACACATCATGAACAACCTGATTGGCCCCCTGTTTGTACGTACCAGCAAGGTGGGCGTGGCAAAGGTCAGACATGGGTTCTCCATGCCGCCGTAGGGGAAAGATGGAGGGAGAACCAGGACATCATACTGACCCCAAACATACGGTCCAGCCAGTTCCTCAGCTGTCTTCAGCATGGCTTCGGTCTGAAAGACAAGGAACACCCGAACATCACTCCAGCTTCTCTATGTCCTGCATGTTCTACATTTTTTTGTGTTCTCATGTTGTACATGTTTGTATGTTTTACATGTTCTCATATTTTCATGTTTGTATGTTTTACATGTTCTCATATTTTCATGTTTGTATGTTCTCATGTTCTGTGTGTCTCCTTTCCATTGTTTGCGTGGCCTCAGTGTGTCTGTGGTTCTCACCTCGGAGAACTCAAACGCTGCTTTGTCCACAAACTCTTTCTCCGACCAGACTCTGGTCCTTGGCCCGATCTCCCTGCCAACCAATCAGAGCACAGAGTTAAGTTTACCTGCTGAAGCTGATGCTGTGACATCAGAAGAGGTAAGACAATCTGTACCTGCTTTCCAGAGCTCCAGCAACAATGGCTATCAGGTAGGAAGGCATAGACACCTGAGATCAGAGGTCAAACAGAGGACAGTCACGCCTGAGGCCTGGTGATGATGATGTCAGGTGATGAAGAGAAGAAAGAGACTCCCCCTACCGTCTGCCTGAACCTGTAGATGATCCGACCACTATCCTGAGGATCGACTTCCTGTCCATCTCTCACTGCACTCATCACCGCCACCAGGTCCTTAGGGACAGACACCTGAGGGACAGGTACCCACACACATACATACAAGTACACACCTGAGAGACTAATATCAGGCTCTGGGCACTGAGGTGATGCTATGAATGTTGTTCAGGTGTTTTTTTTTTAACAATTATTAATAATTTTAATCATCGATAATTTGTCAGTGGTGTTTGTTTACCTGAGCATAGTAGGTGTGCTTGATGGATGGGGTGTCCTGACAGGGGATCATGCTCCTGCAGTGATGAGCCTGTAAGACAGCACAGAGGGCACAAGGCTATTAGCTGCATGTTGTGTTCAGGGGTGGTCTGTACAGAGGACGCTCTGCAGCAGACTGAGGCTTTAAACTTTACAAAGCAGTGAAATCAGTTTGAAGAAGGTAGAAAACGAGAATAACAGGGAAGTAGTTTGTTAATGGTTGCAGTTTCACAAAGTTTCAACAGTTCACAGAAAAACCACAAAAAGTGGAACTTTTCTTTCTGTTGAAGGTTTTCGTATGCAGCGTTTCAGGTGTAATCAACCAAAAATATGTTTACAGTAAACTTCAGTTTAAAACTTTTATTTTAACCTTTTATAACTTAAAAAAGGTTTCAAAAGAGAAAAAATCTAGAATTTCTCTGAATTCAAATTTAAACATGAAATTTTTAATCATTTATATTGGATACAGCTCAGGTGAGGGTAAATGGCTCACCTGGCACTGGCTGAACAGGTAGGGGTGCTTTTTCCCGGCAGTTTGCTCAGGCGTGAGCCACTGCAGTGCTGTTGCTGATGGAAACGTCTCATAGGTCACCTCCACAATCACATGTTGCCCTCTGATTGGACAGCAGACGTTAGAATTTAATTAGAAAAGACAGGCCATAAGGACAGAGAGAGTGGAGGGCGGAGTCACCTGGAGAGGTCAAAGGGCAGCGTGATCTCCAATGGGGTCCCCTTGAAGCTGTGTTTGGGCCCTAGGCTGAAGCGCGCCGGCTGCCCATTGGCCGTCACCGACACCACGCTCAGGTCACTGCTGTCCAAAGTCTGTGGTACAGAAAACCCCAGTTACCGAGCTGCTGTGTCAGCACCTGAACCTGCTGATAAATATTCACCTGTCCTACCTGCACAAAGGTCACCTTACACACTCTGTCTTAAAGCTGAGCCACGTCACACCAGAGTCCATTCAAAGAAAACCTTATTTTACTTGTGTGTCTATCTGTCTGTCTTATGGACAGGTGAGGGTTAACCTCTTAAGCAACCATGCACCCAAAGATGGGTGCAAAAGGGAGGGGATTACGGAGGTAGAAAGACAGAAAACCACTGGGGGCTTAATGTTACATTTACCTTTCTACAGGCGACCGTCTTGCAGCTGCAGAATCAAACCTGAGCTATGAAAACTGTTAAAAACAAATAAGTGAAAAGTCTGCTCTCCTGCACACCTGTTTTACTAAACTTCAGTCTACGGCTTCAGCTGACTGGTGTCACGCCAAACTCCATCCAGAAAAGAGCCATTTTAAGTTTTTATGCTCTGAATATATTTACAGAACTGATTCAAAATTTGAAATCTGACACTCACAGGTGAGAGTCGATGGTGAAGTAACAAAGCACAAGAATAACCACAGACAGTGAACTGAACCACAGATTCCAGTAGGGGTGCAGGCTTCTGTGAAATTTAAAGAACTTGGACACACCTGTTCTATCTGAAAGATACTCACCTGTCACAGTTTTTCCAAAACAACAGGTTAAAGTTAACGAGTTTGTTTTAATAAAGCAGTTATTAAACCCGATCAGTCCCGAAGCTCGAGGATGTCACACAGCGTCACAATTTAAATGCGACGTGAATAAAGATCAATAATTAAGTAAAAATGATTTATATCACAGTTAGTTTTAAAGATCGTAAATATGTGAAGCTTCAGTTTGTGAAATCACGTTTTAAAACAGTAAGGTTAGTTTATTAAAGCTGAGTGACAAACTGTTTTTATAAGTCTGTAAAAACGCCTTAACACCAGACTCCATTTAAAAACAGCTGGAATTAAGGTACCGGTACTCCCCGAGGTTAAAGTTAATCATCAGGCACACCTTAACGCTTGCACGGTGCCGGATCACAGAGGAACACCCGAGGAACCGTCAGTGTGACCCGGCTCGTTACTTCTTCGTGCTCGCCTCTAAGCACGCACTCCCCTTAAATCCAGCGGATTTTAGTTGGACTCTGGTGAGCACTAAAGGTTCAGTTAGATCGAGGCTAACCCCCCGCGTCCCGTTGACGTTACCAGCGTAGAGAATCGGTCCTCCAGCGCCTCCACAGTCAGCGCCACCCTCCCTCTGATTACGTGCCTGTCGAAGTCCAGGTGCAGGTGCAGGTGCAGGTGCTTGGTGACGCACCTGGTGAACGAGGAGAAGGAGCACGGGTCAGACATGACGTTCAGTCCGGTTACAGCTGAGAGACTGGAGAGCCGAGCTGAGCGCGGCCGGTAATCTACCGGAACACGCTGCGCACGCATCCGGCCTTTTCACAATAAAAGTAATAAGTTACAGAAAGCAGTGATTTGTTCATAATAAGAGATCAAACTTGTGTGGATGTATTTGTTGGGGTAACAGGCAGTAAAAATCAGTAGAAACTAGTAAAATAAATAAATAAAAGCCGGCAGCCTTTGATTTTCTCCAGCAGCGGTGTGTGTGGGTTCATTCTCTCTTGTCCAACAGGGGGAGCTCTCTCCGGCTTCTGCCCGCTGATGGTGATGGAGGCTCGGATGGTGATGCGCAGAGCTGCTGCCGTTTTGGTCCGGTCGTGATGGACCCATTTGACGGTCCCGGTTCTCCCCGACACGAGAAGCAGGAGGAGGCGGGGCGCGCGGAAAGCCGCAGCCGGTGGGCCCGCTTCTCCTCCTGGTTGGAGTGCGCGTGCGTCGTTACGTTCGACTTGGAGCTCGGACAAGCAATTGAGGTACGTTAGCCTGGCATCGCTAGCATAGCTAGTGATCGATATGATGAATGATCACTGATGATCGGAGGTTTGATGAGTAATTTCAGTTGAAAAACAGCCGCTCCTCTGTCTGTACCAAACTCCATTTAAACCCCCCGAATTCTTTGTTCACATGTGACCTGTGGAGAAACGCACCTGAACAGGTAAACACCAGGCTGAAAACATTCTCCTCTCTTCAGCTTTCATTCAATCAGCGTAAAAATCTGACCGCTCAGTGTTCGCCTTGTCCTGCCTGTACCTGGTGTTGCTCCGTTTATGGTGGAGGTAAATAAAGATGAATGCTGTGTTAAAATGTGAATACTCTGTAAAGAACAGGTGGTAATGACTGAGACATTGAATGAAGGAGACAGTTAAGGATCCGTGGAAGGCAGCAGAAGTAAAATCAGCAGGATTCTGGGTTTGGTGGTGGGACTCAAGGAGTTGTATCTGTGGATTAAAGACAGCTATGTTGGCCTAGAAGCACCAATCCGTGTTTTAAAAAACGCATTGTTTTCTCATTATTATTCTGATAGATTTTGTAATATAATACAAATAATAACAATATCAGACTGCTCTTGAGCTCATCATAGAACCAATCGATTACCTGAAGTGTTTCAAATATTATAGACTATACTTTTTGTGCAACTGCTTATCAGAAGATTGTGAATAACGAAGGGCGATATGCAAGTTAAATTAATCCTCTCTTGCTATCTCAGATCGAAAAAACTTAAAAACGTCAGAATTTTCTGCAGATTCTGAAATATTTTCCCCTGTGTTTACTTTCAGCTGGTTTATCCTCAAGATGTGAAGCTGACAGAGAAAGAGGTAAATATCTTCAGCTTCCTGATCACCTGTAAGTGTTGTTGATTACACTTTCACTGATTCTGTTTCGTGTTGACAGAAAACCAGTATCTGCTACCTGTCCTTCCCCGACTCGTACTCAGGTAAGCTGAGGTAATGCTAATTAATACTGCAGGTGTCAGAGGTTGGAGGTCAGAGGTCACGTGGGCTGTCTGTTATTTCCCAGGGTGCCTTGGGGACACTCAGTTTAGCTTCCGCTTCCGTCAGTCTGTCGGTCGCCGAACATCAAGGCTCAGAGACGACCTTTACAACCGTGACGCTCCCGTCACACTGCAGGTGAGACTCACCTGGTTCCTGAATGGCTGATTGCTTCAGCCTCACAGGTGCGTAACATTTCTGTTCTGTCTGTCAGAGAGAAACGGCGCATTTCTTCGGTTACGTCTACTTCAGACAAGTGAAGGACGTCTCTGTGAAAAGGGGCTACTTCCAGAAGGTCACCAAACACATCTGTGTTCACCTGTATTCACCTGCTCACAGGTGGTCATGATGGTGATAGTCATTTGACTCTGTGTTTCAGTCCCTGGTGCTGGTGTCAAGGTTGCCATACACTCACCTGTTCCACTCGCTGATGCAGACCATTGCACCTGAGTTCTTTGAGAAGCATGAGCCCTGCCTTGAAGCAGGTAATCACATCATGCTTGGATCATATCTGGGAGCCAATCAGGTTTCAGAATGGCCCTTAACGTGTTTTTCCTCTGCTCATCCCCGTAGTTTGTAACGAGATCGACCAATGGCCTTCACCTGTACCTGGGCAGACCCTCAACCTGCCCGTAATGGGCGTTATCTTACAGGTGAGGAGAGAAGTGGCCTGGCTCACAGGTGACAGAAGGGATGTGGTTTACAGGTGTTTGTGTGTCTCATGTTTCAGGTGAGGATTCCTTCTAAATTCGACAAACCTGGGGGAAGTCCGGTGCGACAGACGGCTAAAGAGGTGAGGTCTTGTTGCTTTGATCTTGTTAATAATGTTTATTCTTGTTGTTGTTGTTGTTAATAAAAAATTTTTGTATGCATGCTCAGAACCTGCTGCCGGTGCCGACCCTCCTGCCCACCATCCACGAGCTGGACCTGTTTAAGTCAGTACTCGTTAAGGTGTTCTATGTTTCTCAAGTGTAGGTGTGCTCTCTGATTGGTTAATCTCAGTCTCACCTGTGTCCTGCTCAGGTGTTTCCAGTCCATTCTAATCCACCTGCAGATGCTCTGGGAACTTACCTTGCTCGGGGAGCCGCTTGTCGTTATGGCTCCATCTCCCACCGTTTCTTCGGAAACAGTCCTGGCTCTCATCAGGTAACTGAGGGGTCACAACGAGCCCCCAGCATCCAATCAGAATATGGTGTTTCTGTTGTTACCATGATAACGGTGTGTGTCCACAGCTCCATCAGCCCTCTGAAGTTCTGCTGCGACTTCCGACCCTATTTCACCATCCATGACAGCGAGTTCAGGGAGTACACCACCAGGACGCAGGCGCCGTGAGTCATGCTCACCTGGAGCCTGAACACACCTGTGCTGTAAACACACCCTTGGGACACTTAAAGCCTAAGTTTAGGAAAGCGGTCGACAGATGTTCCAGCCTCACGTGTGATTACCTGTTTCTTCTTCTCTTGTTCAGACCAAGCGTCGTGCTGGGCGTCACCAACCCGTTCTTCATCAAGACGTTTCAGAGCTGGCCTCACATCGTCCGGCTGGGAGAGGTCAAGATGGCAGGTACGCCGTATTCCTCCTCTTCCTGCGTGTTCACTGTGAGCTTCCTGTTTCTGTGATGTGCCATGGCTGTCAGGCGTGTGCTGTTCAGATCGTCTTCGCCGTTCTTGTTGTGACCTTTTTAATCACGTATGCGTGCTGTCTCTGATGTCTTCCAGGTGATTTACCGAAGCAGGTGAAGGTGAAGAAACTTTCTAAGCTGAAAACGCTTGACACCAAACCAGGTAAGCCGGTGGGGGCGTGTTTGTACCTGAGCTCAGGTAGATGTCTGTCATGCTGAAGGTTTGTTTTGGCAGGAATCTACACGGCTTACAAGACGTTTCTGCACAAGGACAAGATCCTGATCAAGAGGCTGCTGAAGGTGAGCACACCTGAGCACACCGCACACACAGGTAATGCAGAGTGTCGCTGACTGACTGTTTACCTGCAGGGGATCCAAAGGAAGCGGCCGTCGGAGGTGCAGAGCGCCATCCTGAGGCGACACCTGTTGGAGCTCACGCAGAGTTTCATTATCCCCCTGGCAAGTAGTTGCGCAATCAGCTCGCATTGCCTGTACTTTATGATGTAAGCATAACTTGTCCAATCACAGAGCAGTTCTCAGTAAGCAGCGTGTTTTGTCTAATAGGAACGCTACATGGCGAGTCTGATGCCCCTGCAGAGATCCGTTACACCCTGGAAGGTAAACAGGAAATGAGTGGTGGTGATGAGGTCACAGTGCTGTCTTGTGTTACACATTTCCTGTGTTTCCGTTCAGACTCCGCCTCAGATCCGCCCCTTCAGTCAGGACGAGTTCCTGTCCACATTGGACCATGCGGGCCCGCAGCTCACCTCTCTGCTTAGAGGTGATTGGATAGGACTGTACAGGTGAGCCTCACGGGTGTGAGTGATCCAGGTGTTTTCTGTCTTCCTGTCTTTAAGTTTCTACTTCCTGTTTCCATCTCAGGAAGTTCTTCAGGTCTCCAAACTTTGACGGCTGGTACCGTCACCGCCACCGAGAGATGACACAGAAGCTAGAGAGTCTCCACCTGGAGGTCATCTGCGATGCGGTAAGTTATCTGAGCGAAAATGCTCGACCATCAGCCAGCTGTGCAGCCCCTAATCCAGGTGTGTCCTCTGCAGGACCTGCTGGGATGGACCAAAGACAAGTCTGAGGTGGAGGTTGTGGATCTGATTCTGAAGCTCAGAGAGAAGCTGGTGAGTTCCAACAGGAAGTTTGTTAGACAGGAAAAAAGTGTCATGTAAAATTGTGTTACCGATAAAAAGCTTAGGATAAAAATTAATTTGAAGAAGTAAAACTTAAAACTGCAGGTGAAAAAGATTTTAGTTACCTGAGAGTTAAATCAAAAGTGAGATGGTTTGATAGTTTGAAGCTGGACTTGACAATGCGTTCACTGACCATGGACGCTAAAGCGTTCACTAACACTGGGACGTCTGCCTGTAATAAAAGTTCATGTTTGGGGTAAAATCCATCATATTTGTGATGGAGATGATGCTGCCCTGGGCCACAGAGGAGACTGGGGGAAAAATATTTTCTGGTTTCTTGTTTTAAAGCTTAGAGATGAAACTTTGTTATGAAAATGAAGCTATGATAATAATTCAGGATCCTTATCTGGGTTTAATCCAAAGTGAGGTGGTGGCCTGCAACTAGGATCGTTTGCTTCTTCTTTGTTGGTTTCATGTCAAAAGTCTAGTTTTTGAGGACAGGAAGTGTGTGTGGCTTTTCAGGTTAAAGCTCGGCGTCAGCAGCTGCAGCTCAGAGACGGTGTGATGGACAAACTCGACTCTTTCATCTCCTCCATCATCAGCTCGCTGCCTGCCGACCTGCAGATTGTGCTCGGCACAGGCGCGTCACCGTGACGACAGCTAACCCCACAGCCAGGACGCACGCTTGTGTTCATCAGCATCTTCACACTCCACAGAAAAACCAACATCGGCTCAAATCTTCAGTTTTTGGAATATTTAAATTTTATTTAAACTTTATTACCTGTCTCCATCGAGCTGCTGCTCTGTTTTGGTTTCTCTGACGGTGGAATCAGGCTGTTCGTGTTTCACAGAAGTCGTATTTTTCTATCATCTCCACAAACGGAATGTAACACTAAGAATGAAGCTCCACTTTCTGTTTGTTTGTAAACCTTTATTTTGAAATTAAAGTCTGAGCACTTCCTGTCCTCTGACTTTTATTCATGTTTGTTTTATTTTAATGTCCTCCAGGATTCAGACTGAACAGAAAGGCTTTAAGTTTCCTCTCATGTCATGGTGAAATGTAACTTCTTGTGGTCTGACGGCGTCATCATAAGCCTTTGATCTTCATGCTGCTGCTCTTTAATGCTTCAGTTTCAGACCTCGAGAAGGAAACCTCCTGATTCTTTCTCTTTCCTTATTTATTTTATATAAAAATAATTAAGGCTCCACATCTGAACGTCTGAGTGAAGATCAGTGCAAACACATTTATGAACATTTCTGTCTTTGTTCTGTGCACCTGAAGGCAGTGTTTGTAGATGTGGACAGATGTTAGAGAAGCTCAGTGGTGAAGTATTTGATCAGTGTGACGTGTGTATGTCTGTCAGAAACATGAAATAAAACAAAGCTTCAGGCTTCAAAAACACCTTTACCTGTAATCTGACATAGGTGTGTTCACTGTTCCTCACAAATCAACTTTTTCCATCGTGTACAGTTTGCACTCTACCTGTTAAGTGAATTTAGCTTCACCTTTTCAGACCAGAGCCAATCAGAGGCTGGTAAAAGCAGGAACTGCAGCTGTAGACAGGTGATCTCACCTGAAGAGGCTGGACCAGGCAAATCGTATTTAGAGTTGTGTCATCATCAAGGCACTTCACTGACGCTCAGACACAGATTGAAGCAGGAAAAATATTTTAATCTGAATCAAAAATATACATCAGCTGATTGACCAGCGAAGGTCACATGTTAACGTGTTTGTAGTGTTTGAAGTCACAAGACGCTCAGAGAGCAGCAAACCGTCAGAGAAACACCAGGAAGATGAAAAACACAATGCCCTCAAGCGCAGCACAAAGCCATGCCTTCAATGGCTCAGATGTCCAGGTGTTCTTCCTGCAGGTGAGTGTTTTCTTCCTCAGGTGCTCTACCTGCGTCCCACCCACCAGGTGCTGCCCTGCAGCCTCGTGACATCCTGCTTCTCCTGTGGGCTGAAATGCAGGATGGTGAGGATGGCAGTGAGCGTCTGCTGGCGCCCGTTGGCGTCCTGCAGCGTCAGAAACCGGTACACAATGTTCTTCAGGTACTCCATGTTGGCGCCCTCGCGGCTTTGGTCCCGGATCAGTTTTTCGAGGCGGTCCCGCAGGGCTGCCACCTCCTCATCATGGCGCTCGGCGTTTGCAATGAGTTGTGCCTGCAGCTGGCGCGTGTCCTCCTCCAGCCGGTTCTTCTGCCGCCGCAGTGCACCCACCTCCACCTCCTTACGTGCGAGCTGCTCAGCATACAGCAGCAGTGTTGACTCATTGGGTGTGGCCTGCCGCAGTGCCTGGCTGATTGCGTCGGTCTCTGTGTCAGGGCCATTCTCTTTAGGGTCAGCGGGTGTGTTATGAGCACGATTGGACCAGCTGAGTGTGGCGGCAGCGGCCCGCAGCCTCTCCAGCTCGCGGTCCTTCTCATCCAGCAACGCCATAGTGCGCTCACGCTGCTTGTGAAGCTCCGCCTCCAGTTGCAACAGTTCGTCACGGTGGAGTGCCTCCAGACGCTCCGCCTCCTGCCGGTGTGCCTGCTGCAGCGACACCGCCTGCTGCTGGCGCTCATCAAGCTGCTGGCGGTGGCAGACCTCGGCCTCGTCACTCTGCATGCGGAGGTTTATGTACTTCTCACGCAGCTCAGCAAGCTGGTCGCGCACTTCCTCCAGCTCCCGTGCCTGGCAGCCATCTTTGGCGTTCTTGTTCTTCAGAACCACTTGCGCTCGCACCTTGTAGCGCTCAAACTCATCCCTGAGCTGCCGCAGCTCCTGCTGATAGGCGAGAGCCGCCGCCGCCGCATCTGCACCCGGCTCCACCTCCAGGTCCTGGATGTTCTGGTCGGGGTTCCTCTGAGCCGCAAGGAGCAGCAACTTCTTCACCTTCTGCAGCTTCTCCCGCAGCGCCCCCACGTCCAGTTGCTCGTCTGGCCCGAGGTCAGAGGTCACCCTGCTCGAGGTGGCGATGGCGAGTGTTTTGTTCTCCGTGTCAAGCTGCAGCACACGATCGCGGAGTCTCTGCGCTGCCTGCTGGTCACGCTGCCTCGCCTTCTCACACGAGCCCAGCAGCTCCGACAGCTCCGATACACGCTGCTCCAGGACCGCCACCCGAGCCTCTGCCGACTGAGCACGCTCACGAGCGCGCTCTTCTGCATCGCACACCTGCAACACGAACACAGAGATGACCTCACTTCCTGTTCTAGTTTACCTGGTCTGTTAGAGCTTAAACTGTTTAATGTGGTTAAACCAGGTTCACTGGGACCTGTTTGATTGGGACTTTGTTTGGACCTGGTTCTGGGCTCACCTTGCGGGTCTCGAGCTGGACCTGCTCCTGGACCTGGTTCTTCAGCTTGTTCAATTCTTGCTGCAGCTCGTCCACTCTGGGGTCGGGTATTCGTTGCTCCTCCTCGACAGCCTGCAGCCTCCGCCTCAGCTCGTCTCTCTCTTCCTTGACTTGGTGCAGGAGAGCCTCGGACTCCGTCCCCCGGTCCATGGCCTGTGATGTTACAAGCAGGGCGGTGCTGGCATCCTGGAGGTGGAGCTCAGCGTCCTGCCGGAGGTCTCGCTCGGCCTGCAGGAGCCTCTGTAGCTCGCGGAGCTGCTGAGCGTGGTCCCCCTGCTCCTGCTCGCGCTCGTGCTGCTGCGTAATGATGCGAGCGCGACTTTCAGCAAGCTGCTGCTGCAGGTTGTGCAGTTCCGCCTCGTGCTGTGTTGTCACGGAGACCAGATGTTCCTGCAGCTCTTCAACTTCCTGTTTCAGCTGCCGCTTGTCAGCCTGGAAGCTTGCTTCCATTCGCGACTTCTCCTGTGTCACCGTGGCCAGCGAGCTTGTGAGCGTGCTCAGTTGGCTCTTCAACTGGGCGACTCTGCGGTCTGCCTCCATGCTGGGAGGGGGTGTAGCCTGCTGCTGCTCTGTCCCCACGCTGCCACTCTCAGAGCTGCCATCGGGTTCAGATCCCTGCAGAACAAACATGGAGTCAGAGAATAAGACATGACATCATCAGAGCGTTATGGCGATGGTGATGTCATCAAGTTCTAACTGTGTTCTGGTGATTTAAGTTCAGTTGTCAAAGGAACATACCACCAGCCTTCCTCCCAGTTCTGCCTGGTCCTCCTCGCTCTGGTCGCCTCTCGTAGGCTCACTGGCCATGTCCAGAGACGCCGCCGTGTCCACGCTGTCCTCGCTGTGCAGCGAGCAGCCATCCTCAGTAAGCTCCTGTGTTGCGATGGTCGAACCCTTCTGGGTCAGGTCCAGGTCCAGGTCCTGGGTCACGCTTAGAACCTTAAGGCTGGCCTCCAGTGCCTCTTTCTCCTTCAGGAGGCTCTTGTAGGCCCGGACCACATCCCTAAAGCGGGTCTGGTACTGGATCAGCTGCTTCTTCTGGGACTCCACCGTGTCCAGCAGCTCCTTCCTGCTCGGACCGCCACCAAAGCTCATCCCGAACTTCTCCATGACCTCGTCCAGGTCTGACCAGGTCTGTCCAGGTGAGCCTCTGATCACAGACACCAGAACATGAACAGAACCTTAGCATTGACTTCCTGTTAGAGGGGAAACGGAGAACAGCTGTTCAGAGCACTCATCGATCAATTATCGATGGATGGTTTCTGCGAAGCTAAAACTTTGTGCTGGAACACAAAAGAAGAAGGAGGAGGAAAACAGTTTCTCACCTCTTTCTGTTTCTCAGTGTTTGTTTCTCCCTCTGATTGATTTTTCCGCCGCTTTGATCGTCTCTCCTCACACTGCGCCGACAAACCGGTTCGATCCGGATCACAAACTCACAACCTGTCCGTCACAGTTGGTCAATAATCGACCTAATCGATGAGTAAAATCCGACTCAAAGCTTCATCTGTCAACAGCCGCCATGTTGGACCGAACCGGAAGGGACTGAGACGGAGGAGGCGGGAGTTTACTACTTTGTTCACGGACGTCAGGAAAATGCAAAATAGGATGATATTTTTTTTTTTTTAGCTGATTTAAATTAAAAACTCACTGATTTAAATTAAATAAACAGCCAAACACAACCAATAAAGCAGATATATATATTTACCATTAATATGTTTAACATTTCTGAAAGCAATACAGTATTTTGAATTGATTGTTTATTGGGAAAAAACATTTTTTTCTTATTTTGTACAAATTTTAGAAATGAACTATGATTAACAAAAAAACAAAATAATAGATTAAAAATAATCTTATTAGAACTTAATTTTAACTTTGTTGGTTGATCATTGCTTGAAAATATTTTCATGATTCTGTGTATTAAATTCTGCTCCTCCGTTCTTCAATAGAAAACGCTTTATTATTCTACACACATATATGTTTTTAGCACTGTCACACAATCAGTACGTGTGTATTTCACTTTGTTATGTTCTGTTGTATAATGACGTGACCATAGTGACACATATACATATAAATGAAACGTATTAATATAAATGGCTGTCCCGGAGCCGAAAGTCTTCCTCGCAGCTCATGAACTTCACTTCATGCGCAGAGCTCGAATATACGGTGTTTGAGCGAACAGTGAACGCCGCGGTGTTTGCTATGCTGTTAATAAAGTTTTTTTTTAAGCGCAGCAGTGACGTCATTTGTTCCGCGTTGGCCTGGACGTGGCACCGAGAGGAGCTGCGCCCTCAGTTCGCTCTGCTCCGCGCCTTCTCGGCTCCATTCCACTGCTGCTCCCGGATCTCCGGCTCTACCCGCCGTCAGTGTGTGACCTGCCACCTCCTCCTCTCCGCAGCCATGGGCCTCACAATCTCGTCGCTGTTCTCCAGACTGTTCGGGAAGAAACAGATGAGGATCCTGATGGGTAAGCGGGGGCTAGGCTAACGAGCTAACCGGCCGGGCTCCGGGGCGGCTGCAAGCGGCTCCGCGGGCTCACCAGCACCACACACCGACTCATTTTTACTAGGAACCCGCTCGCCGAGTCCTGCGGACCGCGGGCCCGATCTTCCCGTGCAGGGAGAAGCAAAAGTCCGGCTCGGAGAAGCAAGAGGCTGTTAGCTCGGAGCTAACGGAAGGAAGCAGGCTGAAAACAGTCCGTTAAACCTAGTTAAATTGGGGTCTAGACGGGGGTTAAACTGGGGTTAAAATGTTTTAATCTGGGGTTAAGCTTAAAACTGTACCGGTGTCATTTTATTAAGTCCATAAAAAACATTAAACCCGGTTTGATCTGAGCTTTAAACCAGCAGCTGGACTCTGATCTAAGTTTAAGTAATCTCAGATTAGTCTTTATTCACTGTATGAGGTTTAAGTAATCTCGGGTTAAACTTGAACCACTGTGAAACATTTAATTAATGTGGGATTAATCTTTGATGTGTGTTTCAGTCGGTTTGGACGCTGCTGGAAAAACTACGATCCTCTACAAACTGAAGCTCGGAGAGATCGTCACCACCATCCCCACCATCGGTACGTCATCAGGACTCAGGGACAAGATGAGGTCATGTGATCAATAATCAGCCGGCTGTGTAGTCAGGTGGTTTAAACATATTGATCAGATCTGATCGGTTTCAGTGTGGATTCGCCAGGTGTGCTTGCACTTGCACAATTTCCTTTAAACTTCTCATTTCAAATTAAAAGTCTGCGTCTACAGGTCAAGTGACCTTTTAGAATAAGAGTCACCTGTTAGTTTGAATAAATAAAGTACCAAAACAAGAAACACAAATGATGCAGACAAGTGCAGACAAACACACACGATGGTGAAAACAAACGGTTAAAGCAGGTAAATACAAACTAAACTTATACACACCACCAACGTTTACACAGCTGTAGATATGTAACCATTAAAACTACAATCATGGAGAACTGAAACAAACTTTTATAGACCTCCTCTGTGCAGGTATTTCAGTGCTACTGCTTCACTCTAACATTATATACTGTTACAGTCACTGTTGTACTGTGATATTTACTGTTGGTTCTCAGTGGGCTGATGGGATGTGTAGTTTCCTGTCAGTGATTCCATTTCCTGTGACTTGGAATGTTTGAAGGTCGTTAAAAGTTTTTCTTTATAATTTGACAAAGAGTCACCTGTTCACAACTCTGTGTGTGTGTGTGGTTGTGTGTTCAGGCTTTAACGTGGAGACAGTCGAATACAAGAACATCTGCTTCACAGTTTGGGATGTTGGCGGTCAGGACAAGATCAGACCTCTGTGGCGACACTACTTCCAGAACACACAGGTACAGAAGCGGAACTCTCAGGTGCAGGCAGGTGTGGGGCTTTTCTCTCTCTGAGGAACGAGACGTTCAGGTTCAGTTATGTTTACGTGGACATACATGAGAGGTTTTCTTCTGTGACCCCTCACTGATCTGATCTGTCCTGAGATATTCATCTATAGTAAAATCCTCATTTATATCCTCTATCTCATCATATCTTTATATCCATAAAGCTCTTCTTTAGCAGTAAGTCACATAGAATAGAGTAGAATAGCATAATTTATCAGAACAGTGAGTGCATATTTGAATGAAGTTGCAGTGGATTTGCTGTCCATTGAAATAATTCTATACAAATAAATCTAAAAGTATAAAATACATTGAAGAATGTCAAACATGTGTACGAATAGAAGTGACATTTATGTGTATATGCATGTTAATAAAAGAAATGAGTTATTGAACAGTCTACAAAGTCAAACATGAGACCTGCGCAGGTTATCCTAACACGGCTGCGTTCCCCCTCAGAAACACCTGAGGAGCTTATTTTAGGTCCCTGACTCTGCAGCACGACAAACACAGCACAAACTTTCACTGTGGGCAGGATCCATTAGTCACTGTATTGATGTATTAATTGTATCGATGACTGATGTATTGATCACAGGGTCTGATCTTCGTGGTGGACAGTAATGACAGGGAGCGAGTCGCCGAGTCGGCGGAGGAGCTCTCTAAGATGGTCAGTCCCTTTGTTCACTTTACAGTTACGCATCATTAGACTCATGATTGTCATGGAAACCACTGACTGTATGTCGCATGACTCTGTGCAGGTCCAGGAGGACGAGCTGAAGGACGCGGTACTTCTAGTGTTCGCCAACAAACAGGATCTCCCGAACGCCATGGGTGTCAGCGAGCTCACCGATAAGCTGGGTCTGCACAGCCTGCGCAGCAGAACCGTAAGGATCAATAACCCACCCGCACAGTTCTGTTTCTCATGTTTCCCTCCATGGTTTATTGACTGACGATCTAAGTTCTCAGCTTTTTTTCTTGCTCAGTTCTGTAATTGTGAAATCAATAATCAGTCAATCAGTATACAAAACAGGAGACAGTGGGGTGACCTCAAATGAGCTCAAAGCATTGTTCTAGTGGTAGCGCTCTGAGCACATCAGCCAACCCGATATCGCGACAAAGCTTCATGTTGAAGCTGCAGTAATCTGCACTACCAGCAGGGGGAAATTATATATTTAAAGCCATGTGGGTAGTGAGCAAAAATAATTCCATTAATCATCAGAATCGATTAAGTTGGGTGGCTGATATGGATGTACATGTAAAGTGTTGATAATGTCTTTGTAATCGCAAGTATTTTCATGTTGGCTTGAAATAAAATATCTCCCTCTGTTGGTAATCTGTGATGTCAGTGCCAGTGGGCGGAACCCTTGGGTTTTAATTTTACAGTTGCATCCTCATTGGTTGTTAGAAAATCCACTCGGGGGTCACAAACTCATGGAGCTAAATCTGTTTAGACAGGTAAACTCACTTGTGTGTGCTCCCTGTACCTGCCTGCTCACCGATGCTGATCTGTGTGTGTTTCAGTGGCACGTGCAGGCCACCTGTGCGACGCAGGGCACAGGTCTGTACGAGGGACTGGACTGGCTGTCCAATGAGCTGTCGAAGCGTTAGACCACCTGACAGGAAGTAGAAAGCAGACTGATTTCAGCCGCTGATGTCACCGTGTACAGATGAGGAAGAGGAGGAGAAGGAGCGTGTCATCGCTCCATGTTTCTTTTT
>NW_005187458.1:1518928-1519994 GCF_000239375.1 Pundamilia nyererei
TTTTTTTTTTTTTTTTTTTTAAATTATACGTGTGTCTGTAGGAGGAAGTGATGTCATGGACTCTGAGCTCACCTTGATTTCCCATCATCCTCTTCTTCTGTTCTTCAGGTGTTTGTTAGATCTTCTTTCTTTTAATCCGCATGTTTTAACTCAGATTCATGTGACAGGGGGAGGGGCGGGGCTTACGGCAAGTGACAGTCACCTGGGCATTGGGGGCGGGAATTATGACAGGTGATGGTCACCTGGTCGTGTGAAGACTCATTCCATAGAGCCAAGTATGGCAGCCTCGTCATTCCTTATCAAAGTGAAGGAGAAACTGAGACCATGATGCAATAAAGGTTTTTTTTTCTTCTCACCTGTGTGTTCTGCTTTCTGTTTGAGAAACTTTATTCAGCGTTAACGGCCCGATGAGATGTTTACATAGGCCTGAAGATCTCTTGCTGACCTTTGATCCACCAATCACATATTGGATTTAACTTTATGGGCTACTGGACTGATTTACTAAGTGCGGAAAATGATTGAGACTGTGTATCTCCGGGATGTTCTGTTTATATTTATTTATCATTTAAATATGAAGATGCAGCTGCTTCACTTAAGTAAAAAAACAAAAATCAGCTGTGAGTGGGACGGCTCAAAGACAGAGGAAGGAGAACCGCAGGCCTGCAAACCAAAATAATCCAGTGTGAGCACTTTAGCATTAAGTGTGCTGCTAGAGACGTGAGGCAATCTGACCATTCATGAAGAACGTTTGTCACAGCCTGTTGTCATTTATGTGACCGCCATAAAACAACAGAACACAGCAAAGTAAGCTAGGTGTTTTGTAGTCCATCGGACATCCGGCATCACGTCATTAAGGAGAGTCGACTGTGAGGCGGTCTTCACAGGTTAGGCTGTCCTAATCACCTCAGTGAGGTGAAGGAAAATGGGTCAGGAATAGGAGACAGGAGGAACCTTTGGAATGCACCCCTGGTCTTGGTGTCTGAAGAGCACCTGGATTAACTGGTCCGGACGGGATTCCCGGCCGGGTCCTCAAGTCATGCGCGGCTCAGCTGGCTGGAGTGTTCAC
>NW_005187458.1:1521517-1529277 GCF_000239375.1 Pundamilia nyererei
GCTCGCACACAAGAATTTCACTCGCATGTGCTGTGCCAGTGTGCCTGCACATGCGATGTGACAATAAAAGTGATTTGATTTGATTTGATTTGAAATGGAGGCGGAGCTCAGACTTCTACTGTCAAGTCCAAAAAGTTTTGTTTAACCCTTCTGCCCTCCTTGGGCATCTTTGTGCATTTCATTCTTTTCAACTTTTTTTTTTTTGATTTGCCAATCGATGTGTCTATGTTATAGCTTGTGGCATGAACTTTTGCAGGAAATGTTAGGTCAAATTTTTTTATAATCAAGCATTTTTAACTCTCACATGTCATCCATACTTTTAATGCATTGTAAACCTTTTTGACATCTTTGTGTCCAAATGTACACGGAGAAAATCTGCCATAAAATCTAAAATCTACTTTTTTTTTTCATAAATCACTAAATCAACATAAGCCTTTTTCAAAATGATCAAATGTTAAATTATTTTCAGGACTTTAATCCTTTAAATGCCAGTTTAAACAGCTGAATATTTTTGAAAAAAACTCACAAAACTAAATATTTTCCATATGATAAATAGTATGGGGATGGGACGTGTTAAAGATCAGCAACAAAATCAATTTGATTGCATTAGTATTTTTTGTGTAGTGTGTGCGTGTATCTGAGAGTGTGTGTAAATCTGTAAACGTGCACTAATAATTTGGGGGTGAATAAAGGTCATCTTGGAGCAGGGATGGGCAACTCCAGGACTCGAGGGCCGGTGTCCTGCAGGTTTTAGACATCACCCTGGGTCAACACACCTGAATCAAATGATTACCTCATTACCAGCCTCTGGAGAACTTCAAGACATGTTGAGGAGGTAATTTAGCCATTTGAATCAGCTGTGTTGGATCAAGGACACATCTAAAACCTGCAGGACACCGGCCCTCAAGCCCTGGAGTTGCCCACCCCTGTCTTGGAGAGATGTATCTTTGCAGAAGGTCTTCAGGATAAATATGGCCTCCTGCTTTTACTGTATTCAAACAAAAACTCTTGTTAGCATGTTTATGCACCTGATTGCTTTCACAGCCAATAAGCTTGCAGCTTGGCTGAGGAAACCTTTCATTAGTAATGAGAGAAGGAGAAAGACCTGGAGCAATGGTGGCAGAGTGACAGACCTCTGCTCCTGCCCTCACAGAAAACACAGATGCTGTCACTGCTACCATCAGCTTGAGCAGAAAGAGAGATGTGTACTGGTTCTGCACAGGTCTAAAAAGAAGCTCTTCTTCCACCTGCAAGTGGATCCCGTCTATTTGTAGAGGGCACCAGGTCACATGCTGCAGGACCTGCACATCCTCACCCACACATGCATCCATCACACACACAAAGCCTGTCTGTTCTGTTTCCATCAATGAATCAGATGTTGATTTCCATATAAATTACTCTTGGGGCCCCCTGGTGGTCACATGGCTTCATGTCATAACTGGCAAAAATGCAAGAATGTCATGCTTTTGCAATCAGAATTATGTGATTGCCCAACACATTTTGCTTTTTCAAAAATAACTCGATAGAATCTAATAGGCTCCTCCTTCATGTGAATGTTTTTTTTATTTATCCATTTGTGTTGGTGTTACATTATATATGAGTGAGTATATACAAGTAGATGAGTGTGAGAATGCCTGTGTCTTTGTCACAAATGTATAATGAGGGTGAGAAACTGCAGCGATGCCCCGAGGCAGACAGATGGAACCAGGACAACCGCACCAGCTGCAGCCCCCAAGTGTACCAATGACCTGAGACCACACATCCCGGTGACTTCTGCACACCCATCCCAGCAGAAGGGAGGGAGGCCCCACATGGGGTGACAGCCACAGAGGACCAGAGGCAGTGGACAGTCGATCCTGCTAGAGTAGAGGCCAACCACCCTGGTAAGAGTTGAGAGCATGGCCCCAGGCACCCAGGACCACCCGACACCCAGCCAAACTGAGCCACCAAGGGAGCGGGCCAACGACCACGATTAGAACATTCGGCCACGTTTCCCAGAAAGCAGAACAAAATGTTACTGTATGAGGACTTTATGGCAGACTTTGTGTGTCTACATTTTTGTACACGAAGGTGTCGAAAGGATGGAAAATTGGTGGGCACAAAGGTTAAACCATGTTTTCAGGGTCTGCTCACAGCAGGTCCTACAGGTAGGATGCTCAGCATTAACACCTTCACAGTTCCACTCGATCAGACCAAAAGTTTCATGTTCAAAAACTTTTATTTCACACAAACTTTAAACATCAAAAACATCATCGTCATGGCAACTCTGTAACCCAGCTGAGCTTCTACACACTGATTGGCTCTTGCTGGTTGTGCTGACGTTTGACCACAAAGACCTTCTGACCAGAGACCGTCACCGTGTACACAAAGTCGTCCAGGATCACTGCAGACACACACACACACACACACACAGGTTAGTCCATCTGAAGTCACAGGGTTCCACCTGAGCTTTGTATCCCATCATGCAACATGAACAACATGCTCATCAAATACATGAAAACGTTGCTGATGATGATGCACCAGGTTTGAATCATGTGACAGTGATGACATCATTAACAGGTCTGAGAAAAACAAAGCAAAACACCTGAGTCATGTTTGTTTTTACTGAAGCTGATAAAGTGACCGTGCAGGTGTATTTGTGATACCTGACATGCGTTTGAAAGGTGGATCAGCTGATCCTGATAACCTGAAGCGACTTGCTGTTCGAACCATCTGCATCATGACACCTGCTGTGTGCTCGTCATTCTCCAGCTCGCCTGCAGACTGATCAGTAATCAATAATCAATCACTTTGATCCTCTTCTGATCAATAGACTTAACTCAACTCTTTAATCTATTTTAATAATCTGAGGATCCATATTTCCCCCTGTTTACAGCACTTTAATAATCCAGAATAATCTGAGAAAAGAGCAGAGTTCAGCTCGCAGTATCAAATGTGAATTCAGTTTAACCTGTAGAAATGTTAAATGAGCTTAAATCTAAATGGAGTCTGGTCTCTGTGTGACCAAACTAGCCTGAGCACCAGACTACTTGCAGAAATCACCTTATTTAACAATGAGCGTGGTTAAATAAAGACCAAACTGCACTCATAAAGAAGTTCTTTGTGAACTGAACATCTGAAAGCTCAGAGAGACTCACGGCCAGGACACCATCCTCACTGATGACCAGGTACCCAAGCTGGTCCGGGATCCGCTCCAGACCCGCAGTGAGCGCCGCTGTGGCCTGAAAGAATGACGACATCATCAGGATAACATTATGAAGCTAAAAGGAAGTGATGTTTGATGACTCATTGGTTCACTGATGAACGAAGATCAGCAGAACAAGAAGTGTGTTTCCTCAGGTCGAAGCTTCAGAGACTCACTAAACAGCCTTAGATCATTCGTCCAGTAATAATTCTGCATCTTCATCAGGTACGACCTGTGGTCCTCAGGTGCCAATGGGGTTACCCATTTAAAGATGGTTTCTTGTTTACCATGGTTACATTCGTCCTGCATACATGACACACACTCCCCGTTTCACAGGAACACAGTTGAGACCCCAGGGCGCAGGTAAACCCGCTTCGAACGTCACTCCCCCTCCTCTCTGTTTGTACCACTCCCTTCCTGCAGAGGGCGCTGTTGCTGTCCCGCAGGTATTTGCATTGAGCCCGATTATCAGTGATTATAACTCTGAAGAGAGCTCCAAGCTTCACCCTTGGAACGCTCTGGTTTTCATTTTTTGAAGGGAAGCATTTCCGCGTGTTTATCCTCCTTGTTCACAGAGAGGCTAAGAGGACGCTAACAGCGTTAGTGAACGGCACACAGCGGACAGTCCGAGATCCGTGAACGCCTCACCGAGGCCCTGAACGCTGAATTAAAAAACAAACAAACAAACAAAAAACCCAAAACAAGAATCAAAGTAAAACTTTAAACTCACCATGTTCGTCTTCTTCTGCTTCTACAGCCCACAGCTGCGCATTTCCGTCTTTATCGCAGAGCCTCACGTGACTGATGAGGCCTTCATGTGCTGTCGGACAAAAGAGACAGACACAGACACTCACGCACAGTGCGGGACTGACGGTCGGTGCTTGTCCCGATTATCAAATAAATAAGAATAAACGTTTGTGACATTTTAGGAATGTTTGGATTAATGTCGAGGACGTTGCTGTCTAAATATGACCTGATTGTTGCCCGATAAAGATGAAAATAAAATAAAACACATAAATAAACGAGTGATTTTCATATTTTTTTAATTTCTATAGGGGGCGCCATATTGAAGCGGAAGTTCAGGTCAGCTGATCCCTCACATGACGTGTCCCGTGAAGCTGAGTGTTTCTCTCCGGGAATCTCACCTGCATCTCCGTGATGGCCGGCCGCGGGAAACTGATCGCCGTGATCGGAGACGAGGACACGTGCACGGGCTTCTTGCTCGGCGGGATCGGAGAACTGAACAAGAACCGGAAACCGAACTTCCTGGTGGTGGAGAAGGACACAAGCATCACCGAGATCGAGGAGACTTTCAAGTAAGATGGACTCCACACACACACACACACACACACACACACACACACACACACACACCAAAATGGGTTAAAAAAATCAGCCGATTTAACGCTCCTTTCACGTTTTTCTGTCAGTGTCACCTGACCGAAGGTCTCGGTGGTCCTCGTGGGTCAAAAGTCAGATCGGTTTTATTATAATTCGGACGGCACCAGCCTGGAACCATATTAACCCCTCGGTGACTTCAAAAACACTGGTTGTAGGACAGGAGGCCGGCTGCTTTTTTGATGAAAATAAGAATGGATTCTGGTGTATTTGGGCCCAGTCTGTAACTACATCCAGCATCCTGAGTTTTCAGCCCGTAGATGATCTCGGATAGAGTGTAATGGATTGATCAGCCGATCAATATATTAATCCAGCTCTCAGCTAATCTCCATGAAATGAACTTAACCTGTTAAATGCCGTAAAATTAGAAAAGACTTCAGTCTGTTTCTGTGGATTCCTGAACCTGATTTCAGAAATCATTGTATTTGAATAGTTATTCAGTCTTTCTGACTTCATTAAAACTGCACATAAATAATCGCGATCTTTGTAAATGTAGCATGTTAGCTCTCACACCGGACTCTATTGAAGAACCAGAGCTTTTTATTAAATCTGCATGAAATCAGCATTTTCAATGAAGGATTTAATAGCAGCAAAAATTTAAATACTTTATATTAATTATGATATTTTATAATATATAATCTTTTATGATCGCTTCACACATTTTTTTCCTTTTGTTTAATTGTTGACTTACATTTATCAGTTAGTTTCAGAGAAGTTGGTCTGGTGCTTTGGGGTTGTATTCCTGAAATTTTCCTTGATGGCCTCATGTGCTGTGTGACACACACCAGACTCCATTCAAAAATCAGCTGATTTCAATGATCACTGTTGAGTTTGGAAATGTTTTTGATATCTTAAAACAGACCAGCTCTTACAGAGATGTTTCAGATTAGGAATTCCTGTGTTCTCTGCTGTCATTGAACTCATCTGTGAATATCCTTTACATCTAAACCTCTGTAACCCACGGTTAGAGACGGATGATGTTAAATTGACAATAATTTCAATTGTCTGACTTCCTGTGTTAAGCTCAGCAGTAACAAACAGACCAGAGAGAAATGTTAGTCCCCCGAGACTCTCAGAAACACCATGCCTTCATTTACTTCCTGTTACACCTCCACTGGTTCTTCTCGGGTTCTGAGGATGTTAAATTGTGACTGGACTTTGGCGTGGCAGCCTGACGGGGCTATTCTTTTTCTTCTCCTCTGCAGGAGCTTCCTGGCACGTAACGACATTGGTATCATCCTGATAAATCAGTTCATCGCTGAGATGATCCGGCACGCCATTGATGCCCACATGCAGTCGATCCCGGCCGTGCTGGAGATCCCGTCCAAAGAGCACCCGTACGATGCGTCCAAGGACTCCATCCTGCGCCGTGCCAAGGGCATGTTCTCTGCTGAAGACTTCCGATAGACAGCGAGTCGCGCTGATGCGGTTCACAGATTTGTCCTGATGTGTTTGTGCTGTGATGTTTACTTTTATTTCCAGGAAGTGATGTATGCCCATGTGATCGTTTTTAGACCAAACCTGCTTGAGTCATGTGACCTGCCCCTCCTCCTAGGTGTTTGTTCCAGATGTGTTAACTTATAAACGTGAACAGATGTGCGAATAAATGAATAAATAAACTTGTTGTTTAAAGTTATTTTTTGTTTAATTTGATGGATGCACACACGTCTACTCCTTGTTTCCAACCTCAGGTGTGATGAGCTTTAAGGTTTAAACACCAGCAGAAATGGGCAGTGTCAGTCAGCAGCAGACAAACTCCTCACAGCGCCATCTGGAATTCTGTGTATTTTTGTCCTCCTGGTGTCTGTGTGGAGGTCCTTCAGTAACTTTCAAGACACCCTGGCCTAAACACCAGGATCCATGAACCCACAACTCAGAACATCTGGGAGCTGCAGCAGGGGTCACGACCTGAGAAATTCCCAAATAACTTACACAAAGGCCAGAGGTCATTCAAGAACTTGAGGATAAAGTTTGCTTGGTCTGAGCTTAATGAAGCTAACAGGAAGTCTTTGATGGGATTTTCATAATAAAGCTCCCTGTTATCCACCTGAGCCTCACAATGGAGGAGGAGAAATGAGCTAATCAGCAGACAGGTGTGAGTAAGTCAGATGTTTGATGCTGTTTATGATAGTTCATTTTCTGCCAACCTCTTCCACCAGCTAATCCGGAGGCAAGTGAGGCATTTCCCAACCAGTTGTGATTATTCATCTTAATTTCTCTAGTTGAGTAAATATCCCAACGTTACAGCAGAGCTGATTCAATAAGTTCTGTGTCTGCTCTACTGTTCCTCCTAGGTGTTTTCATGACAAACGGCGAGCTAGCGGCACCATTTCAGATCAGATGTGTTCATCTAACCTTACTGTACAAGGAAGTTACATCTGACTGGATCACTTCCAAACTGGTTGCGAGATTCTTCACAACCTAAAACGTCTGATTGGATCTTGTATTGTTGATACATTTTGTCACAGTTTTTGTCCTTGTGCATTACTTTTTATTTAGTTATCTCATTTCTGTCAGAAAAAAATGTTGTAAATGAAAATAGGTGAAAAGTATTGTTCAGTAGATTTAACACACTTTCCAGCCTGTCCTGGGTCTGCCTTGGGACCTCATCCAAATGCAGGAGGTGCCATGGTCAGATATCGAAGGACCTCAGCTACCTCCTTTCAATGTGGAGAAGTAGCGGCAGTACTCTAAGCCCCTCTCAAATGACTGAAATCCTCACCCTTTCTCTAGGAACAGCACGGCCACCCTTTAGAGGAAGCTCATTGCTGCTGCCTGTACCTGCAACCTTATTCTTTTGGCTACTCCCCAGAACTAATGACCACAGGTGAGGGTAAGGACAATGGGATATCGTCATCACTTTGAAACTGTGTTTTTGTTGCTTTTGATGCGCTAGAGCTAAAATCCTGAAAACTATATTTTTATCAGAGTGAAGCTGCTCTGTGTTCATCACATCAGACTTTAACAATCAATAAATCATAAACCTGAAGTCCTGCTGATCGATCACACACGTGTCTGTGAACTCTCCGTGTGCTTCAGTGTCTTTGTATCGTCAGCCTCAGAGCGAGTCCACATTAACCTGAAAGTCTGCACGCTTATGGGATGGGGCAGAGGCGGAGCCAGGCATTTGAAACACCCGGGGCTTAGCCCTAAAGGGTAGTATGCATGTGGGATTTTT
>NW_005187458.1:1531271-1560322 GCF_000239375.1 Pundamilia nyererei
CTGCTGTGTATTGAAATCCCTCTTGTTTTGCATAGAAATATACTGAACAACATACAAAGCATAATATATAAAATAACATTTACCTGAGTTTTTTCTTTGAAAGAAGCTCCTTATGTCCAATCTTGTATATCAGTTGATGGATATACAAAGGGGATATACTCAAATTAAATTTCTTTTAGCAATTATTGTTTTTTTTAATGTCACAATTCCAACCCTGCTCCTTTACCCGGGCTTGGACCGGCAAAAGTGACCCGAAATAGGCACTCAGGTGGAGTTACTTTGTGTGTGTGTGTTTATAAGTAGTTTTAAACCTTGTGATCCACATTACAGCATAAGAGTAAAAGAAGAACTGACTGCGTTACACGACCCGCTGTTTGTTGAGAAAGAAATTTAATTTGTAGTTCTAAATAAACTCTAAATGCATTTAGGACGTTTTTTACTCACTTTGTCTCTTCCACGATGTTATTTCTCTCTCCAACAACATAGGTTACAATTAGATTAGCATGACCAATTCTGCAAATTAGGCGATGACGTCATTTAGCGACTTCTAGCTACTTTTAGGACAACCAATAGCGATTTTCCTTACTGAGGAGTTGGCAACACTGGGTCATCTACTGATTGGAAGATTAGTGGTTCGATCCCTGGCTCCTCCAGTCTGGATGCCAAGTATCCTTGGGCAAGATACTAACCTCAAGCTGCTCTCTGATGCATCCATCAGTGTATGATAGCTAGGAAGCACTAAAAGCTTAGAAAAAAAGGTTCTTGGGTGAATTTGGTATGTTGTATAGAGGGCTTTGAGTACTCTGGGAGAGTAGAAAAGCACTATATAAGCATCAGTCCATTTACTTATTGATAACATTGCACTCACGTTCGACATAAACTGCTTCCTGTCACAGGGTGACGGGGTGACCAAACAAACATCTCCTTGGGGGCTGGAACATGACCTTCCCTTGCAGATGTTTTCCCAAAGTTCAGCACTGTGATCTGAATATAAAACAGGAAACACAAACACAGCGAGGTCTGTGTGCCATGGAGTATTTTAACCCTTTACTACCTCAGGCTCTGTGGCTTTTAAACCCCAAAACACAATACGCCAAAAATTGGTCCACCTCAAGGATCAGGTCCCCCGACACAAACAGAGTAATATAGTGTACGCTGTTAAGTGCCAGCTTGATTGCCATGATTTATTCATTGGTGAAGCCAAACAACCTCTGGTGAGGCGGATGGCACAACAACAAAAAAAAGAGCTAACTTGTCAGGCCAAGACTCCGCAGTCTTTTTACACCTACAGGCCAGTGGACACTCTTTCAATGATGAGGACGTAACATCCTGGACAGGGAGGAACGCTGGTTTGACTGGAGAGTCAAGGAGGCCATTTACATGAAAAGGGAAAGACCATCTCTGAATCGAGGAGGGGGCCTAAGGGTACATCTTTCACCATCTTATGATGTTGTGATTGCAGCCATTCCCCAACTCTCTGTGAATGGTACTCATTGCAATTGATCAGTGGTCTTTGATCAATGATCATGACAATTTGCATATTGATGATCAAGAAACTGGCCTCACAGCCCATTGTTCTTTCAGTGGGCTGGTTTCAGTCATTGTGCAAATGTACTTTTTATAATGTTGGGGAAACGTGCAGTCAGCTGAGACTGAAGAAATCACTTGGATGAGTGACGAAATGTTTCTCCCACTGAAAATGTTCAGATGAACAGAACAAACCTTTTGGGATTTACTTACCAGAATGACTGAGCATCCATTAAGACCCTTTACTACTTGAAACATTTTAGCAGGTTGACTTGCACAGTATGACAGGAAGTCAGCACGTGACTTAGTGGGACAGAGGTGTTCATCAAATAGCTGATGAACCTGTTCTCACAGCAGGAATTACTGCAGGTGACTTGTGAGGAGGCAGAGCCTTATCACACACAAAGGAATATCTCTTACCTCACAGTGACTTCACAGGAAGCTAGTGGTTAACATAAAAACACCTGAGTTCGCACCTGCAGGTGACTCAAATGTTTAATGATGTTTCCCACAGACACTGAGAACTGATGACATCGCAGTGAGATCACTGCGTGTGAACCAATGATCTCTTCCCCGTGAAGAACAAACAGCGCCGAGGTCGAGCTGCTGATAAAACCCACTGTAAATAGTGAAACGACTCATCACTCCCGTCGGCCTTCAGCTGGCCTTCAGCCGACCTTCAGGCGACACTGACATGTTTCTGTGTAAACAAAGAGCAGGTTTAAAAGGCAGCATGATGCCTTCAATGTCACTCTCTCTGATGAGGATGACGACTCTCTCTGCTCCACTCCAGAGGATGATGGTGATGATAATGATGATGGTGGTCTTTGTTTTGGTGACACCTCTTCCTTCTCCATGTGGACGTCTCAGGTAAGGTACAGGTGTCAGCTGGACTTCCTGTTTGTGTGTGCTGATTACAGAGATGTTTTCTGTTCTTTCCACAGACGTGAAAATGTGAACATGTCAAATCCTCATCTGGCCGATCACAACAACACCAGGTGAGTCTGACAGAAACTCTGGGTATTCCTGCACCGGCTTGTTAGAACTTTGAAGTAACATCAGGTATGAACATGTCATCTTGCTAAACTACATCCAGATAAACTCCCAGTCTTCTTCTTCTCTTTACTCATTTCACATGTTTGTTGTAAAGAAATCAGATTACTTGGTGGAGTAAATGTGTACCAATCGACCTGCTGATTGATTGTTAAATGATCAATGATGAATCAACATGTTTACTAATAATTTCCAATCATTCAGCTCACTGATCATCAGTTCATTAAATCTTTTTGACTGATCTTCAGGTGTGAAACTCTGACAGATACAAAAGTAACTGTCTTGATGCATGCTCAATCATCCTAGTAAGGAAAAGTTGATTCTGTTTATTTGGATGTAGCCTTTTTAGTGGGAGAAACACTTCATCACTCACCTAAGTGTCCTTTTCAGTCTCAGCTGACTGCAGATTTCTAACCTTATAAACAGTACATTTGCCTTAATGACTGAAACCAGCACCACAGACGAACAATGAGCTGTGACGCCAGTTTCTTGATTATTGGTTAATGGCCATGAGTGCCATTCACAAAGAGGTGGGGAATGGCTGCAATTACAACATTGTAAGATTGTGAAAGATGTACGTTTAGGCCCCCTCCTCGATACAGAGATGGTCTTTCCCTTTTCACGTAAATGGCTTGTGCGCACTTAAGAGTGTGCACTATGTTACACTGTTTGTGTTGGGGGACCGGATCCTTGCGGAACCATTTTTTTGCGCAGCGGGTTTTGGGTTTGAAAGCCACACAGACATGGTGGTTGGAGAAAATGTGTTCTGCTACTCCTGACACAAAAGAGATTACTAGGGTTTTTGCTTAGGCAGCAGTTTTGCGTCTTCTCTCCTGGATCGCCTGGAGTTTTCTTTAGATGCTGGCCACTGTGTCTGTGGGATGGTGTTTGCTCTATGTTGTAGTGTCCTGATGACACCCAGTGGATGATGAGAGCCAAACTTTAAGTGACGAAATGTTTCTCCCACTGAAAACACTACATCCCAATGAATCACTGAAAGGAGCCTGGAAACACGAAATGGTGGTGAGTCCAGGTATTTAAGCTCCATCGGGGGTTGTCCCTTAAGAGGGTCATTGACCAACTATTACTATTATATTGACACCTTGCCTCATCACAAAGGTGTGGGTCTTTATCAGGGCTTAAATACCTGGGACTTTCCACTATTTGGTCTTAGAACTGAAGAAGCTTTTCGGATGAGAGGTGAAGCTTAAAGAAGTCCAGTTCTTTTCTTTCCAAGCTCCTTAGGTTACCATGACCTGGAAGACTGAGAACCAACACGAACATACATTGAAATGAACAGAATCAACTTTTTGGGAAAAGTAACTATAGTTTGAGTGAACCTACTGAGTTACTTTCTGAGTAACCACTTAAACTTGTGATGATCAATATGTTAACTAGTCATCAGTTTGTTCATGTGATAAAAATATCAATTTGCACCGGAGCATCAAGGGTCTCAGAGAATAATCCACAAATACACTGGAATTACAGTGGGAATTAAGTGGGAATAAAGCGGACGTCCTGTTGAACGACTGAGTTGTCACATGATGTTTCTAAATGTTTACTTATATTTAATTGTGTTACAATGATCGCTGTGAGCGGTCAGTGGAACATCCACTTGTTTATCACCTCCTCAGTAAGAGAGGATTTGTGTTGAAGATGATGTAGCCCATAGGTGTCAAACTCTGGCCCGCGGGCCAAATTTGGCCCGGAGCCTAATTACATTTGGCCCGCGAAGCCATACCAAATTACTATTAGAGCTGGCCTACTGGTATTATACAGCTAATATATATATTGTTTAGTATTAAGCTTTGCTTGTTCCATATTCAGTTTTTCAGCAAAACTTGTTTGAGTCCATAAGAAAAGATTCATTCTTATATCTGGAGGAAGATTTTTTTTTCAATAAATATTAACGTTAGCCCGCGACTTTGTTCCAGATTTGACTTTTGGCCCACTGTGTATTTGAGTTTGACACCCCTGATGTAGCCAGTCTATTTCCTGTTTCAGACTCGAGGCTCAAAAAAAGTCACACCTGTGAAGCTGTTTCAACTCTGTGTGAAAACTTTAATGAGGATCAGATTGTTTAAAGTTTTATTTTTCACAGCAGTGCAGAGGGGTTCACTGAGATTGCTGTGCGGAACAACACAGTAAAAAACATGGGAACCCACATGGGGAACAGCACGGGGCATGCCATGGGGAACAGCACCCCCACACTTTTGTGAGTAACCTCAGGTTGCACCTAAATCAAGTATTAGGTGTGAATCCAGTTCAGAGGGCCTCTGCTTGTATTCAAGACTGATTCTTCCTCTGGATCACCTGTAAGACTCTGACACACTCAGCCACTCAGCCAGAATCAGTGTATGTATGTGTCACCACATGGTCTGATTGGCCGAGAAAACACCATCAGAAGTAGGGAGAGAGCCTGCTGATGTTTTTTGTTTTCAAAATTTACCTGACAGTCAGGGCACAAAGTCACAACAGGGAGGCAGACAGACAAACAGAAAAACAGAAAAACAAACAAACAAACAGACACATTGACAGACCAAAAGACAAACAGACAGACAAATGGACAAAAAGAAGACAAACAGACAACCAAACACCTAAACAGAAAACTAAGCAGCCAACTGAAAAAGACAAACAAACAGGCAGGCAGGCAGATTACAAATCAGACAAGAGAAAAAGACAGACAGGCAGGTAGACAGATAAACAAACATACAGATAGACAAACAGAAGACAGGCAGACAGACAGACAAGCTACCAAGCACACAGACAAAAAAATAGATGACAAAACAGACAGAGCAACAAGCAGACAAGCAGAAAGACAGGCAGATGGACAGAATGCAAACACAGACAGACAGCCAAACACTAAAACAGAAAACCAAACAGACAAAAGAAAAAGACAGACAAACAGATAAACAAACATACGGAAAGAAAAACAGGCAAACAAACAGAAAGAAAAACAGACAGAGAGACAGGCAGTGTGGGGTCTAAAAGACACGCTGATTATTTGGAAGAAGTCACTGAAGTACAACTCAGAAAGATCAATCAAAAAGAAAGAGTCTAAATAAGTATCAATAATTATTAAAGGTGTTCCTAGATAATTCATCAATCAGTTAATCAATTACCTGTGCCTTTCTTAGGATTCATGGGGCCACAGGTGCTCGGTGTGTCCTGGCCACCTGTGGGACAGCGAACCTAGTTGAAAGATTGCAGGGTGGAGAGGAGAAGGCTGGCGACGCCACCGCAGACCCCTTTGGTCCTGGGAAAAAGTGAAGGGAGGCACCTGTTACTACTTTATCATCTTCATCATCATCAGCTCCACCTCACACTCACCTGTCTGAGAGAAAAACACAAGAAAACCTAACCTTCACACATCTGAGGATGCAAAGAAGTTAACTACAATTCTCAAGATCCATCTTACCAACAAACATCCAGTGACAGAGCTGCACGCCACCACAGGTGGAAACCAAAGAGAACCATCTTCAGTCTCACCTGTTTGAGTCCAACTGTGGTCACATGGTCCAGCAGATGATTGACAGAGACTCGATGACTTTCAGCTCCTCCCAGTATGTATTTACATCTTATACTTTTATTTTGAAGGGGCCTGTCGCTGATCACTTGAAGTTTTCCTGTCGCCTTTTACGTGTCAGTTTGTGTCTCTGACATCAGAGACAGAAATTAAACAAAGCTATTAATTAACAAAGTTTGTTGGTGTTTCTGTGGAGCTGGTCGGAGTCACACTGAGCATGTGCAAAATGCCTACCTGTAAATGTGACAGTCTGAAATGTGTCCATGTAAAGAAAATCTGTTTCCAATAAAGTATTAAATAAAGTTTGACTCTCCCTGCATGTACAAAACTGACTACAGGTAAAAGTCAGAGGTCAAAGGTCAACTACACTTCTATAGCAGAGGAGTTGGCCTGTGCTGGACATTACCTACATCAATCTTTATTTACAGTCTATGATTGATTATTAAAAGTGCAGCTTGAAGCCCTTCTGGACAATCACTGTGATGCGTGGCTGTGATATAAAAGCTGCGTGTATCACGGGTCAATGATAAAAACACATTAAAGTTTTCTGTCACAAATTCAGGATTTAAAAGAATTTTTCATCCTGGCAGTTAAACTTCTCTGAGTGTCCCTAAGAACATCTCAGCTTCCTGTCCAGGTTCCAAGACACTAACCATCTTTGATATACAGTCTGAGGTGCAGACTGTTATATCTGAGTGTGTGTTATGTTGACTAAGCACAAAAACAAAGAAGAACATCTTTCATTTCATTTATTCACATTTCATTATGTTTTCTTTTTATTTCGGTTTCCTTGCTGGAGTTCATCAGAGGGTTTGTTTCTTCCGTTTTGACTGAGGTTTGTTAATAAAGCTGGTTCAAAATTAAGCAATAGCAGCACCTCTGGGTGTAAGAACGTGTTTGTCCTGGAGGTGGCAGCACAGGAACAGTAGAAACATCAGTGTGAGAGTCCACTTTGTGATTCTACTGTCACAATCTGAACTGTGGACTGTACCACACACAGCCCATCAGATTATCAGTATTAATCAGTATTGATTTTGCTGACACAGAGATGTGTTTTCCTGTATTCTGTGAGCATGTGCAGCTGCAGCTCCTCAGAAAGACTGAGTCACTGCTGATTGGACAATTGTCTGAAGGAGCTATCAGAAGTACGGGAGGAGGAGCAGCTGGTGCAATCATGATGAGGATGATGAAGGCAGAGTAAGCTTTAAAAACCAGATGAGCAGAGTGTGTGGAGATTAATTAAACTTTAATTATCACTCACTCCAGCACCTGACTGGAAACGTCTGAGTAACGTTCATGTGGGTCGGGGTCAGGCTTACTACACAAGACTGCTTAAATCCCACCCACACAGGGCGAGCAGACAGCAGCAGAGAGAAATTTACCTGGGATTCAGTTAGAAACATAATCAGGATCATTTTTGGTATTTAAATCACTCATTAGGAAGGACTTTCCAGTCCGAGAGTGGAATAAATGTAGTTTAATGGGAGTGTTTGCTGGTACAGTCGGCCACGTTACAGGAGTCAAGAGGTCAGATATGAGCTTTGTCATTCATGAGTAGTGACCGTGTTAGCAGTTCTGTAGGATCACTGCTGTGTGTACAGAGGTGAGCCTATCAGGTGTCATCTCTGAGGTGTGTGACTGTTGCTGTGTAATATATCTGAAGCTGGCTTGGCTTCAGCAACCTTTGATCAGGGGAATCAGTGAAATCTTAAACTCTGTCAGCTCCGTTCAAAGCGTCCTGTCACAGCAGCTGCTGAATTCTGGGTAAATGACGTGTGAAACTGTGTGAGCAGTGAAATGATTGGCTAAGCCCTCGAACCTCCAAACACAGAGTGATTTAAAAGTGTAAATGAGTCAGTGCAGGCGAACGTGAGTCAGGGGTGAGTGGATGAAACGCTGTGACTGAATCAGTCAGAGTTCTGATGGACCTGAATCGATCAGACGCTGTCAGCAAGGCTAACAGCTCATTTATTAGAAGAGATCAATAACAAACAAACATGTCTGCACCTGCTGTTTTCATATCAAATCAATCAGTTCATCCTGACACGATCAACAGCAACTGATTACAGAGGAAGAAGAGGATGAAGAGGACAGGCTTGTTCTCTCTGAATCTTTGTTCTCACTATAAATGGAACGTCATGTGACTTGTTCCTGTCCTCACACCTCCCACAAACAAACAAACAAATAAATAAATAAATAAACCCAGCGGGTCTGATCCTGGATCTGATTCAGCACACACACACACACACACACACACACACACACACACACACACACACACACACACACACACACACACACACACACAGGGAGAGCCTGGAGAAAACCTGCAGACCCTCAGAGCCTCCTCTGAGAAAGAACCAGCTTTCATTGTCCTGCAAAGACAGGCAGGATGGGCTTAGACCACTCTTCTTCATCGAGTGAATCCCCAGCTTTCACCAAGACATTAGCCTTTCTCATAGTTTCACACATATGACTGACACACACACAGTCCTGAATCCATCTCTGCTTTCAGTCAGATTACTTCAAACTATGAGTAACACACTGTCAGAACTGAGATTGCACTTCAGTGGAACCAAGTTCAGTTCAGTTTTATTTTTTCATTTTCCAAATCACACCAACAGTCCCCTCAAAGCATTTTACATTGGAAGGTCAAGACCTAGAATTATGCAGAGAAACCGAAACAATCAGAATTCCCTCTTTGAGCAAGCACTTGGTGACAGTGGGAAGAAAACCCTCCCTTTTAACCGGAAGAAACCTCCAGGCGAACCAGGAGGGGCGACCATCTCCTGCAACATGTTGGAGGTGAGGGGAAGAAGACAGGACATAGACACGCTGTGGAAGAGAGCCAGAGATTAATAATAACTAATGATTAAATGCAGAGAGGTGTATAAATGCATATAAACTTATGGTGGAGCAAGTACATGGCCTGTATTTATATAGCGCTTCACTAGTCCCTAAGGACCCCAAAGCACTTTACACATCCAGTCACCCACCCATTCACACACACATGATGGCAGCTACATTGTAGCCACAGCCACCCTGACAGAGGCAAGGCTGCCAGATACTGGCACCACCGGGCCCTCTGACCACCACCAGTAGGCAACAGGTCAAGTGTCTTGCCCAAGGACACAACAATCAAGACTGTCAGAGCCCAGGCTCGAACCAGCAACCTTCCTATTACAAGGCGAACTCCCAACTCTTGAGCCACGATCGCCCCAAATACAGGTCGAAGCAGGTACTCAGTTTTGCATCTCAGGTGTACATCATGACACTGCTAATCAGACAGGTATATATACCCACCTGCCGCTTTATTAAGTACACCTTGGAGTGGCGCTCCTTTTTCTTTCAGAGTTGCTATAATTCTTTACGCCTCAGATTCAACGTGAAGCTGGAAAGGCTCCTTAGAGATTTTCTCTATCTTGATATGAACAACATCACAGAGTTAACGTAGAAACCATACATAAATAAATTTAAGGTGTGACCCAAAGACGATTAATGACGTAATTCATCTCAACCAGCAGAGCTTCATCGCTATGAACTGACAGTGAGGGCTGATGGAGTAACTGAGGTTCTAAGACTGTTTCAAAGGTTTTATGCAGATCAGTGGCAGCACTTGCTGGGCTCCATTAGGAAACAAATGAAATGCGTGAGTAGGGCCGTGTGCACCTCATTAGCATGTTTTCATGTCTGCAATCAGAGACTCGCCTGTTTGAATCAGGACCAGAACACACCCGCTGCGACAGATTCATCCACAAATGAGTTACAGCGTTGTTTAGATTCTCCAGATCAGTCATGTATGACACATTTGTGCAGCAGCAGCATGAGCAGGATAAAAGGACTCTGCTTCCTCTCACAGATGCTAATAAATGACAGCTCATTAACATGAACAGCGCTCTCATCATGAAGCTCTGCACAGTGAACAATAACATCATCTCCAACCAACACGGAGCCCTGGGTCACACAGGAGATCAGGCACAAACATTCAGCTGTAGCACACACACAAACTTCTCACTTGTCTGTTTCCACATGTGATCGACATGTATAAGATAAACACAATTATGACCAATTCTTTTTACATTATACATACTTCCCTTAGGCAGTTCCGTCAGAAGGCATGGTATACAGATGACACCCAACTTTATCTATCCATGAACAGGGGCGGATCTAGAAGGGTGGCATGGGGTGGCAAGTGCCACCCTAAAATGATCCCTTGCCACCCCAAGTGCCACGCGAGTTTTGCATATAACAGTGTTGTTTATTACAATAAGATAGCATTAACAGTTTGAGCGTAGTTACACTCAACAGTGAATATAAATGCTAAAATGGAATATATTGCATAGTGTTCCCCCCTCCACCATTAACAAATGGTTCAGCCCATAGCAGGACCGGCTTTTTTCTTGTTTTCAGTAACAAGTGATGTTTATGATTGTGCCAGAGCACATTTTGAACAACACCATGGGAATTTCGGATCTTACACAGATGGTTGGATGTTACACTGTGGAAATGGAAGGAAGGTGAGTGTTATGAACCCTCTGTGGTCCACGGACATGCTGCACCTCCAAATCACATGACTGATCTAAGCTGACATAGCAAAAAGCTGCAGCCACGCTGACTCTTTATTTCAGCCCACATTGAAAGTTCAGACTTCAAAGTTTTTACATTTTAATTACAGGCCAGTAAATCCTCTTAATGCAACACCTGATTGTTCTCTCACTTTGGTTTTAGTAATATTTTTAAATGGTTGTAGAAAATGAAAAAAAAAACAACCCAAAAAACGGCAGGTGTATTGGCTGCATTTTTAGATAAATAGTTGTATATGTTTACAAAATGTACAATTATATTATATTTGCATTTCAAGTTATAAAAATTTACTCAACATGTCTGGTGGGGGGTTGTTTTACAGTAAAAAATACTACTGGGATTTTAAGTTTTTTGTGTGATTTTAGATCAGTAATAGTACTATTAATAGTAATAGTAGTACTAATGCAGTATTTCAGTGAAAAACAACTAAATTCAGATGAGCTGAAAAAAAGAATGATACCAAACAAGGCAAGGGGAAAAAAATAAAATGAAACAATCTGAGGGTGAAATACTCAAAAGGAGTCAAAAATGGCTGTTTGTATTTCAGACCTCAGTGGGTTAATCCAACAAATCATGAAAAATTAGGTTAAAATTTTCATGACAGTGCAGATTTCTGACATTTTGTGTAATTTAAGCATCTAACAATGTGATTGTTTTCTAACAAAAAACTTAAGTTAGACTTGTGTTTGTAAATGAACCAATCGCCCCATGTTGTGTAGCTTTCTGGATTTTATACTTATTGGGCTACATATTTATTTATTATACAGGCTATACAGCACATAACATCAAAACTCACATGTTTTATGTAACTAAAGTGTGTAATTATGTGGGCTACAGACAATAATTAAGTTATAGACTATATTTATATGAAAAACGTGTATACTTACTGCATTTGAATTATTTTAACCACACGTAACCACCTGCATATGTGTTTGAAAAAAAAAAAGGCTTTGATTTTGCCACCCCATTTGATTTCTTTGCCACCCTAAGAAAATTTCTCTTAATCCGCCCCTGTCCATGAAGCCTCTAATTTTCTGCTTCTTAATTCACATAAAACTGATGTTATTGTACTTGGCCCCAAAAATCTTAGAAATATGGTATCTAACCAGATTCTTACTCTGGTTGGCATTACTTTGGCTTCCGGTAACACTGTGAAGAATCTTGGAGTCGTTTTTGACCAGGATATGTCCTTCAATGCATATATTTAAAGAAATATATAGGACTGCTTTTTTTTTCCATTTGTGCAATATCTCTAAAATTAGAAACATCCTGTCTCAACTGGTTTATGCATTTATTACTTCTAGGCTGGACTACTGCAATTCATTATTATCAGGATGTCCTAAAACTCCCTGAAAAGCTTTCAGTTGATCCAAAATGCTGCAGCAAGAGTACTGACAGGGACTAGAAAGAGAGAGCATATTTCTCCTATATTGGCTTCCCTTCATTGGCTCCCTGATAAATCCAGAATTTAGCCTTCAACTTTCAGCCCCCTGTTCTATGGAACCAGCTTCCAGTTTGGATTCAGGAGACAGACACTATCTCTACATTTAAGATTAGGCTTAAAACTTTCCTTTTTGATAAAACATATAGTTCGGGCTGGATCAGGTGACCCTGAATCCTCCCCTAGTTATGCTGCAATAGGTATAGGCTGCTGGGGGATTCCCATGATGCACTGAGTATTTATATGGCTTTATACAGCTCTCTGCATTTAATCATTAGTTATTATTAATCTCTGGCTCCCTTCCTCAGCATGTCTTTGTCCTGTCTTCATCCCATCACTTTTTCCTCCAAGCTGGTCTATTGCGGCGAACAGAGAGCTGTCGATCGATCGTGAACCTCCAGGTCACTGGAGCTCACTCAGGTGTTCTGTCCACCTGGAGGAGAGCTGGGACTCTTGCCTGGTTTTTCCCCAGAGGAGTTGGAGTAGGTGGAGTTACAGATGAACGTGAAAGTCCAGGGGAAAAGTTTGACAGGTGAACAGCTTGTTAATGATGAAGTAATTAAAGAGCAGAACCGTGTCACTTCCTGTCTCTACACGTTGGCACTTCTAAAAGAAGATTAGTATGAAGAGCCTTTCAGCCTCTGATCCCAGGTCAGAAACACCTGCAGGTTGGTGCCATTCCCATGGCTACAGTTAAAAAAAATAAGCAATGCTGACTCAGCATCCTCAGGCACCTTTAGGCTTCGCCTGCAGTGGGGTCTGACAGACACAGCTGGAGGTGACGGTCTTCATCCATCAGGCAGCAGCTAAAGGTCACAGAGGAGGAGGAGCCTTCCTCAGTCACACTGAAAACCTCTTTTTAATTTAATGCCCTTAAAGACATCAACAGTCACCTGACTGGTCACCTGATCTCATCTGAATGATGATCCATAAAAATCAGAACACCTGTCCATCACACACACCTGACAGCACACAGGTATGACAACAGCAGATACAAAATACCACAGAAGAAGAAGAAAAAGCACCTGATGACCGAGGAAGGAAGGGAGGAGAGTCAGTATATCACTGCTGACTGTTAGCCAATCAGAGAGCAGGAACACCAGGAGGAGGAGGAGGAGGTGGGTAGCTTTTTATAGACGAGGAGACAAAAGTTTGTCAGATGAGACGTGAAGAGAGGAAGGAGCAAGAGATTCACAGAAGGAGAAAAATATTCACACAGGAGGAGGAAGAGGAGGAGGATGATGACCAAACTCTGGATCATAGACAAAACAAAGAGACTCACAGAAGTGGAAGAGGAGGAACAGACGATGCTGCTTCAGCTCTGAAACGTGAGTTTGTTTCTTTGTCCACAATATTGTTAGGCTTTGATTAAAATAAACATAACATAATATCATATTATATTGCACAATATATTTAATAAAATATAACACAATTGTTTTAGATCATGTAACATAATAAAGTTGAAGTGAATCTGCTTACACCCGAGCATTAAAGCTGACGTGATGTTTGAGAATGAATCTGGCAGCAGGTTTCAGTTAATCCCATCAGTCTGCCTCTGGCGCCTCGAACAGCCTTTAATTATTTTAATGATGTTGTCATCATCACATGTTTGTTTTCTCTGCCGCACTTTAATTTTTAAATTTAACTTCTGTGTGCGGTCATAAAAACACTGATCATGCTCACAAACCTCTCTGACATCACAGCACCCCCACAGGCTGAGTTTTTTTATGACTGGTGAGGTCACCTCACTTCTGAGGACGACATCCATTTTTGTATCTTGTAGCATGATTGTGCCCAAACTGGTTTAGTTTAAAATTAGTTTCATTTTAGTTTAACTTTAAATAAGCACCGAATGATATGAGCAGAGACACTGCAGTTATAAATGCCAGATTTCCTCCTTGCTGTGACCCTCAGGATTTCATCTCACCACTGTGACATCATGCGAGGCTCACTCAGTTATCCATATGTAGGATCCAATTTTTTTCAGCTTTAAGCTATGAGACGAAACCTCTCTGGTCAGGTTTAGGAGGCGGTGTAACCCAGAACGATACCAGCGATGGGAAACTCCATAACTGTCAGTGGGTGGGGCCTGAGGTCAAGCTTTGTCACCTCTAAGGCAGGCGATTGAAGAATCAGCCAGTGGAAATGGTGGACAACACCGTGGGTTAAGCGGGCCGGAATGATCTGGACCAACTAATGGATTAGTTTTCCCTTAGCTACCACCTGGTGGTCTGTCCAGCTACAGAATAGAGATACTCGACCTGTTCTCACCATCGATCTGTGTTCATGGTGCAGATGTCCATAAAGCTGCAGTGGTGACACTCAGCATCTAGCTAGCAATAAAGAAGCGAAGCAACGTAAGTTCAGAAAACCACAAACTTTTCTCAACAAATGTCGGCAAACAGACAAACCGCTTCAGACACAGAGCTGTAGCTGCTGCGTTTACAGGCACACAAAATAACGCTAACGATCTGAGCAAGGCCACGGATTATTCTCACAGGTGAGGGCCGGTCAGTGAGTGACGTTTATAAACTGGATTTAAAGCTGACAAGTGATGTCCTCTTATTTAATCAGGATCGACACCTGATGTAACGCGATGCAGATGATTTTATGAAACATTGAGCAAAACTATGTGAAGCATTAACTCAGAGACAATACGAAAATATATCATTCAGCATCTCATTGCTTTATAACTGGATTTCATAACCAACATTAAACCTACGTGTGTGTGTGTGTGTGTTATCTGAGAAGACTCCACACTGGGCTCAGATGGCTTCATTTCCAGCACTCAGAGTTTTTAACCCTTTGCTGGCTCAGAGTGAGGTTGGTTAAAGCGTGTCTGTGATGATCGTGTGTGTGGTTGCAGGTTTGAGGCTCGTTGACGGTTTTCGGCGCCTCTCGCTGATTGGATGACTTGGTTTAATCATGTGGTGCTGACAGCCTGTGTACATTTTGTCAATGAAGAATTATAAATAAAGTTTAGTGTTTTTATTTAAAAAAAATCATCAGAAAGGCTTTTATTGTGAAATTATGAGATGACCTAAATTTAATCAGATTACAGATGTGACAGATGTGCTGCATAATTATGACCCATTCATGGATTATGGATTATGGACTGTGTCATGTGACCTGGTGACATCATGACCTGCTGTCTTTATTATGACAGACTCACCAGGAGGTTTTGGGTTGGTATGTCGGGTCCTGTTTGGATGTTTGCAGGTGAGCCTAGAGTACCTGTTCAGGTAACGAGACGTAAACCTGAGAGCGAGGGCCACCGCAGCAGCTCGGAGGAAGCATGAAAACACAAAGACAATGAGTGAAAACCCACGCTGCATCCTCTCACGTCCATCCACCTGGAGCTGCTCCCTGCACATACTCTGCTCATCTCTGAGGCCCACGCCCTCACTCTTCCTCCGTGACACACTCTGATTAACTTGTGGAAACGTCTTCACGTCAGTTGCTATGGTTTCTCAGCGCAGAGATTTAACATGTCCGCCTCCTCCTCTGTTAGGAAAAAGATCTCTTATTTTGGAGGTGACACTCCTCGCAGTGTTCTTCGCCTCCTCTCTCTCTCTGGCTGCTGTTACCTGACACGCAGGTGTGCTGCTGGCACAACAAACCTAACAAGAACCAATCAACAGGTTGATCACAAACCTGCCAGGACATCTTTATAAAGGAGCGTGCTGAAAACATGACAGACTCATCCCGTCTACCTGTCCATGTGTGTGTGTGTGTGTGTGTGTGTGAGAGAGAGAGAATCTGTGTGTGGTAGCTACATGGTGAAGAACCAGCTGCCGCTAACCAAATAAGTATGAATAAAGTTTAACTAAATTAGTGCTTCTCTAATGACAGCAGAAAAAGGTCACAGTCACATAGAGTCAGCCATGTGGGTGCGCTGTTTGCCTGTTTCTTGTCTTTAGAGGAGCAATTCTGTGACTCTGATGAAGCTTTTTCTCACAAATTGTCACATCTTTTCAGGAGCTAGCTCAAAACCATCTGACAGCAGCTTAACCAATTATTATTGGTTAAGCATTGTTTTTATTCGCTTGTTAATGAGAGGAGGAGGATTTCTGCCAGAGGATGTTATGCACTAGGTGGCACTGTGTTTCAGTGTGTGGATGTCCCCACTGAGAACATCTGGAAGAAGCTTTAGCACCTTGAAGCTGGAGAAGGTCTTTAACAATTATGGTGGGCCTTATCTGCTACATTGCCATGGTAACTGATGTTGATCTGTATTAGCTTATATTCAGATAAAAGATCCACAGGTACAGACCGATAACTTGATACATTTTTTGCTCAAATGCAGATGCACCTTTCTAGGAGGCGAGGAGTGAAAATGCCCTATGTGCAGATTTTAAACTCCTGTGTTTATTTTACCCCTCAGCTCACAGACTGTATGTAAAAGATTTTTGTGACGCCAGCTGACAGCTAGGTAATTTTCTGGTTATCAGTTTTCCTTCACAGAGTCACACACCTGCTGATCAGTAACATCAGATAGTCCAATAACCTCACAGCAGCCACATTACTGGTCAGGTGACATCATTACAAATGCTCCAAAAGGCTCCAACAACACACAGTTCAGAGGTTCACCTGTCAGTCAGAGAGGCCACGCCCCCAATAATGCTAACTTGGACCTACAGAGAGCAGGTGCTGGAGACAGACAGGTTGTTGGTGTTTCTTTCTCATCATTATTGATTATTGATCGTCCTGCTGTGTTTGGGAGTCTGGGTGGAGGTAGGAAGAGGAGCTTTCTTGGACGTTGTCCTGCTGTGAGGATTACAGTGAACATAAACACAAAGCAAGCTCAGCTCCCTCCACCTAACATAGTTAATCTGCTGCACAGATGTTCACAGTTAGAGCCTGACCTCACTTCACTGTGCTGCTGTTGGAGGGCAGCCTCACACAAACTCAGTGTTTTCATATGCTGCTGAGTCAGGTGGGTCAGGCTCCACCCCTTGTGAAACAAACAGTTGTGAAAAAAACCTGTCTCAGGTGTGCAGATGATCGTGTGTTCACCTGTTGTAAATGGTTAAATGATGGTTAAATGTCCCGTGTTAGCTTAGTTGCTCACAAATCCTTCAGAAACATATCGCAGCTGATTATCTATCAGCTGATTAAAAAAAACCTTAGGTTAAATCGAGCCCGTTAATAAGCACACACACATCTCAGTGTGTGTGTGTGTGTGTTTACATGTAATGTTGGCAGCCATGGTCTGTGGTCGTCATGGTAACAGAGGATGAAGAGCAGGATGAGAGCGGCTCTAAGATGTGATTGTCTCTGAGAGGAGACACTTCAGCAAACAATAGGCTGACATTTAATAAAACGGGCTCCACTTCCTTATGTAACCACCAAAATAAGAGCAACACAAGTGCCCCCCCATCACCTGCACTGATGCAGACACCAGGAGTACTTTTAACTGCGGATGAATACAATTAATGTA
The DNA here is from genome assembly GCF_000239375.1 of Pundamilia nyererei. Taxonomy (NCBI): domain Eukaryota; kingdom Metazoa; phylum Chordata; class Actinopteri; order Cichliformes; family Cichlidae; genus Pundamilia; species Pundamilia nyererei. Next base: position 1,548,843 of record NW_005187458.1, read on the forward strand.
AAGAGGTTATTGTTTGTTGTTTACAGTTGCAGAAGAAAACAACAATGATGAACAAAGAGAAAGACCTGAAGCAAATAGGTGCTGACACTGAAACTCACCTGAAACCACGGACGGTACAGGAAGCAGCAAGGTAAGTCTGCCTTACTTTGAGTACTTGGTTTAAATGCTCAGATTACTTCGAAGAAGCAATAACACAGTAACTGTGTCATGTCCAGATGTTGAGCAAAGCCCTGCAGCTGTGCTTAGGGCCTCCATCATGGACAATGTGACACCTGGTGCCCTTCCAGGTGAGCCAGACTTGAAGGAATACAATTACCTGGCCTTGGTTCTAGGGGTGCCACTGATCCTGGTAATCATCCTGGGGAATGTGCTGGTGTGTCTGAGCGTGCTCACGGAGCGCTCTCTGAAAACCGCCACCAACTACTTCATCATCAGCCTGGCGGTGGCTGACCTGCTGCTGGCCGTGCTCGTGCTGCCGCTCTACGTCTATTCAGAGGTCAGTGTGATTGAGCCGCCTGGGCTCAGGTGTGCTCTGAGCTTAGGTGTGCTCCCAGTTTTACCTGAAGGCCCTCTCTCTGTGTGCAGTTCTTGGGGGGGATCTGGACATTGAGCACCTACATCTGTGATGCTCTGATGACCATGGACGTGATGCTGTGCACTGCCTCCATCCTAAACCTGTGTGCCATCAGCGTAGACAGGTGAGTCCAGCTGTGGATTCAGGTCACAGTAACAGGATCATTAGCACATCTGCTGCAGGTGTAATTAAGATTTTGAACTGTCTGAGATGGAAATATTTCCTCATCACAGAGTCATGTGACCTGCTATGTCCCTCAGTCAGTTTAATAGATTTTAATGAAGAGACACGTTAAATAAAAGTGTGCTCTTCTTCTCTTCTCACATTGTAACTTTATTTCAGTCATGTCGCTGTAGTCACACTGCTGACACCTCATTAATGAGATAACACGTGACTTCATCCTGATTTTTACAGACAGCAGCTGTTAATGAACCAACTGACACAAAGTGTTGAGAAAAAGAAATTCAGTGAGTCAAATATGCCAGAGATTACAGGCACCAAACCTATTTTTACCAGTGGTGCTACAGTCTCTATTTAAAGCCTCTGAGCCGAGAAGAGGCTGCGGTGACACCTCATACACACACACAATTTTGGATACAGCCTCATTCTGCCCACACCTGCAGTTTACCTGAGAGCTAATGAGGGGATCCAGTGTCCAGATTCTTAGTATAGAACATTTTCCAGAATTAATCAGAAAAAAGTACACACACACACACACACACACACACACACACACACACACACACACACACACACACACACACACACATAGTGGTTTGAAAGTGTTTGCCCCCTTCTTGAATTCCTACTTTTTGTATGATTGTCACACTTAAATGTTTCAGATCATCAAACCAATCTAAATATTAAACAAATATAATGCAGGTAAACACAACATGCAGTTTCTAAATGAAGGTATTTATTATTAAGGGAAAAATAAATCCCAACCTCCATGGCCCTGTGTGAAAAAATGATTGTCCCCTAATGCTAATACAAGGTTGGGCCACCCTTAGCAGCGACAACTGCAATGAATAACTGGCACTGAGTCTTTTACAGTGGAATTATTGCAATCCAGTCACAATGGAAGGGTTTCTAGCATGAACCACCTTTTTAAGGTCATGCCACAGCATCTGAGTTGGATTCAGGTCAAGGCTTTGACTAGGCCACTCCAAAGTCTACATTTTAGTTTTCCTTAAGCCATTCAGAGGTGGACTTGCTGTTGTGTTTTGCATTATTGTCCTGTTTCAGAACCCAAGTGCGTTTTAGCTTGAGGTCACAAACAAATGCCCAGACATTTTCCTTCAGGATGTTTTGGTAGAATTCATGGTTCCATTTAACACAACAAGTCTTCCAGGCCCTGAGGCAGCAAAACAGCCCACTACCAACACCATATTTTACTGTTAGTTTGATGTTCCTTTCCTGAAATGCTTCATTACCAGATGTAACAGGACACTCTTGTTCAAAAAGTTCTGCTTTTGTCTCCTCAGTCCACAGAATATTTTCCCAAAACACATCTTGGGGATCATCGAGATGTTTTCTGGCAAAACTGAGACAAGCCAGTATGTTCCTTTTGGTCAGCAGTGTTTTTTTCTTTGACCTCAGACCCATTTTGCCTAGTCAATACTTATGGTGGAGTTATGAACTCTGACCTTTACTGAGGCAAGTGAGGCCTGCAGTTCTTTGGATGTTGTTCTGGTGTCTCTTATTACTTCTTGGATGAGTCGTTGCTGCTCTCTTGAGGTAATTCTGCCCCTGTAGAGTGCCTGTAGAGATGGATTTTGTTATATGTGGTCTGATTCTCCCTGTGATCAGTATAAAAACTAATCTCTTGGTTTAAGTCAGTCCAAATACTTGCCTATAAACCTAAAACCTCCTCTGTCTCTCTGCTATTGCAGGTACATCGCAGTGGTGGTCCCCCTGAAGTACAACAGGAACCAGTTCAGTGTTCGTCAGCTGGCTCTCATCACAGCGACCTGGGTGCTGTCACTGGGTGTGGCCAGTCCTGTCATCTTTGGTCTGAATCAGGTGCCGGATCGTGACCCGAGTGTGTGTAAATTAGAGGACGATCGCTTTGTGGTGTACTCGTCTGTTTGCTCCTTCTTTGTGCCTTGTCCTGTCATGCTCTTCCTCTATTACTGGATGTTTAGAGGCCTGCGGCGTTGGAGTGGGCGGAGCCGCTCCCAAGCAGGCCGGGCTGGTCGGCAAGTCTTCTCTTTACAGCTCAGCTCAGCTCTACGGCGAGCTAAAGCCACGACAGCTGGCAGTCAAGAAAAAGTGGTATATACAGCGCCCCCCGGGCTCAGCCCCACGTCTCCCTCCACCGTGTCTATGGCAACACCCTCAGTGACACCGGTAATGGAGGAACACCAGGATGGTATAGCAGTGGTGGCAGACAGTGACCCAATGACGACTCAAATGGACAGCCTGTCGGATGGTGACCCCACGGATAGGAGGGAGGGTGGCAGCCGTCGAGAGAATGGCCTGAAAGGCAGCGCTGCAAAAAAGAAGGGGAGGAGGCAGAGCAAGACCAGCAGGGTCAGCGGCCGTGAGCGCAAGGCAATGAAGGTCCTGCCCGTGGTTGTAGGTGAGTCTCATGTCCAGGTGTTAGTTCAACCAGGTCTTAGGTGGGACTAAATCTGAGACAGGAATCGCCTAGAACTATGGGGAGGACCAGCCTCAGAGTTCTTCCTTCTCATAGTTGTAGCTGATTCTCCAGTCCAACTGTGAGGCACCAGGACAAGGTAGTGACAGGTATAAGGTAGGACCAAGTCTGATATAGATCCAGATCTAAGGGAGGAACAGGTCTAAGGCAGGATCAGGTCAAAGGTAGTATCAGGTCTGAGGCAGGGCTAGATCTGAAGTAGCAGGTCTAAAGTAGGACCAGATCTTAAATAGTGGCAGGTCTAAGACACAAACAGGTAGAAAATAAGACCAGTTCTAAGCCAGTAGTAGGTCTGAGTAGTACCAGATCTGAAGTCGTACCTGGTTCTGAAAGAAAGAAAGGTTAGGAAAAAACAGCCTAAGATAGCTTTGGGTTTGGTGAAGAATAAAGGTGGTCACACCAAATACTGACTTTACAGTTTCTGTACAAAAAAGTTGAACAAACTCCTTTTTTTCATTGTATACTGTATTCCCAGCTCTGAGGCAGATCCAAGTGTAAAGGAGGTCTACTTCTGAAGTGGGTGCAAATCTGATACAAATGGAGGTTTGAAGCAGCAACAGGTCTAACGTTTCCAGAGATATTTCTATAAAACTAAAGCTCTCAGAAGTGTAACTAGAACACATGGGGCCAGAACAGCTTTGAAGGTCTACATACATTCTTTTGACTCAGCTCTTACAGTGCATTCACACCAAACCTGTTTTACCTTACTTAACTCAAATAGCCAAATATATGTCCCAACAGCCAACAGGAGGAAGACTATAACAGCTATTACATATTTTAGAAGTTACAAGTTTTTACGAGGTTTTACTCTCTCTGTGTAAAAGCAAGATCTAAGGTTTGGACTTGCACTGTGTAAAAAACTTTCTATTTGCTGTTAATGCACCATAAACATTCCCTCATTTGATGTTTTAGTGGAGAGTGCACATCTTCTTCATCAAACCATTAAATGAGCTCTGCTGTGCAGTGCCAAAAGAAGACCACCCAAGTCAGACAGAAACATCTGATCAGAGGATGGAGGTGATCAAACTGTGTATTGATCTGCAACATCCTTAACTTTGAAGGATCAGTCGACCCAAATAGAGCCAGTGCATCAGAAACCAGGTCTCATAAGTCAGGTTTACAGACAAGAATTCAATCTGTCAGAAACTTCCAACTATTATTAACAAGCAAATGAGCGCAGACACAGTTTCAAACATCATTATGTTCAAAGTTGTTGCATTAAGAAATGGACATTGAGATAAATGTGAACACAAAAGCTCATCAGCACGGCTTGTTGTTGTGTCTCTTCATCTAAACGAGAGCTGGCTCTGCTGGACGTCTCTGCACTAACCGTAATGTTTTGTTGAGTGAATCTCAGTAAAAATAGAAACTTCTTCTTGTATCTCTGTGGAAACTGCTTTAATTCACACCACAAAGTGTTTAACACTCACAGCTCATCCAAAACCATGAGGCTGAAGGTGGTGTGAAGGATTTAGTTAAAGAGAAAACATGCAATTAGAGCTTCAAAGGAACATCAAACAGATCAAGTGTTGAGTAAAAACAGAGGTAGGAGTCATTTTGGATAAACTGGTCTGCAGGAAGACTGGAGTCTCTGTGAATGCACCACAGTGCTTAAACTTCTTTCCCTAAAATGTAATTCACCAGGTTTATTCAAAATTCAAACTTAATAGTCATTGTTAATCTCTGGCACACTTCCACAACAAGTCTTTGTCCTGTCTTCCTCTCCTCACTCCAACCGAACACGGCAGATGGCGGCCCCTCCCTAAGCCTGGTTCTGCTGGAGGTTCCTGCCAGTTAAAGGGAGTTTTTCCTTCCCACTGTCGCCAAAACACTCGCTCATAAGGAGTAATATGATTGTCGGGGTTTTCTTTGTTTTCATTGTATTATTGTAGAGTCTTTACCTTACAATATAAAGTGCCTTGAGGCAACTGTTGTTGTTATTTGGGCTATATAAATAAAACTGAACTGAAACTCTCTCTCTGTGTCTCAGGTGTGTTTCTGGCCTGCTGGACTCCGTTCTTTGTTGTCCATGTCACCAAAGTTTTGTGCCAGTCATGCAACATTGGTCCCACACTCATCTCCGTGGTAACTTGGCTTGGCTATGTGAACAGCGCTGTCAACCCGATTATCTACACGGCCTTCAATGCAGAGTTCAGGAACGTCTTTCACAAACTGCTCTGCTGTCAGACGTGAAAGCAGATCAACATCCAACAGGAAGAAGCCCCAGCGTGGAACTCAACTCGACTCAAACACTCTCAGACTTCTTAAGGTTTTAATGTGTGCGTGCTCTTATTTTAAAAGTTTGGAGATGTTACAGCCCAGAGGCATAAAACCTGCAAACATGTTTCTGATATCTGACTGTTTCCGTGTTTAAAGTTTGCAGCTCATAAGAATTTACTTTGACTGTTTGTACAGTGTTTTTGTGACTGAAGCAGAGAGCTTCATGTGGACCTGGATGTTTCCGTCAGTTTTGTGGTGAAGCTCGTTGAGGACAGATGGTGTTTGTAGTATTCTGATCTGTGGCATGAAGGTGATGAAATGTAGCTGAGCAAACTTCTGTGTCATTTGAACAAACACAATAAAGAGATTAAAGACTGTTTGATGGGAGCAGCTGATCTGTGGGGTAACAGCAGATACCCAGCAGGATATGACTGCCCTGGGGGTGGGGGTCTTGGCCAGGTGAGTTTTATGTCACAGGTGGAGGTCTGGCAGCTCATTAAAAAGATGCAGAAGAAGAGTCAGGATGCAGCCCAGAGCCACTGATTCATCAGAGAAGCTCCAGTTTATTCACCTGTTCTTGTGCTCGTCGCATCCAAGGCATCGCCTGTCTGCAGGCTGTCAGTGAAGCTGCTCATTCACCTTTTGTTTTAAAGTAATGACACCCCTCTGTGTGGGTGGAACTGCCTCCACCTGTCAGAGCACTCCTGCAGATATCTGAGTTTGTGTGTCTCTGAAGTAGCTTCATCACAGTCTGCTGTGATGACCTCCTTCATCAGAGTGGGGAGACCCCTTAATGACCAGAGGTAACCATGGTGATGGGGAGCATCTCATCCACACATGTAATAAACATGGGTGTTCAGACGTCCATCTGGAAATCAGAGGGCTTTATTCTGCTCAAATGACTAAGTTGTGGAGCTGACTTTGCTTCATCTGTGTGTTGATTTAGTTTTACTCAATAAAAACATGTAGAGTAAAACATAGAGAGCTTTTCTATCTCAGCTTTGAGCTTCATCAAGACTCTGCAGACTCAGGGTGTCTGTGATGTAGCTGAAGCATGAACAGCACACAGACAGCAGCAGCTCTTCACTTCACAGACCAATTCCCAGGCCGTGTTTTATTAACTGACCCGTACAAACACCCGGGCCTCGGCCACCCTCTGCAAAACAAACTGAGAGCTGAAACACACACTCATGCTCAGCAGTGATGAAAACACCATAAAAACATGAACAAAGGCTGGAAATAAAAATGAGTGAAGGGCTGAAACACAGTATGCAAAAGTCTTGGGCCACCCCTCATTACTTTATAATCCAAGCAGCCAGATTTTTCTGTATTGTTAAAGTATTCTTGAGCAATAGCTCTGCAGCTTTCTAAAGGCTGCTTTTCACTGTTTTAGACCAGTCCTTGTATTGGAATGTTTTTTGTGTGTTAGAAGTTTGCGTGCCTGAACTTGCCACGGCACAGTGGCCCGTGGAAAAGGGATGGACTCGGTGTAACAAAAGAGTCTTTATTCACAACGCTTGGAAGCTAACAGAAAACTTAGACTATTATTAAGGAAATTAAACTAGACGTCTGAGGCAAGAGAAACTATGACCATAACAAAACTATGACTAGATAGCAGTGACGACTGGGTGCAGGGACTGGGCAGGGGAAACTTTGGCTGGCCAGGGCACTGAAACAGAGGAGAGAGCAGTCACGGGAATCCAACAGAGAGCTGTTAATCCGAGAATAATTACACTGGGCTGCCTTACGTGCTTGCAGGTGGAGGTTGCTTGGAGGGGGAAGACAGGAGACAAAGGTTCAGGTGAGTACTGCGTGAAATGCAGGGAGGCAGGCCAGAGAGACTGGCAGTTTGAAAGGGGAGACGTTACCGGCAGCTGCAAACCAGAATCCAGGAGAGCTTGTACGGAGGAGACTTGGTAGGTGGGTTCCAGATGCTGACGAGAAAACAGAGGAATAAGGTAAGTACACACAATGATACACCAAGGTACAGACGTGAGGCCGAGAACTGACTAAAGTTGGCAGATAATCTGGCGAAGACTAGTTGTGCGCAGGTCATAAATACTGCCGGTGTGATTGCCATCAGGTGAGGAAAAACAAAGACTCCACCCAGAGGGGAGGAACCGATGCAGTGGAAAACTACCCAGACCCTGACAGAACTCTGACCTCTGAATCAATCAAGCATGAAAAGGCTCCTAAATCAAGGATGAACCAGTGTTATGTCTGCATATAATAGACACCTGAGGAAAGAACCAGGTTTAAATTGTGTCTTTAGGCTCTTTATTACTAGCAGCATGTCACACAAACACAACAAGGTGATTCCACAAGAGCTGTTAGCTGACAACTTGGAATTGGTTTTCAGCATGGTGTGCAGTGTGTCCCTAAAAATAAGAGAGAAATATGTACAGAAGAAGTGTGAGGGCTAAACCTTTCTACAACAGATGAACAGGATCTGAAAGTCATAAAAAAAATCCAGCAAAGACCTGACAGAGGAGCTGAGAGATGATCTGGACCTTCAGCTGATCATCTACTGTTCACTCAAGTCTCGCCAGAATTGTTCTCAGCTGTCAAGAGGCTGTTCTTAATGAAGGGAAACAGGGAGGAAAGACTGAGGCATGAAAATGACACTAGAAGTGGACTGAAAATGAGAGGAACAGCTCTCAGTGTGCTGACAGGCTTTCAGGCCTGATAGTATATGAAGAAGAAGCTGCTGAGCAGCAGCTGAAGGAGGAGAGACACATCAACATGTCCTGTCAGGACTGATTTACCAGATATACAACTGAACCTCCACCGAGGTACTGCGGACATGCATGTAGTAACACCTGAACCCTGAGGCCTGTGGAGGTGACCTAAAATGTAGTCTAGTTTCTGAAACCGTGAATGTTTACCATAGTTAACATTGTTAACATGTTGGGTAAGTGGGACTGACTGTGATCAAAAATCAGCTTTTACTTAGGCTTTAAAAACTGGACCTTCAGGGGAACATGAACACAGCTGGCAGATCTTCCCAGACTTGTACTAATGACCTCAATGCTGATCAGTACACAGTGACCTCCCTGCAGCAGGATCGCTGTTTCAGCTTCCTCTCACTTATCTCATATCCAAATGATCATTCAGGAGGAACAGGAAGCTCTGGCCTTGGTCAGACGACCAGAAACAGATCTGAGATCCACATAAAGGTCAGAGCAGCAGAACAAAGACACAGCAGCTCAGCCGGACACATTAACCTTTAAATAATGCTGAAGGCGGAAAGATGAGGATGAGAAAGACGAAGGTGCAGGATAATGGTGAAGGGTAGGGGTGCTCCAGGTTTTAAAACAGGATTTAAATGTGGAGAAGAACAGCTGGACACACAGTGTTGATCACAGGATTCACACCTGAGTGTGTTCAACAGGTCCTTTCCACTGTGAAAGCAATGAGTCACTGACATGAGTCAGGCAACAGAAGAAGAAGAAGAAGAAGAAGAAGAAGAAGAAGAGGAGGAGCACCGTGTGTGGCGCTGACTCTCCCAGCATGGTTTGGTGTTTTGAGTGTTTGTAATCTGAGCTCATCGGTCAGGTTTCCCATCTGCAGACTGAAACAGTCAGAAATATCTGAAGCTTGCTGTTTGCTATCAGAATGAAACGTGATGGTTCAGGGCTGATCGGCGACTCTGTTCACTACTCTGCACAGAAAATGATGCTCGATGTCATCGATGAAGCTGTGAAATTACTCCCTGTTTGAGGAACCAAATGACACACGTTTTCTATCAACAGTATCTATGAACAGGCTGCAGGTATCACTACACTGAATGTAAACCAATGGCCTTCTGCTTCAGTCCCACTTACAAGACATGGTCATAGTGTAAGACATGGTCATAGTGATCCTGGGGTAGAGACTATATGAATCTCTTAGGATTTCCACAACTTTGACAAAACACAATGAAAAGGCTTATTGAGTCCATTAATAATATTACAACCACAAAGTGCAACAATAAACACATTCTTTTAAAAAATGAATTAACATAAACACACTTGTCCTCCCATCTGCCTTTTTAACTGTATTTGTTAAACATAATAAATTGGTTTGTTTTTAACTGTTTTAATACTTGTTATGGCACTAAACAATTTACATGATATGTTTTTTTTAATCAACTGACAATGTGACACCTCTTTTATTATTTTTTCACCTCCTTTACAAAAATAATTTAAACTTACTGTTTTAATGCAATCTACAAACTATATAAAGTGCAATGCTCCTTTTAATGGGGGGCTCTCTTACTGAGTTGAACCTAGGCAGTCACCATTAATGATAAAGTAACTTCATTAACTAATAGCCGGCATTAAAGTACAAAAATGTTCTCATAGCCAGAAAAATACCACACAGTATGAAAACTGTTGAGCTCAGCAGTAGTTCAGCAGTTTCTTGTTTGGTTTAGGTTAACTTACACACACACACACACACACACACACACACACACACACACACACACACACACACACTATTCTACATTAAGCCAAGCCTGCTAGCATTAGCATCAAGTAAGCTGCAGCCAAAAATCACAATTCATACACAATTCTCATAACAAACCACTTCTTTTACTAAGTTTTCCACTTAGTAAGCTTAGTAAGTAATCTCTCTAGTCTTCAATAATGTTAATGCATATTTACTAACCCGTGGTAAAGAACAGAAACAGCACACACACATTGAGCGGTGTTAGCTTCACAATACAAAGAGTTATTTTTCTGCTTCACACACTTACCACCTGTATGATAAACGCCCTCTAGTGTCTGGATGTGGAATAGCATGTTAATGCCCGAAACTGCCACAAAAGTGCTTGACTGACAGGTTAACAAAACAAACATTAATTTCGAAAAAAAATCTTCACAGGTGATTGTTTTTCTCATTATCTTTTAAAGTATCATATTTTAACAGATTACTGTTTGCACAGAGAACCGATTAGGCTTCTTTTGTGTGCAGGTGCAGGTCAGGAATCAGTTTATCCATACACTCAGTGAAACTACACTCATCCCCACGGTTACAGCCTTAAAGCTTTCTTTTAGCGTGATTAGTGATCAAATATCTGACACGTACATGGATGTGTATGTGTTTGTAACTATGTTTGGATCAGAGGTCACTGACTCTGATTGGTTCCTCCAGCTGTTCTCTGACCGCCCAAAAAGGAGGAGGTGAGGATGAGGGTGGACCTCAGAGTCCTGATCCAGGTTCCCCGATAAAACTGCTGTAATTTGATTAATGAGAGCATGCTCGCCTCCATTCAAAGAGCATGCTCAGTAGCGACTGTTTCATTAAGTCCATTAAGAGTATCCCCACACCTGAGCTAGCCGACTTCATTCCTGCCAAAATAAAGGGCTTGAATGCAAGAATCACAGCTGTTTTAGACTTTCCAGATGTGGAAGCAAATGGATCAAACACGGCACCAGACGAAAAGGAAGAAAAATTGCCTCCTTTTCAGGCTTTCAACACTACCAGAACCTGGACAGATATGACGAACAGGAAACTGAATGTTCATGAACGTCAGTGAGGAAAACTGTACACGTGACAGCAGCCACAACCAATGAGACAAAAGAACTTCTGACATGTGACAAGGTGGTAACTCAACCCAAGATTAGAATCCTTGCAGATGGCAGTGACAGTTACTCATAGTCATGTGACATGTTCAGTCCTGTGACCTGTGAAACACGACGTGTTCATTTATGGCTCCGTGTTTGTCTGTGTGCCCACCCCACTCAGAGCCTCCTGTAACACCACATTAATTAAACATTTTCTTCTTCTACAAACAAAACTTAACAATAAAGGAGTCAGCTGAGAGCTTATTGGCTCTCTGACAGGAAATACTGACTAAAAACAGTGTCTCCAAGGATGTGGATGTTTTACTTCTGTGTGTTTGAAATAAGCTCTGAAAGCAGCAGCAGGTGGAACCAACAGGATCCTGCTGCTTCAAAGTCCTGCAGCATGTTGGCCTACTTATCCTGCTCATTAATGCCGGGTAAGCCTCTAATGCTCTCTCTCTCTCTCTCTCTCTCTCTC
>NW_005187458.1:1560342-1575104 GCF_000239375.1 Pundamilia nyererei
CACACACACACACACACACACACACACACACACACACACACACACACACACACACACACACACACACACACACAGTGACAAGGCGCTCTGTTCTCTGGGGACAAAGCAGAACAACAGATCAAGGCTGAAACACAAAAACATGAATGTGTGATGACATGAGGATGAAATCAGCAGCAAGGTCAAGAGACATCGGCCGACTGTAGGCCAGCAGAAGAGAGCAAGGTGAGTCTGTGTGAGGATGAAGAGTTGGTAAGAGGAAAAAGTGAAGTGGCAGGTGAAGGGCTAACACAGGCCAACACGCAGCGATCTGAACCAACGGCTGTAAAAACTCTGGTCGTGTGTGTCTGTCGCTGTGTTGTTTTACTCCTTGTGATTTGTGTCATTTTATTCCTCTGTTCTCTTACACTTTCGATCAGGGATGTTAAACTCTTTCACATCCTGGGCCTCGTACGGGGGCGGTCAGACCGGTGAAACTGGCCTTCCTGTCAGCGTAAAGATGTTTAACTGCACATTTAATCCCTGAGTCATCTGAATATAAGATAAAGAAGTACAACTCCGGCGGCACATTTCAGTTTCTCTAAATGACAAAGAAATGTTGCTCCAGGTTTCGATAGCACTGCCCTGTAACAGGAAGTTTTTTTTCATTTACAGAAAATGTTTGTTCTTTCTTTTCTTTTAAGCTGGGAACCCATCATGATAAAAAAAAAGACATTTCTATAGCAGATTGCAAAAAGACAGGAACTTTTCTGTCACTTTATCTGTTACTTAATTACTGTGGTGTACTATGATTGTGCGTGTGTGAGTGTGCGTGAGTGTGTGCCTGTATGGCGAACATTAAACACTTTGTTCCATCAAGTTTGATCAAGATTTTTCAGCCTGTGATGGGACCTTGAATCAAACTGAGGTGTGAGGTTTATGTTTGAGCACACAGGGACTGAAGAGAAGGAAGCTGAGCTCGTGGTTGAGGAGACCAATGCAGGAAACTGTTCACCAGCAGGGCAGGAAACCTTCGAGGAGGACGTTTCAATCATAGGCCTTCATCATCAGTCTGTTTTTTCCTCGAGGCTGCAGGAGCATCCCTGATGTAGATGGAGAGAACACAGCAGAGCCTTTCAAAATAAAACCTGGATAAGGTGCAGTGATGATTTTCAGCTGAACACGTATAAAGTCGTGATGACCTGATAAAGACATATGAGCAGCGGTGTCAGCCTCTGATCCTCCTCTCGCTGATCCGAATTTAAAAAAAAATACCACAGCTTGAGTTTCATCCAGTTTTGACTCCACAGCTGCAGCTGAAGGTCATAAAAAATATGATCATGTGACATTTTAGTGGACCGCGGCAGAGCTCAGGGCTCATATTTTCAGTTTGGTCACGTCTTGTTTGTTCACCGCTCTGAGGTCAGCTCTGTTTGACCACTGCAGAGTTCCACCTCAGGACCTTTTTGTCACATGTGAACACAGCAGACTACACTGTGACCTCTGAGTTCGTATTTCCAGTTCATAGATAAAATCTGCTCAGATGTTACGTTCACACAGTGATTATGAAACAAGTGAAATGAATCTGAGAACTCACACAAACAGGCTAACAAATCACCTCAACGGAGCTGAGCCAGATGTTTTATACTATAAGGTGATGAACAACAATATTAGAGAGAAATCCACAGCAGTTAGACGATGGTGTAGAGACTAAGGTCATTTCATCTCAGTCATAACTTCATATATCAAATATATTTCAAGATATATAGTTTTTTTTTTTTACATATTCCACTGATTCCAATTCCACTATTGTTGCCTGACAGCAAGAAGTTCCTAAGTTCAATTTGACCAACTGGGGCCTTTCTGTGTGGAGTTTGCATGTACTCTGACTTCCTCCCACAGTCCCCTGGGTGTACCCTCAGACAGCTGGGATAGGCTCTAGCCCTACCTGAGAAACTTGGCTGGTTGTGTTGATTGTTGGTTGGTTGACTTTGTTGATGCTCTTTACCTATACTGCTCACTGACTTTGTGTTACCAGGTGGAGGAGGTCAAAGATGAAGATGTTGAGGTCCTGCAGGCTGCTGCTGTGGCAGGTGGCTCTCAGACTTTCTTATAATGTTGTTATAGGTAAGACAATTCAAAAACGGCTTTTCTCTGATATCAGGCACTTTGCCGTCGTCAGTGCCTTTTTGTCCACGGTGGTGCAGCGGTTACTAAGAAGGTTCCCGGTTTGAATCTCAATGTTGGATTAGGGTTTTTTGAGCATGATCTATGCCTGTGTAGGCTCTGTCGGATATCCTGGCTTCCTTCCAAGTCCTAAGACGTGCTCGATTGGGTAACTGGCAACTGTAAAATAATGGGAATGTGAGGTAAATACGGTGCAGCATGATTTGGTTAAATGTGGCTAGTAATCTAAGGTTGGTTTAAGGTGATGTGATAAAAAGATCCTGAAGTCCTAATCAGGACTAAAAAAGTAACTCTCTACTTTCAGACACTCCTGAGAAGTTTGTCTTTAAATATGTCTTTAGATAACAACAGAACCGGATCAATGAAACCATAATCAGTTATTGATCGTCCTCACTGCCACGGACACATCAGATATCCTCTGCTTCATCCTCAGCGAGCCTATGTCGGGAGGGCTCCGACATCTTCACCTCAGTCAGAGAGAATAGTCCAACAGGTGAATTCATCTCCAGCATCAACATCACTGCAGGTCCACGAGCTAACACCATCCGCCTGTGTCTGTCGGGACGCAACGCCAACTGGTTCTACTTAGAGGGCCGGACCATCAGACTCAACTCCTCAGTGTTCAGAGTCCTCGACCGAGAGGTACACCTGAACACCTCTCACCTGCAGCAGAAATACATCTTAAAATGTCTCACCTCATGCTGGATCTCTGTCTGACAGGTGGAGGGATCAGTGCTCATTGCAGAGCTAATTTGCTATGAAAATGACATCATACAGGTAAGTCATCTGAGGTCCTGTGCTGAGCGGTAAATACATTTGATGACTCAGAGTCGCTCAGGTGAGTCTGCACCTGTTTCAGGGTAACTACAGGATTTTGGTGGAGATTCTGAATGAAAATGACAACAAACCAAACTTCCTGTTGGAGACAATTCAGCCGTTCACCATCAGTGAGGTACAACCAGAAAAATTACCTTCATCTTAACCAGCCAATGAGCATCCATCACATGTACATCGTTTTAACAGGTGCCTCAGGTGTTTCCTCACCTGTGTAAACAGGATTTTTCATTGTTTTGTGTGTAGCTGACAGCAGTGAACTCGGTGGTTTTCACTGTGAAGGCTGTTGATGCAGATGGGGACATGATCAGCTACATCATCGACCCGTCATCAGTAAGAATAACGCCCACCAATTGCTGCTTGACCATGAGCTGCAGCTCTTTATTATCTCACCTGTCATCTGTCTGCCTGCAGCAAGATGCCGAGTTCTTCAGGATCGACCTGCCCAATACTGGAAAGGTAGTTCTGAACAAACCTCTGGACTATGAGACGAGAACTCACCTGCAGCTCATCATGTGGGCCCAGGTAACATTTAGACAGGTGATACATCCAGGTAATCAGGGTGAGGTCAGAGGTTTTATTTTACTGCAAAGTCATCACAAGACATTACACTCTAACCAGCAGGAATGCAAGACTATTCAACAAAAAAAACAAACCCTGTGATATCTGATCGTCAAATTATCACAGAAAAGTGAAAATAATGTCACACCTCTACATACCTGACAGGAATCAAACACTGTGGACAAGTTCAACACATCTGCTGTTCTCAACATCAACATCGAGGATGGTGATGACCAGTATCCTCACTTCTTGCCCTGCACACCTGTGTCTCCAGGTGTGCCTGTCTGCATGAATCCCACCTACACAACCAACATCACACAGAAACACCAGGTAAATACCCGAGGAACCAGGTGGATGCAATTATTTACAAACTGGCTTCTGAAAACATTACCAGACCATAAAATGTCAATAAAAACAGCCCAATGTTTCTGGAGATGTTTTTCAGTATCACAATATTTTCAAGTCATTTAGATTTTAGCGTCCCAGCATTTAGGGAACAAGTTTTATACCTGTCCACATACCTGCAGGTATTTATTTATTTATTTTTTGTTTCAGGACGTGGGTCTGGACTTTTCTCCTGGCCCAATCACAGCAGAGGATGGAGACAAAGGGATCAATGCTCCTCTCACCTACACCATCCTCTCAGGTCAGACTCACTCACACTCACCATTAGACTCATGTACAAACGTGTGTACAGGTGTGTTTGCTTCACCCACAGGTGATGATCAGGGCAGGTTCACGATCAACAACACAACAGGTGAGATCAGGTTAACCAGAGCAGCAGATGATCAACGACTGACAACAAACTACATGCTCACAATCATGGTAACGACATACCTTCCTGTTTTCTGCTTCATTCACAGCAATTGGCCACAGTATGTCTTTTATACTGTCTTCCTTCTCTCACCCCTACCTGTCACTGCTGATGGCTGCCCCTCCCTGAGCCGGGTTCTGCCGGAGGTTTCTTCCTGTTAAAAGGAAGTTTTTCCTTCCCACTGTTGCCAAACTCATAGCACTTATCATATGATTGTTGGGTTTTTCTCTCTATGCATTAGTGTAGGGTCTACCTTACAATATAAAGTGCCTTGAGGTGACTGATATTGTGATTTGGGGCTGTATTAATAAAATTTAATTGAATTGAATTGAAAACTGTGAGACATCTACTTTCCCTCTCACCTGTACAGGTATGCCAGGTGGATGACAGGTTGAAGTACAGTGTGGCATCAGTTCTGGTCAGAGTTCTCTATGAGAACGCATTTCCTCCGGCCTTCAACAGAACCACTTACAAAGGTTTCATCATCCAGAGCTCTAGCCCTGCCTCCATCGTCACAACCTATGGGAACCAGGTGTTACAGGTCCAGGTGTCAGACCGTGACTTCCCTGATGTAAGAACACATGCTACACTACCTGTGTTACTTACATCATCATATCAGTGAGTCATCTCTACTGTCAAATCACAGGGCAGGAACCCAAATATCCACTATTTGCTCCATCCTCCATCCGAATTGTATCAAGTCACAAAGGAGGGGGTTCTGATCGCCAAGACAAACCAACTACGCGCCTTTGACAGACAAATCCTACAGGTGAGTTAGACATAGATCAAACCAACTCACCTGTTAAACACCACCAGTATACTGTCACCACCAGTATCACGATTAGCTGCCGCTGCTAGCACCAACTCAATGTCTCATTGGGAAAGTGGATCCATGGTCTTATAGGTGGAATTTTTCCACCTTAAAATAATATCAGAAGTCTGAATAAGCAATAATGAGGGGTAGAGGCTTGATGGGCCTGACCTTCACATGGGAATCAGGTGATTTTCAGTTTGTTAACTTTAATCCCAGGTTGGTTGGATGTGGTTTGAATTAGCTGAACCTGAAATTATTTTAAAGGGTGGATCTATCCTGGATGGTTTCTCTGTGTGTATCAGTGTCTGCAGGAGGACAGTGACCATTACCAGGTCCAGTTTCCTTCACCTCCAATAAAATGATCAGTGTGCTTGGTAGAATAATGTTTAACATCAGGAAATTAGATAGTTTATATCTCACGATGATACATCATGTTCCGATTGAAATAAAACAGCTGTGCCTCAAATATGGAGTAAGCATGAAACTAACAGCCATGTTTGGAACATCAGTGAAAGTGTAGCTGATGGTTAACTGCAGAGAGGTAGTTACGCTAATATAAACTTATGAGCACAGAAAGATGGAGGAACATCTGCTATCTGCTAAAGTGATATCAGTGAAGTTCATGTTGAGAGACAAACGGCACCATATGACAGGAAGAAGATGCTGAAAATATCAGTGAAAAGCACAGACTCACTGCTTTCAGGAACCATTGGAATTCTTTCAACTGAGCAAATGGTTTGGGGGTTACGGGAGTTGCAGATGTTTAAAAAAAGGGTGCAAAACCCCTGTGTGATGGCAGTGACAGGTGGTTAAAAAGCAGAGCCTCAACCGATGAGGACACAATAGGAAGACAGCAAAGTAGTTTTTTTTTCACTGCAGTACAATTTTTCAGTTTTAGTGTGATTCTACAGAAACAAACTAAGCTGAAGAAAGAAAAGTCCCCCTGTAGTCAAAGAATGCTAAAAATAAATCTATTTGGATTTGTAAGAAAACATCTCTGTGAAATAACAAGGCCTCGGGCTGCAGTGAGACATCTTTCAGGTGGAAGTGATCCAAACACCAGAATCAGCAGGAGGAGAGACTGAAGATCAGGACTAAAAGCTTCACAGTGTGAATCCCCTTCAGCTCTTTGAACACTTTAATGTTGGTCTAGAAAAATCAAACAAACACAACAGTTTTTAATCATTACTTTGGATGATTTTTGGTTTTAACCTTAAGGCTGACCCGTGAACACTGCTCTAATGTCCGCTCTGCAGGTCATCGCCAGAGATGAAGAGTCGGGAGAAGAAGTGTCAGCTTCAGTGGACATCGAAGTCCTGCAGAGAGGCCAAGCAGGTGAGCATGAAACCTGAGAACATGCGTTAAAATGAACATACAAACACACATATTACAAACATGAAGCTGTGACATTACACAAGGTGTTATTTGACACTATTACTGATATTGTTACTCCTGCTCCACCTGCTGCCATTATTCCTTCTAATGAAGACTGTGAAACATTTCTTTCTTTCTAGAAAAAATAAGTAATGTAAGGAAAAAATTGTCCCCACCAGCATCTGCATTGTCAGTTCCTACGCCATCTCGACCTGTCGTTTTAGAAAGCTTTTTACCCGTCTCACTATCAGAGCTGGTAAAAATAGTTAATGCAATGAAAGCATCCTCCTGTTCACTCGACATTTTACCCGCATCGTATTTCAAAAATGTCTTCCACTCTATTGGTCCCTGTGTGCTCACCATAGTTAACACCTCACTGGGGTCTGGTAAAGTCCATGCTTATTTTAAAACTGCTGCTATACACCCCCTGTTAAAAAACCCCAAGCTGGACCCATCTCTCACTAGCAATTACAGACCAATCTCAAAAATACTGTTAATTGCTCAGATATTAGAGAAGGTTGTGGCTAAGCAGCTTACAGCAGTTTTAGACAAATTTCAGTCTGGCTTTCGTGGAGCTCATTCTACTGAGACAGCCCTTCTTAGAGTTTCCAGTGACATTCTGATGCAAAACGATGCAGAAAAATGTTCTGTACTCCTAATGTTGGACCTCACGTCAGCCTTTGACACCGTTGACCATTACATTTTTCTTGAAAGGCTGAAACACTGGGTTGGTGTATCTGGGTCTGCCTTAGAGTAGTTCTCCTCGTATCTCTATGAACGATACTTTTCTGTGGCGGTCTCTAAGTACAGGTCATCTTCCACGTCCCTGTCCTATGGTGTGCCACAACGTTCTGTGCTGGGGCCCTTATTGTTTTTAATATATCTACTTCCTCTCCGGCATATTTTGAGCCCCTCTGAGGACATTCGCTACCACTGCTATGCAGATGACATCCAGCTATATATTTCTTTTAAACCAGAAGATGTTTCTAAGCTGCAGATTCTAAATGTGTGCTTAGAATCCATCAAAGGTTGGATGGCTGACAACTTCCTCCAACTTAATGAAGAAAAGACCGAAGTCCTTGTATGTGCTCCAGACAGACATGTACCTAACATAATGAATGCTCTTGGTCCTCTTTCAACATTTGTGAAATCGTCTATCAGGAACCTCGGGGTAACCTTTGATTCTGCTCTTACTCTGGATGTTCACGTCAAATCTCTGGTTCAGTCCTGCTTCTATCATTTAAGAAGCATTTCTAAATTGAGCCCTTTAGTATCTCATACTGAACTGGAGATTGTTATTCATGCATTCATTTCACCATGATTGAACTACTGTAATTCACTGTTTACATGTCTAAACAAAAACTGCAGTCTGCAGATTGTCCAAAATGCTGCAGCAAGGCTTCTGACAAAAACATCTAAGTACTCTCATGTAACACCGTTGCTTATACAGCTGCACTGGCTCCCCGTTGAATTCAGAGTCCATTTTAAGATACTGGTTCTGACATTTAAAGCTCTTCAAGGACAAGCACCAGCCTACATCATTGAACTTTTACAGCCCTATGTCCCTAGTAGGTCCCTGAGGTCTTGTGATCAGGGCCTACTTGTTATTCAGCATACAAGGCTGAAAACCAAGGGAGACAGAGCTTTTGCCACTGTGGCCGCCAGACTGTGGAACTCTCTTCCTCAGAACTTAAGATCTGCGGACTCACTTTTAAAAAACAACTAAAAACACATCTTTTTAGAATTGCATTTTGTTAACTTTTGTCTGTTTTTGTCTTATACCTTGTGAAGCACTTTGTGATCTTTTATCTAGAAATGTGCTATATAAATAAAATTTTACTTACTTACTTACAAGAGGGGACTGAATGCAAGCGGTCAAAGGTAACTGATCACTAATTCTTTGATGAGTAGGAAGGACATTGATCTGTTTCCTTTATTAGATAAACACACACACACATTCACAGCTCCCATGATGCTTTTACTGAAATAACTTCTGTGTTTCAGTGCCAAGTGGTGCGTTCAAGGAGCAACAGTTGTTTGGAGACGTGGACAGCACGCTGGCAGGAGGAATCGCTGTGCTTATCCTCATCGTGCTGCTCTCTGCGATTCTGTTTCTGCTACTTTGGACCGTCCATAGGAGACGCGTGCAGAACCCTGAGGATCGCCCCGCCATCGCCTTCGGAAAACATCCCAATGTGGTACGAAGTAAAACCTTTAACACACCTGAGGGGGTGTTTGAATTTCACACACCAGCCGGACAGAGAGCATGAGGGTCTAATGTGATGTAATTCATCATCCACCCATCCACCTTTCATGGAGTTGGTGTTGAAGCCTATGACAGCTGCCTCTTTGACCCGTTTTATTAAACCACAGGTTAGAAATCTTTGAATAGTCTTTTGTTTGAAATTTCATGAGGAAATAAATGCTGTGTTCATTCTGCTGAACCGCCTGAAACATGAAGCTATGAGTCAGACTGAGATGTTAAACTGTTGTCTAGAGCGTTTCTGCAGCATCACATATTCAGACTGCTGTTTCTGAGGTTTGTTCCGCTCACAGGTTCAGATGATAAAATCTGTTGTGTCTCAGATATTAAACTGAGTCATGTGTGTCATCTCTCTGCAGAGGTTACTGTGGTTTCACATGGTGAGTTATTCTGAATGTGATGTCGCTTCCTGTGGTTTCAGTACTCGTGTCATGTGGTGAACAGTAGATCCTGAAGTCCTCAAACACAGCTTTCATTGATGTCATGATTTTACTATTTAACACATTGGTTCCTCTTTAGTCCTGTTTATAGCAGGACTTTATGCGCAGTCTGACTCAGGTGAGAGACTGACCTGTGCTGTGTGATTCTCAGGTGAGCAGCCCACCTGTCTTCGTGGACGAGTCGTCACACGGCAGCAGAGCTTTTACTCGTCAGTCTGGCAGTTTTCATGGCAGACAAGGAGTTTACACCAGGAGGCCATCTCTGCTTCCTCCTCCATCATCATCACAGCTCAGCGAGCCTGGAGAGAGCAGGACCAGACCCCCTCTTCCTCCTCCATCATCATCATCACACCTGTTTACTGTTGCAGAGAAACATGAAGGTGGAGCTCACACCTGGGAGGATCTGAGGTTGCCAGTTGAGCCCGCAAGTATTCATGGTGAAGACATACCAGCAGTCAACACTGGGATGCCTCAGAGAGACGAAAACATGAAGACTGATTGATCAGAGGAGATGCCACTGGTGTCCAAACCCTACCAATCAGAAACCAGAAAGAAACGAGTCACATATTCAGCCAATTAGAGAGCAGGAATCCAAACTGTACTTTAGTCATACTCGTGATTCACTTTTTTTTCTTCTGGCGGCCTTATTGGGGGGTTTTTGTGGAGAAAAAAAGTTCAAAAATAAAAACAAACTTTTAATGATGTCAGTCTTTTTATTGTTTCCAGAAGATTAATTAATTTTGTTCTGATAATCAGATCTCGACTTTAATAAATCAGGATTTTACAGACACATTTGTAAAATCAACCCAGCCATCTGTCCGTCCATCCAGCCATCATCAATCCAGGTATCCATTTGTCTGTCCATCCATCCTTTACCTTACCCTAACCTGTCACCTGAGGAGTCAGTCTTGTGTTCATGTTTATCAATCAGGACTATTGATCAGTTTCTTCTTTTTTTGGTTGTAAAAAAAAAAATCATCATCCCCTACTGCAGCTCTCGAGGTGGAAGCTAAAGCTCTTCACCTTCCTCACTTCTCCCTGGCTCTTCTTCACACTATAACAGTTATCATGTTTCCAGTGAGAGATCACGTGACCGGTAGTCCTTGTGACATCATCGTGTTGCAGAAAAAAGCATATTAAACACATAAAGAAAATTTTATAAAACGGATCAGTATTGATTACCTGCACTGATAATGTCTGATAATAAAACACATTTTATTTAATATTTTTCATTGGTATCTGTCAAATTTCTGTTGTGCTCTTTATTGTTTTATTCTGATTAATTCTTTCTGAATGGATATTGATTGTTTGTGATAAACAGGTCAACAAAAACTAAACGCTTGTTTTAAGTTTCCGGAAGGAGGAAGGGAGGATCCTGGAGACTACCAAAGAAAACAAAGTCCGTAAAGTTACCTGAAGAGAGGCGTAACTCGCCGGAGGCCGCCTGACACACCTTCACAATAAAAGATTCAGCGTTTAGAACTGTCAGGATGTTTGTTTGTTGCGGTGTGGTTCTGTCCGGGTTCCTCTCAAACAGATGCATGGTTAGGGTTCCTCGGGGATGGCTATTTAAGTAACTGTGTATCAGTTTGACTCTTTCTGTTTTTTTAAATAACTTCTGCGGAAGCTTTATTTTGTCGAGAGCTGATCTGCCACCGGAAGCAGTTTTCCTTCAAGTTAACTTGACGTCATGTGATCGGACTGAGGACGAGTTTGTCTCGGGACTTTTCTCCGGCCCTTCAGCGCTCCGCCGCCCTCTGTTTGTTTGTTTTTGTTCCTTTCTTTGTTTGTTTGCTGACGTCACGCCGCAGAGGAGGAACACAGCGCGCAGACTCTGAACCAGGACCGGACCCGGCCAGGTGAGTCCATCCGCCCAGCGCGCACACGCAGTCATGTATCTGTGCTCGTGAACCCGCGCGGAGTGAAACAGTTCGATCAAAAACCAATTCCTCGACAATTATTCACTTATTACAGTTATCAATTCAAAGCTCCGAAGTGTCAGAAGCGGCTCGTGCTCAGGGACCGTTTCCGCGGTCTGAGCGAATCCTCTCTCGCTCCCAGTCCTCCCAGCATGAGCGTCCAGCCCCGGCGTGTCCGCCTGAAGCCCTGGCTGCTGGCGCAGGTGAACAGCGGCAGGTACCCCGGTCTGCAGTGGCTCAGCGCGGACCACCGCCTCTTCCAGATCCCCTGGAAACACGCCACGCGCCACACGCCCGTGTCAGACGAGGAGAACACCATCTTCAAGGTCAGGTTAACCCTTCACACCTGACCTCTAACCTCTGATATAGCATCTGCTGTGATCATGTTTCAAGTTTCAAAAAACTTTTTTTTACAGAAAATAGTAACGCACACTCGTTTTCATATCTTTGTGAGGACCTCGTCTCATTTCATAATGCTTTCCCTAACCCCAACCATCAAAAATGAATGCTGAATCCTAACCCACAGCCTAATCCTAAGTAAGCTAATTGTAACCCTGTCACTAATACCACATGGTGACACATTTTGTCCTCATAGGTAATTGTTAGTCCCTACAAGTATAGTAGCATACCATTTTTTCTGTCCTCACAAGATGTCTAAACATGTACACAAATACAAACACACGCAGACGGACAGATGCACACATGTGCACAAACATACACAAAAACAGATACAAGGACACACACATACACGGACACACACACAGACAAACCAAAGTAAAAACTACAAGCGGGTTCTTGAGTGACACATGTGAAGAGGAAGTAGGCGTTTGACTTCCTCCTTCCAGCGGAGTTTCGTTTCACAGTTTTTGAACAACTTCAGTTTGAACACAGGTGATGATGTCACTTCCTCCTTCTCTGCTGACTGCTTCCTCTTTTGTGTGTCAGTCTGAGTGTTTATTGACTTTGAGTAGCGTTGCCTATGATAAACACTGGAAACAAAGGGAAACTGCTGGCACGGCAAAACATCCCTCAGCTTGAGCACAGGTGAGTCCTATCTGTCAGATGTGAGTTATGCCCTGATCTGTGTGTCCTAGGCATGGGCTCTGGAGACGGGGAAGTACCAGGAGGGAGTAGATGAACCCGACCCTGCCAAGTGGAAGGCAAATCTGCGCTGTGCTCTGAACAAAAGCCGCGAGTTTCAGCTGAAGTATGATGGCACCAAAGAGACGCCGGTCCAGCCGTTCAAGATCTACGAAGTGTGCGAGCACCCCGGGAGCACAGGTGAGCTTCACCTGCACGACTGTAACCTTCTGATGTGCAATGATGACAGGAAGTGATGATCCCCGTTTTGTGTTTCAGACGGCGCTGAGGACGATGACGAGGAGGTGAGAATGATCACATGATGTAAACAGTCTGACATGTTCTCACGTGACTGACCGAAACACTTTGATCCTTTCAGATGCCGAACCTGATGGACCTCTCCATCAGTAAGTACACCTTCGTCTCAGTGTCACCATGGAAACACTGTGGCTGTTGATGTAATGTGATGATGCCATGTCTCCTTAGACCCCAGGCTGAGTGACTCCGCCCCCTTTGCCTCCTTCCCGGCTCCCTCAGAGATGAACCAGTTCAGCCTACCCCCTAACGGGACATTTGGACCGCCGCATATCCCAGTGCCTCTGCTTCCTGACATCACCATGACCTCTGATCTCCAGGGTCAGGCACACTTCCTCCATAATGGACTTCAGGATCTGAACGCTGCCGCTGCGCAACCAGAGCCGGACCTAATGGAGGCCAGCGGCATGGTGGGCGTCGAGAACCAGGCAGAGCCTCAGAACCACCAGCCCTGCAAGTACGACCTGCTGAGCAGCGTCCCACGTGAGTCCTGACCTCTAATGCAGTTTCCTGTCACAGATTCAGGGCTAAAACGCTACCACACGTGGCGCTGCTCAGACAGTTTACCATCAAACCAACTCTGATGTCACACTTTAACAATACAGCACCACAAAGCAGAGCTCAGGGTTACCTTCACAGACCCATGAGGTTCACCTGCGCATTCACAGGTGAACATTAGGGCTGTGCTTTATGACCAAAATCTCATACCCTGATGTCATTCCTTGTCCCTATAACGATTTGTTTTGGTGGCTTTACTGTGGTGACTGTTGCTAATTCATGGTCCCCCCTCTACTGGCACAGTAATGGTCCTGTATCTCGTGTTGCTATAGTAACAGATCTGGACCTGAAGTTCCAGTACCGGGGCCGTACAATGGGCTCTCTGACCGTCAGTAACCCTCAGGGCTGCCGGCTGTACTACGGACACCTGGAACCGACCCCAGAGCAGGTGGACCTGTTCGGACCTGTCAACCTCCAGCAGGTGCTGTTCCCGGGAACATCAGAGATGCAGAACGAGAAACAGCGATTTTACACCGAGGCCTTGCTGGACGTGATGGACCGCGGCCTGATCCTGGAGATCTGTGAGCAGGACATCTACGCCGTCCGCCTTTGCCAGTGTAAGGTGTTCTGGTCTGGACCGGGCATGCCAGAACACGGCCCGTCCAACCCCATGGAGAGAGAGAAGAAGATCAAGGTCTTCAGCCTCAATGACTTCCTGCAAGGTGAGTTTGGTGTGCGGGATTGTTGACATGCTGCCTGATATGTTCTAACCGACATGCTTCTGTCCACAGGGCTGATCTTGTTCCAGAAAGGCGAAGCCCCGAATCCGCCGCCCTTCGAGATCTACTTCTGCTTCGGGGAGGACTGGCCCGACAATAAACCCAAAGAGAAGAAGCTTATCATGGTGCAGGTGAGGGGGCAGAGCTTAAACTGAGTGGCAGTGCTAACGGTTTTATAACAAGTGCAAAAAAATGAAGAAGCCTTGGGTCCGAACACGTCAGAACCAGAATCTTTATGAGCTCCACCCCTCCACCTCCAGTTAACCTTCACTACATCACTTACCTCCTCCTGAGCAGCCTCAGTACTTCCTATTGGCTGATGTTGCTGTGAAGAACCTGTCTGTCTCCAAACTCCTAACTAAACAACATGACCCGAGTCAGAGCTCAGTCCTGCAGATGCCAGGAAATAGTCAGGGTCAGCTCCCATTGGAAATTCATGAAAAGGCAAGGCAAGTTTATTTGTATAGCACAATTCAACAGCAAGGTGATTCAAAGTGCTTTACAGAGACATTAAAAAACAAAAACAAATAAAAAGCATGATTTAAAATAGAAAAAAAGAAAGGAATAGTAGATAAAACCAGTAGTTAAAATGTAAGTTTTGAAATTTGAGCTTAAAAGTAAAACAGTGCGGATTTGGTGCTTTATTCAAATGCAGCTGAGAATAGGTGAGTCTTCAACCTGGATTTAAATAAACTGAGTGTTTCAGCTGATCTGAGGCTTTCTGGGAGTTTGTTCCAGATATATGGAGCATAAAAGCTGAATGTAGCTTCTCCATGTCTGGTTCTTACTGGGAACTGATAAAAAACAGGATCCAGATGACCTGAGGGATCTGGAAGGTTCATACTGGGTCAGGAGGTCACTGATGTATTTTAGTCCTAAACCATTCAGAGCTTTATAGACCAGCATCA
>NW_005187458.1:1583043-1587907 GCF_000239375.1 Pundamilia nyererei
TACTTTCAAAGAAAACACAGTAATGATCAGACAGGCCCACATCAGACACAGTAACCTTTAAAATGCTCAGGCCCATGGAGATCAGTAGGTCAAGAGTGTGTCCTCTATTATGTGTGGTCTCTGTTGGGTCAGTTTTAGCTCTGTTGATATATGTGATGCTAGCATGAAGCTGTCAGGTCACAGGGAACAGGTTTGTGCTAATATTTGTCATCTTTGTTGTTTAAAACATACTTCACAAAGTTTGTACTGCAGTAAAACTCAGACATTTCCATGACAAATTTACTCTGATTACACAAACATGCAGGTGCAGCTCATAAGTAACTGGACATGATTTCCCTGAACTTATTGTATATTAGTACATTACAGCAGAGGTGGTAAAAGTACATTCTGTACTTAAGTTGAAGTGCAGATACTTAAAAATACTGCAGTAAACGTTGAAGAACTGATTCAACGTCTTTACTCAAGTAAAAGTGAAAAAGTACACGCTGTGACGTGTACTCATTAGGTTAGGATTAGGACATCTCTATCAGCTATTATTATGCAAAGGTAAAAGGAGCCTGTGTTATATTAATACAATAATAACATAGTATTAGTAAATGAGAATAAAAACGCTATTCACATCTGAAATTTATTTCTCATGAATGCACTCATCTTGAATCTGTGATGTAAACAAAGAATTAAAAAAAGGTAGTTTATGTTGCCTCCATGGTAGAGGCTGAGTTTGCCTCCAGGAAAACGTGTTACAGGTAAAGGGGGCTCAGCGGGGGGCGAGTCCCAGCTCACAGTGCAGGCTGTGATCAGCTGACCTGAACACGGTGTCAGCAGATGTTTCACAGTTGTATCCGTTAGTACAAAGGTGGAATTCAGTGTTGATCTCAGCGCCATCAGCTTAACTTCATATTAATCTCTGCTGCGCTTTATGTAATCTACATTACATCAGCACGCTAACCTGTTTATCTGCACTTCATGCAATGTTTGAATAACACACAGTTAATTTACTTGATTTGTTATGCAGCACGTTTCACAATATGAAAACTCATCACACACAGATGTGATTAAAATGATGACATCACATGTAATCATTAAATCTCCCTGAGCAGGCCTCACCTTTAAAGATACCCTTTGTTCTTCCTCTTCTGTCTTCTTCCTCCACCTCTGACTGAAGTTACCTCTTATTCTTTTCTCTCCCTGAGACGTTCAGCAGCTAGGTTGTTAGCAAGGAAACTCACTAACAATCTTGCATTTGAAATTAGCTGCCACTTAAAAAAGCGTCACTGCCTTCATGCTTCCCCACACTTGCACTGGCCCACAGACACCTGGAAATTCTACTTAAGTAACAAAGTATTTGTACTTTGTTACTTTCCACCTTTGTATATTTCTTGTTACCTCAGCAGCTCTTTCTGTTTCTGTGCACTTTGTTAAAGAGGTAACAGATACATAAATGCAGATGTGAACATAAATGTGAGGTCGGAGGTCAAATATGACATGATAGTCTTGCTTTCTACATGCTGTTGACACATGGCGCACATGTAAGAATCCAATTTTTTCTGCCCAAAGCACAAACCCGATTCTTTAGTAAAATGTTGAATATCTGTTCTGTAGCCTCTCCTGGTCACCTGTCTGTGGGTGTGCGACTAAACACATTTATGAATAATTCCCTCGAAGCGTGTAGTTTTCCCTCCACACCTTTCTCTCTGTGCACTTCCTGTTTTTAACCCAGTGTTAGGAATAAAGTTTCACTGTGTGGGATGCAGACACACAAGCCAGGTCACCTTTCAACCTCCTGACTGCCTCATGTTCATGGAGCTCCAGACACCTGTGGATGTCTCACAGTGTTTTTTGGGGGTTTTTTTGTCCTCAGGTGATTCCTGTGGTGGCCCGGATCCTGACAGAGATGTTCTCCGGAGAGCTGAGCTGGTCCACGGACAGCATCCGGCTGCAGATCTCAAACCCCGATGTGAAGGATCAGACGGTGGCACAGTTCAAAGAGTTGCAGAGGCTCCTGCAGAGCCAAAACATCCAAGGACCCTGGAACCCCACCGGCCCCTGAACCAGGGGCCCTGGACCCGACACAGACACTGCTTACTGCACCCTCCCCCAAACAGTAGGAAACCCTGACTGGAGGGAAGGTGCAGCTGTACAGAAACTGAACATTTGAGACAAACGGGTGGAGGTCTGCAGGTGTATTTCCTGTTCTGTTGTCATACCGACACCTTTCTGGGAGGTTTCTATGTTCAAATTTCAATAAAGGCCGTTGCAGTATTCTCACACCAGGTGTTTTTGTTTTTAGACCAGGTAATACCGGTAGGTCTAGCAGGCCTGAGAGGGTCAGACTCTACTTCGGTGTTTACCTGTTCAGGTAAAACCTGAAGCATCAATTTAAATGCACTAAATGAGTGAGCCAGTGTTTTGATGCCTGACTGAACCTGCAGGTGTCTGCTTTTGGGCTGTGAGTAAATAAGAATTTAATAATCAGTAGTTTCAGTCTTGGAAAAATATGCCATACACCTGAACCTTCCTGCTCACCTGACCTGCAGCTCCAGAATCAGTATGACCTGTGTCTGTTTACATCAGAAATAATCAAATGTTTTTTGTATTTTGAATAAAGACGATGGTTTGAATGACCTCTGATCTCTTTACCTTACGCACCTCACCAAATGATGGAAAACATCAAGGAAAGGAGATAAGGACTTAGGAAAAGAGATGCTCGGCAATGCAGAGGATCTGACAGATTAGTGAACGTCACACTTGATTTACTGACGTGTCTGAATTACAAGCTCCTCGCCTCCCCAGCGTTCATGGCTCTGCATTCAAGCTGGGGATAAATGAAGGACTGGGGCTCCTTTCCTCGGGGCTTAGAGACTTCAGCTCCTGACAGTCAGTTTGAGAATTTCCTGCAAGAAGCCACTCAGACACTCCCCTGAGGTCTGAGGACAGGAAGAGCACTTCAGTGAGCTCCAGGATGTGGTCCTGAGCAGGTTCAGGTCTGACTCACGGATTTGTTCCTGCGTGACGGTTTAACCGCGCTTACATCACACCTGTGACGCATTTAAACTGAGCCTTCTGCAGACCAACAGCTCCACATACAGAGAAACTTTTTCCATCTTCTCTGTGCTGTAGCATGAGACCTGGAACGATGCAAACCACCAGCTCACTCACGCCCTCCGATGCCCAATATAGCTGCTGCACTACCTTCACGAGTCTGTCACCGACCTTGGAGCGGCTCTGATGGAGGAGCAAAAAGATTTGCTCTGTTTGACTTTGAAGAGTTCTGTGATGAAGGTTTCTATTATTTTAGAAAGCCTCCGCACCCTTCTGAGCCAATTCATCAGGTTCCCAACCTCATTCCTTCCAACACCTGCTAAGCAGAGCGAGAACCCAAACACCTGGCTACCATGCAGCTGTCTGACCAACTGGCACAGATAAGTGAGGTGACAGTAATAACAGACACACTGGATGAGCAGTTTGTTTTTTTTAATTTGTTTACAACAAGGCTACATCACCGATGATGTCATGGTGTCAGTCTCTCCGCCTCATTACCCAGAGTTCACTCTGTTTCACTTTGTGGAAGAACAACTAAAATTCAACCAAAGTTAAAAAGGTCAAAGGTGACGCCAAATCCTCCCGCAGCACGCTGCAGCCAAGAGCATCATGGAAAATCTTTTGGCTCCTTTTATGGCACGGACAAAAAAAAAAAAAAAAAAAAAAAAAACCCCCACCACGACCAAAGTCCAAAAATAAATCTCTAAAAACTGTTGACCAGGCACATCCTCCGATTCACGACCGCAGCTTCCTGACCCCGCCCACCTGCCGGACCCAGCCCCGCCCACTCACCACCTGCTGCAGGTGAGGTCAGGTGAGTTCAGGTGAGCTGGGGTGGACTCATTCTGTCCAATCAGTCTTCAATCTGTCAGTCCTTCAGAGTGAGCCGCCCTGTTCACATTCGAAGTCCTTCATCATCTTCATCCCTTTGGATCCTCGTCTGCAGACGCAGATTATTGCCGTCACCTCTGAATGCTCGTCAACAAAAAGATTTACCTGTGGGGAAAAAAGAAGTCTTAAACATATCAGCGAAGCAAACAAACTCAGGCTGAATACACACCTGAGTGTACTTGAGAACAGGCTCACCTGGCGGTGCGAGAAGGCTGCAGCTATCGGAACAGTCTGGTGAACTCTCTGATGGCCCAGCACACCTGTTTACACTCCTCAGCGCTGCAGAACAACAAATGTGAGGTTATCTACTTGTCACCTATGCAGGTGTTCCACACACTGAATGTTTATCAAAAACATTTAACCAGACCATGAGATCAATTTTACAGGAAATAAACTCCTCAGTTGGAAGAGTTTTTTTTACCAGTGCATATAGTGTTTTTCATACACCTGAAACCTCCCAATCAGGTCAGGACAAGTCCAGACTCGCTCAATCCGGACTCCAGTTTGTCTGCGTTCCACCATCAGACGAGTGAGTCTCGACAAAACCTGCTACACACCTCACGCACTCTTACCTGAACGCCTCACAGTCAGTAACGCCTGTCCCTGAACGCCTCAGACAGCAACGTCTGTTTCTGAATGCCACAGACAGCAACGCCTGTCCATGAACACCTCACAGTCAGCCATGCCTGTCCCTGAACGCCTCACAGACAGCAACGCCTGTCCCTAAACGCCTCACAGACAGCAACGTCTGTTTCTTAATGCCACAGACAGCAACGCCTGTCCCTGAACGCCTCACAGTCAGCAACGCCTGTCTGTGAATGCGTTACTATTTTTTAACAAACAGACGTTGAAGCTGTGTTCAGTTTAACCCAACCCAAAAACAGCCTGTTCGTGTTGGTGGAAAAATGCACCATGTCGACCAACCAAAAAA
>NW_005187458.1:1588061-1613530 GCF_000239375.1 Pundamilia nyererei
GAGATGTGAGAGATTTGTGATGTTTAGCGTGTTTGGAGTGTGTAGTTAATGTGTAGTGTAGAGGATAGTTTGGTGTTGTGTGTCAGTAAAATGACACGACTGCTGAATAAAAACAATGATACACCTGCTGCTGTCAGACTTGCAGGTATCAGGCTGTGATGTTCTCCTTTATAGTGGACAGAAATTATTTTTTTGGAGTGGCACAAATAATTTGTGTGGCATCTTACTGAATGCAGAACAGCTGTTCTGTAAATAGTTTGAAATGGTTATAACAAAGGGTAAAAGGTAAATGGATGCAAATAACTTTGTTGTTTGCAAAACTTGTGCAGAGGATTTTAAAATTGACAATTTATATTTACATTTAAAGTTATGAAATATTATCATTAAACATGTTTGTTGTTGTTACATTGAAAAATATAACTTTTTCTACTCTGATTTTATGTTTATGTTTTTTGTCTGATTTTAGATCAACTGCGTTAACACAGTATGTCAAAAATGAAAACATGACTGTAAATTCAGACACGCGAGGTTGTGCTGAAAAGGATGAGACCAAACAAGGCAAAGGAAATAGCTTTTAAAGGGAAAATCAAAAGTAGT
Organism: Pundamilia nyererei; assembly: GCF_000239375.1. NCBI lineage: Eukaryota > Metazoa > Chordata > Actinopteri > Cichliformes > Cichlidae > Pundamilia > Pundamilia nyererei. Next base: position 1,588,659 of record NW_005187458.1, read on the forward strand.
TAAAAATGACCAATTACACCCTGGACCTCAGAGGGTTAAACGTTTTTGTTTTTTTTAAGTAACGCAATAGTTACTTTTCAAGTAATTAATTACTTTTAGAATATTGTAACTCAGTTACTAACTCAGTTACTTTTTTGAAGAAGTAACTAGTAACTATAATTAATTACTTTTTCAAAGTAACTTGCCCAACACTGGTTATCTCACCTGGTGACCTGTTTATGGAAGTCAGTCAGCTGTTTATGGGTGACTGTCACGGCGCCGCCTGACGTCTCCTTCGGTAAACCTTTCAGGGCGCTCTCTAACCAGCGGCAGAACGTCTGCAACACAAGGACACCATCATCAGCACCTAGAGTCACCCGACACCCCCAGCATGCACACAGGTTTGAGATGCCCTACCACCTACTCACCGGCCGGTCGAACACCATGATCTCCCACAGCACCTCGGCGACGTCAGGTAGCGTGTACGGCGGCAGACAGAAGCAGCATGAGTGCATCAGCTGAGTGACGAGCTGCTGGCCGTGCTGCTCCATAGCCTGACCTATCAGACGCTTTCTCACCTCGAAGTCCTCCTCGTGCTGCAGACCCACAGGTGTTAAGGTGAAGCAGACTCCTGTGACATTACTGGCGTTTACAGCACGTTTCCATTAGACTTACATCGTTGGCGACTCCTGTGTGGATGAGGTCTCGGACAAACTTCATCACGCTGCAGTTGGCGTCTCGGTGGTCCAATGAGGTGGCGGCGATGGCGCACTGTATGATGTGAATGATGATGCTGCTGCTGAGCAGTGTGACAGGACTTCGCTGGACGAACCTGAGCAGAAGAGGATAACGGGTGAAAACGGGCAGAGCTACGGAGCGTGGCACCATCGGGCTCAAATGGGCGGAGCTTCAGACTCACCTGGTGGCCAGCCTGAAAAGGTCATCCACAGTGTCAGGGTGATTCCTTAGACCGTTCGGCTGCTCCAACAGCTGGAAGGTCGGCATGCAGAGAGCCTGAGGAGGAGGAAGCCACACCACCATCATCATCACTGACCAGCTCAATGAGCACATAACAGAAAGGTGGAGCCTCAGTGCCCAGGTGTGCTCACCTGTAGCATGTCGAGTAATCCCTGTCTGCAGCCCTCCTCCATACCGTACTCATCCACCAGGATGCTGCCCAGGTACAGGAAGCAGGAGTGTGGGTACACCTGATACACGCCCACCATCTGACAACAACACACACGTGATTGTTTCATTGGAAACAAAACAACACTGCATCACCGGGGATCACAGATTCTCTCTAAACCAATCAGAATTGCTGACACTTTAGTCACAGCGCCCCCTGGAGTCTGGCAAACTGCTTTGAATCTGTTCACAGATGATTATTTTGTGTGACAAGTTTCAACAACAAACTTTATTTGATTGATTACTGATTGACTACATCATGGTGCACATACTCAAAGCCGACTGGAAAAGCTCTGATCAGCTGTTCTGGAAGCTCAGAGTTTATTTTTAAACTCAGAGCTTGTTGAACCTGCTTCCTGCTCGCTGTCCGATATGAGGTCTCACCTGTGTGACAAGCGGCTGCAGCAGGGAGGCGGAGCCTTTCCCGACACAGCGCACAGCGAACCTGAGGCAGCGACAGCAGCGCTCCACGATGCGGTTATCAGCCTGGTGAGTGTTCAGAGTCTCCGACAATACGGGCCAGATCTGCAAGTCACATGACCAGAGGTACCTCTATCACATCTATTCAAATCACTCTATTCAAATCAGACTTCCAGGTGAGTGCAGGTGTGTTACCTCCTGGATGACTTTCTGACACGGGTGAGTCTGTCCATTCTCGACGATCGGGTTTGTGTGTCTGCAGAGAAATGATGTGTCCACCGTCAGCTGTTTCATTAAAGTTATACTGGAAGTGAACAAACAGGAGAACTCACCTGAAAATCACAGCCAACCTGTCGAGCCACACCGTCGGATCAGCTGATTTACCATTTGTGGACTGCTCAGTCAGAAGCTAAAACACAAACAAGTAAACACATAAGTGAACAAACAAACAAACAAACAAACAAACAATCAAACAATCAAACAAACAAACACACACACACCCCTCTGACCTTCTTCAGAGCAATAACCTGAACAGCACACAGGTCGCTCAGACACTCTGCGATCTTCTCCAGAGGAAGTCGAGCCAGGACCAGAGCCGTACCTGTACAGGTAATAGTACACTGATGTGATTACACATGAGCCTGCTGCATCTACACCACTCATAAGGATAAACCTGTGTCAGAGATTTAAACCTTGTACCTTCTAAATGTGACCATAGGTATCTGATAAATTCAAGGCAGGTACAGTACAAATATGTGATGATGTCAGCGCAGGTACCTTTGAGCAGGCCGACGGCAGCCTCTGTGGAAAGGGCGAAGGAGTCTAGTGAGCGAGCGATGTCCAGCAGCCCGTGGAAGTGCTGAGCCATGTGATCTCTGCACACGGAGCAGATGTTGTGGATTGCCTTTGCTGCCGCAGATGCCAGCGGTTTCTCTCGCAGACCTTTCATCAGGTAGTTCAACACAGAGTCTGACAGGAAGTACAAAATATTATTCAGTATTCCCAGACGCACCTGTGAAGCTACGACATCCTGAAAGGCAAGGAAGTTAAAACATGGCTGACTGCATCATCAGGACACTGCCATTGTTCAGGATCATTCCTCCGTACCAAGGAATCTGGGATTCCTGTCCACGACCTCGCTCATCTCGCCAACCAACTCGATACTCGTGTATCTCACCGCCATGTGAACGCTCTCCGGAAGTAACACAATCTGCTGCAGCACCTCCGTGAGCGTCGGGTTGTTCTCCCTGAAATCCGACATGGAGAACATGTTTACTTGATGAACGCGTCTGTGAGAACTTCCCGTGGCAGTGACACAGATACTCACGGGTCGACGCTCTTTGCGATGGAAGCCATGATGAAGAGGACGGCCTCTGTGACCTCCCAGGGAGGATTCCCATCTTTCAGCGTGGAGTACAGCTGAGGACAGGAAGTGATGTTAATGAAAGAATAAAGGTGAAACAGATCCCACCTGTCAGCCTGAAACCACCTGAGGATTAGTTACCTGAGCGAAGCACTCCACGGAGCCAACCAGGAAGATGACATCTTTAACAAGGTCAGACACCCTCATCCGGAACTCGCCAAAGTCGTCTGTGTCCTCCGGGATTCCCTCCTGTGGACGGAGAAAAATTCAGACTAAGATTTCATGACCTGAACACCTGAAGCCAACACCTGTGGGTGGAGCCAGAGCTGGAAGTCTGACAGGCGCTGACATTTTTAGTTTGTTTGTGTTCCTGACTTCACATTCAAAGTGATTCACTGATTACTGATCACTCACGGTGAACACACCTGTGTGCATTATTGTGGACCACCATGGAGACAACAAGGACAGGTAATACAGTCAGGGTTCAACTTACAGCAGTGTGTTCAAACTCAGCATCATAAAAACTTTACACAGAAGGATCTGGAGCCAGACTGCAGCATGAAAAGGTTCAGGTTCTGGTTCTTACATGATCCGGATCGAGCTGGCAGTGCCGGGCCAAACAGTGGAGAAGCCTCTGGATGTACGGTCTGAAGATGGCGTGCAAAGTCGGGTCGTTGATTTTGTACAGGTGTTCCCCAAGACGGTACCAGAAGTTAAAGGAGATCTCCACCACCTGGACCACAGAGAACAGAATCACACACAGAACCATAACGCAGACCAGACAGGCTGACATCCGAATTAGAACACACAGGAGCTTCATATGCCATGTCATATGCAATGCCATGGGGTGTGTTCGTACCTCGTACTGGGGGTGTCCTGCACAGATCAGCAGCAGCTCCAGGGTCCTCAGGTCTCCCATGCCCTGTCCTGGACTCCTGACCGTGGTCTCCAGGAAGGTCTCGCAGAGCTCTGTGAAGATCCTGCAGTAGTTCAGCACTCTGAGGATGAGAATTGAACACGCGTGTTACTGACAATATGTAAACAACACATGAATGCCACAATCAGAACTAGATTTGTCCTCACTTGTCCAGATCTTCTCGGGCTACTGCCATGTGATAGGCCGTCTCTAGTGTCAGGACGCCCTGGAAGAGCTGCAGCGCCAATGCAACGTTGGTCTCCACGTTTTCTATGGCGTAGAGCGCAGAGCACACACAGTCGGAGGACGCCTCGTGGAGGTTGGTAGAGGTTTCGTCCCTCTGCTGTGGAGACAGTTTGGGGTAACATAGAAATATTCACACGATTCAAGATCGAGGCTCACGTGATCATCAGATCATTGACGGCACTCTCACACTTACCAGGACCTGGAAAAGCACCATGAGCAGCTGGTTGCTCGCCATGAAGTTGCTGTCGAGGACGCCCAGGTTGAACCAGCTGCCCAGACAGCGAAACACCTTAATAAGCATCTTCTCATCATTCCCCGTTTTCTCCACGCAGGTTGTCTGAGGACAAATAAAGTCAGAGTCCTGTTTAAATAAAGATTAGTGACATCATCAGTGACATCTCCGTTTTTAGAGTGATAACAGTTTCCGCCACATTATCATTATGGTTTTATTACTAGCCACACCCCTACCTTAATGACAACATGCAGCTAATGTGGCAATCATGTGACAGTTAAACAGCCACTGGCCTGGTGAACAGATACGATCAACATTCAATGGTGTTCAGACAGAAATATTACTGAGCTGTCTGACAGGTGAGAGTCAGACAGGTGTCTCACCAGCAAGGTAACCACGGTGCTTGAGTAGTACGCCAGGTCCTCGATGATCTCCGTCCTCCGATTCGCTCCGATCCTAAGCGAGCGGCTGTGAACTTCCTCTGGGAGCACGGTGAGGATCTCTATGAGGAAGAGCATCGAGCTGATGTCATTGTTGTACCTGAGAAGGGGCGGAGACAGAGGAACAGGTTAGTCACTGTCCAGCTTCAGAGAAAACATTGTGTTAGCCGATTTTGTGAATTCTTACTTTTCTATCAGTGTATGAACACATCCTTTCCAGGACGCCATCTGAAGGGCAAGGTCAGCGATCGCCAAAGCCAGCTGAGGGAAAGGGTGATGGTCTGAGTTACTCAAGTAAGAACTATCACAAACAAACTTCCTGTTTTTAAACCCTGATGATGTCACTGCAAGTTCAGCTTACTTTTTACAGTTAAACCCCCGCCCTCCGACGAGGTGTGATAACAACCACACAGATGTATTAAAGCAGGTGTTAACCAGCTCAAGCCAACATTAAACATCACAGGTAAGAAATATTTGATGATTCTGATTGGCTGATTCTGTTACAGGACACATTCCTCTTAACTGAAGTGATAATCAGCTGTTTCCAGGGAAACCCCACTGAGACAACTTTACAGCCGAGTACAAAAGGTGAGGATCAGTCAAGAGTCAATGAAGTCCTATTGACTCCGATGCTTATACCGCCGGAACAGGTGCAGTTACCTGGGTTACAATGATGGGTGACAGGTCCTTGAGGTTTTGGATGTGCGTCAGCAGCGAGTCTCGCAGTGCATTGTGGGTCTCTGGCGGGAGCTCGTAGAAGCTCGTCTGGATCTTCATCTTCATTGTCTGTGCGGCGAAGTAACACGACTCCACGTCCTGTTTGAGCTGCAGCAGCTGGTCTGACACCTCCCAAGCATACATCTGAGGAAGAAGTGATGTCATAGCGAAGGATGGGAGAAGAAAACAATCGACACAGCATAACATTATGATATTTTGTCTATACAGGGACACCAAACAAAAATAAATAAACTAATTAAAATATGAACAAGAGGACTTCTGACTAAATTGAAGGAGGCAACTTTATCAGGTAACTGCTGTATCATCTCAAACAGATTGCACATAATTGCCAACTTGACTCTATTCAGTTGCAGAGTGACTCGTATTACGGCAACATTTATGCAGGTCTTAGTGAAATGTTGGTGAGCTTGGTAAGAAAATAAATGAAGAGATGATGTTACATTGTTGTATAAAACAGGTACTAACAAAGTTTAACTTTGACAACATAATCTACAGTTTAAAGGTGGTGATTGCGAATATTACTCTAATACTCGCACACTGTAAAATGTTAAAAAAAATCTTCAGTGAATTATTTTCATAAGATTGAATCGTGGGCTGTCTGCTGATTCTGCTCCTTATCATTAATGCCCATCAGCCACTCGGGAGAACATCTGACCAGAACCAGAAGCCTCACGTTTCCAGCTAGTTGACATTACAATGAACCGTTTGATCTGTTGTCCCCAAAAGACCAACCACCTGACTGAACCTGGTTCTCTTCAGGTGTTCTCCTCAGGTCCACCTGAGACGCTCGAATTAGTTCTCACGTGACTGAAGGCTGTGAGCTGGGGCTCCACAAACACTCCACTGAGCATGCTCACTGATCAGCTGACTGCTACAGGGGGAAACTTTCACCTGCATAACTTCAGCCCTCACGCACAGTGGCTGACCTTTTACCCCAGGTCACCTGACTGTGACCATGCTAACATGCTACCAGCTGAATAAAAACAAACAAGCCGGAACCGCAAACAGGAAGTCCAAACACAGGCAGGGGAGCGCTTCATTTACTCACCTGCAGCAAGGTGACTCACTCACTCATTCACACACACACTCTCTCACACAAAGACACACACACAAACAGAAAGAAACAAACAGACACACACACACGTGCGCAGGCAGGCAAAGTAACATACAGACAGCTAGCAGTTAGCATAGCAGCTAGCTCGGCATGTTTTCCTCCATTCATTTTCTTTAGCTTAGCTGTTATGCTAACGGAAGCGGTGGCTCCTCTGAGACTGCGCACTACACTTCACCTGTGCGTTTTCACACAGGTAAAACCCTGAGATCCGCTTCACACAGATCCCCGAAAACACGAAGCGACCTCCGCCCGCCCGGGCCTCTCCCCCCCGCCCTCTCACCGATCTCTGCAGCTCTCCCAGCCACAGCGAGGCGCGCTCCTTCCCGGCCGGGTCCGGGTCGTGGTACAGGGCCTGGACCGCCTGGTACACCAGCGCCAGGCTCGGTTTGCCGCCCTCCATAGCTCGGGTCAGACACAGGGACGCGGTGAGGCAGACAGCTCGGGGTCCGGGTGCTCGGATCCGGGTTCAGGGTCCTAAACGCTCCGAGAGCCGACCGCCATCTCACAGGCTTTCCGCTGCAACGGCAATCCCGGTCCCACCGGAAACACGGGCACCAAAAGAAGTTCCGCTTTGTCCTCCCGGAAGAAGACTTCTGTGAGAGGGCAATTAAAAAATAAAATGATGAAATAAAATGCAGCATATTAAAATAAAACAAAACTAGGGACACAATAATAATACGATACAATAAATTACAATGCAGTACAATAAAAATTAATTTGAATTTAATGACAACTTATCATAACCATCCATCTTCTGCTTCACACCTGGGTTTGGGTGGTGAGGGCAGTAGCCTGAGCCAAAAAACCCAGACCTCCTTGACCCCAGTCACCTTCACCAGCTCATCCAGGGGGAACACCGAGATGATCCCATTTCAGCTGAGAGATTTTATCTCTGAAGTGAGAGCATCCCTAACAGTGGCGGTCCTAGCCTGTTTGGCACCCTGGGCGAACACTCCCTCTGGCGCCCCGCCCTCCCCCCCACACACAAAACATATTAAGGATTGTACATTAACATAAAACTGTTGTACACACACACACACACACACATATGAAGAGAGAGAGAGTATGCATAGTATGCAAACAGCTACCAAACAGCCATCATAATTTGTCATACAATGAGAACAGGACGAATCAACAACTGACAATGACTAATTAATATTATAATCTGTAACATAATGTATTGTTTGGAGTTTAGTCTGTTACTGTTGCTATTTTTACCATTTCTTCTTGGAGCAGCTGTAATGCACATAATTTCCTTAGGGAGTAATAAAGTATTCTGATTGTTTCAGGATGACCTGCCATTATTGAACTTTTCTTGTCCATCTTCCATTGGTTTTAATTTTGCACTCCAGTATGAACACATATCCCCCAGCTCGAGGATCACCACAACATGATCTAACACACCTACACCTTAGTTCACAGATTCACTTTGTCTAGGGTTTATTTCTGACACAACCCAGGATTCAAATCATGAATACATAATGGGCTTGGATTTACATCATTATGAATGAAATGTGCTCTATTTGGAAGCAGCCGGCCCCCCTCCCCTTTCGATGGCTTATGTGTGTGAGACTTTAAATCAGGGGTGTCAAACTCAAATACACAGTGGGCCAAAATTCAAAACTAGGACAAAGTCGCGGGCTAACATTAATATTTATTGAAAAAAAAATCTTCCTCCAGATACCTATGCTTTAAATCATCAAACTGTAAATTTTAAATTTTAAATTGTTATCAATTCCACCATCAGGCCGGTGTCTTTCTGTGTGGAGTTTGCATGTTCTCCCCGTGTTTGTGTGGGTTCCCTCCGGGTACTCCGGCTTACTCCCACCGTTCAAAGACATGCAGCTTGGGGATAGGTTAATTGGATAATCCAAATTGCCACTAGGTGTGAATGTGCGAGTGAATGAGAGTGCGAATGATTGTCTGTCCCTGTGTGTTGGCCCTGCGACAGACTGGCGACCTGTCCAGGGTGTACCCCGCCTCTCGCCCTATGACAGCTGGGATAGGCTCCAGCGCCCCCCCGCGACCCTGAAAAGGATAAGCGGAAGCGAATGGATGGATGTTATTGATCCCTTTACCCCTGGTCCTAAAGTGTGTATTTATTTTCTTACTCTTCTTATATATAGTGTTCGTTTACTTGCACTGCTGTAACTGGAGCCTCGTCTCTCTATATACTGGACTGTATGTAGCGGAGATGACAATAAAGTTTACTTTGACTTCAGCAGCGAGCAGGCGCACCGAAGGCTCTCGCGCTCACATTTCACATATAGAATTTAGAAAAAACATCGGTGCAAATTATAAGTCTGTATCATAATGTCTGGTGTTTTCATGTTTGCTGGTTTGTTTTAATTTTGTTTTATTTTGCGAGTTGGTTAGATGCTGCTCCAGCCAGCCAGTGAATCCCCCGCCGCCCCGCCCTCTCCTCTCTGCGCCGCAAGCAGCAGGCGCACCTGGCAAACGGAGGGCGCCCTTACTCCCAGCAAATGGGCGAGGGAAAACCAATCGGTGCCTATGCCATTCCCAATATGCGCTGGCTGACGTCGGGGCAGCATGAGTACTACGATGCCCGTGATGCCGCCCCCCACCACGATGCCGCCCCGGGCAACCGCCCGTGTCGCCCGTATCTAAATCCGCACCGGCTCCTTTTAATGTGGAGGAGTAGCAGCTCTACTCTGAGCCCCTATCAAAAGACTAAACTCCTCACCCTGTCTGTGACAGAGAGGCCAGCCACACTTCAGAAGAATCCGAATAGGGTTTATTGCCAAATGTTGAGCAGATTGAGCAGCCCTACCACCGGGCCCCCCAAGCCAACAGAGCTCCATGGATACTTGGGACACAAAAGTCCTCCACTACAGCAAGGCGATTTACGGAGGGGATCGTACACGGAGGAGTACAAATAAAAATAAATATGTTCACAAACATTTACACTTGAAATGTTTGTAATTACTAAATTAACATGCTGAACCTGGATATTGAAGAACCTACACACATTTAAAATCATCACATTTAACCCTGAGTGTGTGTGGGTGTGCAGTCACACTGTTTCAGATCAAACAAACTTTAATATCAAAGATAATCTGAGTGAATACAAATACACTTTGGATCATTTCGTTTATTAGGGGAACATGAACAAGTAGCAGGTACAATGTTAGTTTCATCACTGACATCAATGTTAAAGAGTTTTACCAGTGGCAACATCTGCTCAGCTTCATTTCTGATTTTAATGAAGGCTTGGAAGTTACAGACAGATCAACAACAGCTGATGATATGAGCTAAAGTTCTTATGACTGACATGTTTCTGATGCTTCCAGATTTATTTTTTTTGTAACTAAACCAAACCTGATGCAGGCTGTGGCGACTACTCTCAGGTAGACTGACAAACCTTGGGTTCATTTCTCGCATTCATCTCCCACTTCCTGTGACCTCTGACCCTGACTAATGATGTCAGTATAAATGAAGCCCTATAAGGAAAAGAGATCCTGGATAAAGAGACGTTCAGGGACCTGATGACGTGCTCGGAGCTCTAATGATCGAGTCGAATTTAACTGCTCTAAAACCCAAAGAAACACGGCAAGTCATCTGTGAACAAAATTTAGGGCATTGATTGATCAATAAGTCATTTTAGTGGGGCATTTTTATTCACAGAAAAAAACTGCGCTGCTTGGAGTTTGATTCAGTTTCAATAATCAGAAGTTTGGAAGTTAAAAACATTTCTGAAGTTATAACTGTAATAACAGGATAATAAATCTGATGAATAATAGTGTGCCTCAATGCTCCAAAAAGGAATTTTATTAAAAAATAATAATTAAACCAAAACAGCTTCTGAGTTTCATTTAAATGTTTGAAGTAAAGTAATGATTCACACAATCAAATTACTTCATTGATCAGCAGGTTCTTTTTTATTTAACAGACATTAAAGATGAAAATAAATAATACAGGATACATGAACACCTGAGGCCACTGTGACCTTTAGTGTTACAGCACAGACTCACAACAAACAGAAACCTAACATTAAACAGTGAAAGCAGCAGACATAATCTCCGGTCTTCATACCTGAACCACCAGGAGCTTAATCAATAATCCATAGTAGCAAGTAATCAATAGTCAATACATCAGTGATTAATCAGTCTTTTAAGGCTGCAAGTCACCTCCAAACTGAGGTCGTATCATACCCATGCTCCATGCAGCTCACAGCCTGGTTATGATACAGCCCCCGCTCTAAAGGTCAGCAATCATTACAGCCATTGATCAATCGATCAGTCAATAAATGTGTCTCCTCTTCAGTCTGGTCCAGGATGAAAATGGGCAACAGAAGTGGAGACGGTGCAGTTTCTTCTTGTCCGCGACGCTCTCCGGACTCTGAGCAGGAGAAGTGATGAAGGTTGGAGGACAGCTCCTTCTTAAAGGCTCAGTGTTCTTCCTCCTCCTCTTCCTTATAGTCTTCCTCACGCTGAACCCCTTTAACCGTTTCAGTGGTCGTGAGTCTTCTAATCTGACTGTGTGACGATGTTTTAAGGATTTGGAGGATTGAGGAGGATCACCTGGTCAGGTAAATCTGAAATATCCGGATTACATCGGAAGTTGAGCACACGGAAAAACAAAAGACTCTTATTGGATTTAGATCCGTCAGCCACCTGCTGCTGCTCTTCATCATCAGGCGTCTTCATCGCCCTGCAGTGGGCCTGACAACAGCTTGTGTTTATTACACTAAAAACTTTATAAACCCATCACAAATCATATCACACAGCAGGGACTTACCTCTTCATCTGTAAGAAGGATTTTTAGAGTTGGCAGCAGAGCAACAGTCAGCTCTGTTGCCTCACTAAAAGAGATCTTTGTTTGAATCTGTGACCTGTCCAAGTGTACCTCGCTTCTCACCCACTGACCTCTCCACAACAGTGAGCTGGTTGGCGGGATGCTAATGTTTCTAGTTATTATGTGTAACCAAACTTAAAGAGTACAGATAAATCATTTAGCATAATTAAAGTTTTACTGTCATGTTATTGGCTGTTAATATGATTGCTGTTGTAAGTATGTGTTGATCACTAACAATTTAATTAATTAAATCAATCATTAAATTAAGTTTGTTTGGAAAAAGAGGGAAAACTCATCCACTGACCACATGGTTCTAGGTTCAATTCCTTGGAGTTAAAGGGCTAATCCCAGAGCCATTTACCAAAATAATAAATAAATATTTAAATAAGACGTGCATGCGACTGCGGTCACCTTTAAAGCACAAAGTTTTTTTTGAGCAGTGAGGTGAACTCGGGTGGATCTGTGTGTTCACAGAGAAAACCTTCTGTAAGCAGATTAAGGAGTCAGAAGTTCTTAATCCTGAAACTTTAGAAAAATCCCAGCAGCATAATCTTTGCTGTAAGTGGTTTATGAGCGTATATAAGAGGCTGACACAGCGGCAAAGAGCTCAGGGTCACAATGGGAAAACACTTCCACCTGTACGAGAACATCTCCAAAGTCAGTCCCTTTGAGGGGCCCCAGTATTACCTGGCCCCTGTCTGGGCCTTTTACCTGCAGGCCGCCTTTATGGGTTTTGTTTTTTTTGCTGGCACTCCTTTAAACTTCATTGTTCTCGTGGCGACGATGAAGTACAAGAAGCTCAGAGTCCCACTCAACTTCATTCTTGTCAACATCTCCTTCTCCGGCTTCATCTTCGTCACCTTCTCTGTCAGTCAGGTGTTCTTAGCCTCCATGCGAGGTTACTACTTCCTGGGTCACACGCTGTGTGCTCTGGAGGCTGCTGTGGGCTCCGTGGCAGGTAAGCCACCCAATCCATCGGCAGGATGTGTACAGGTGTGTGCAGGTGCAATGGTGTGTTTCTCCCTCCTCCTCAGGTCTGGTGACCGCCTGGTCTTTGGCGGTGCTTTCCTTTGAGAGGTACCTGGTCATTTGTAAACCGTTCGGAGCCTTTAGGTTTGGCTCAAATCACGCTCTGGCTGCAGTGGCCTTCGCCTGGTTCATGGGCGTCAGCTGTGCCTGCCCACCTTTCTTTGGCTGGAGCAGGTACTGTAGGCATCAGGTGATTCTGGCCGTGTGTGTCCTGCACAGGTGAGCTGACTGTCTGTGTTGGTAGGTACATCCCTGAAGGGCTGGGCTGCTCCTGTGGACCCGACTGGTACACTCACAATGAGCAGTACAACACGACCAGCTACATACACTTCCTCATGGTCACCTGCTTCATCATGCCTCTCTCCATCATCATCTTCTGCTACTCCCAGCTGCTGGGTGCTCTGAGAGCAGTGAGTCAATCAATCAATCAATCAATCAATCAATCAATCAATCAATCAGCCAGCACTAAGTGATTAACTGAGTCTCTGTGCTGGGTGTGTGTTTGGAGCTTGAGAACTTCACTCCATTAAAGCTTAGCCTTGTTGTTTCCTCTGCAGGTTGCAGCCCAGCAGGCTGAGTCAGCCTCCACCCAGAAGGCAGAGAAGGAGGTGTCAAGAATGATCATCGTTATGGTGGGGTCCTTCGTCACCTGCTATGGCCCGTACGCCCTGGCAGCTCTTTACTTTGCCTACTCCACAGATGAAAACAAAGACTATCGACTTGTCACCATCCCGGCGTTTTTCTCTAAGAGCGCCTGCGTCTACAACCCACTCATCTACGTCTTCATGAACAAACAGGTGAGCACACTCAGATAACACAGTGCAGAACGCAGGGTTTAGTTTTTCGCAGCTTTTCTCTGACAGTTTGAGTTGTCCCTGCCGCTGAAGTGATGATGAGTTCTTCTGTTCTGTTCTCAGTTTAATGGCTGTATCATGGAGATGGTGTTTGGAAAGACAATGGACGAATCCTCCGAAGTTTCCACAAAGACTGAAGTGTCCACAGCTTCTTAATGCTCACACCAAAGTGACACAAAGAACTTTTAAGAGGGCGTGACTGAGCTGAAGAGGACCTTCACAGGTCAGAGTTTGGAGGACGAATGTTTCCTGTATTCTCATCGTTATGTAAATAAAGTTTATACGTACACACGATCAGCTGATATCTATGTTCCTGTAGAACATAAGTGTTTAGATAAAAGGCAAAAATAAACATTAAAAACAGTGAAGTGTCTTTCTTTAGACTTTCTGAATAAAACGTTCACGAAACCAAACTCTGAGTTTCACTTTTTTTATTTATTTTTTTATTGATAAACAAGTAAAAATGCGACAAAACTCAGACTTTGTCTGTAGATTTTTTTAAGCTTTAAGGCAGGGGTGTCAAACTCAAATACACAGTGGGCCAAAATTCAAAACTGTAACAAGGTCGCGGGCTAACATTAATATTTACTGAAAAAAAAAAAAAAAATCTTCCTCCAGATTTATGGACTCAAACAAGTTTTGCTGAAAAACTGAATATGGAACAAGCAAAGCTTAATACTAAACAATATATATATTATGGTAGTTGTATAATACCAGTAGGCCAGCGGGCCAGAGTTTGACACCTATGCTTTAAGGCATCTTTAAATCTTTATAAAAACCATTTGTTATTTGCTCCAAAGTGGCAACGCTCTGAAGGACGAAGCGTAAAACGTTTACGTGAGATTTTTTTCCAAATGACCAACACAGCTACGACAGTAAGGCGCTCTCACCTGAAATCACATGAGCACTCCTTTTAGTCCAACTGTGTCCCAATGACATAATTTTCTTCAACGCTAAATGAAATAAAAGTGGATTTTAGTGAAAATGGCGGGTCAGTGTTTTACGCTTCTGTACTGCAGAAACTCATGAGGAGCAAAAACACATACGAAAAATAAAAAAGTCTGGCCTGAACATCAAAACTGTTTTTTCTTCTTTGGCTCTAAAAATAAATTATCTCCATAAAGTTTCCACCAAAATTCAGAAGCAGTTTGTTCCAGCGACGCTTCAATCATGTGACCTTCTAGAACTCGTCGTGTCGCAGTAGCGCCTCTCCAAAGTCTGTCACCTGACTTCCGACAAACACCTCATGCTTGTCCAGAATCTCTTTCTTGCTCAGTTTTCCATCCTGAAGACACAAAAATCAGCTGTTACACATGCAAGCAGGTAAACCGAAAGCTGCGAGGGGCGCATTTGGTTCAGCCTCACCTGGTTGGCATCAGACTCATGCAGCAGATGTTGGGCTTCGGCCTCGGCATGGTCATAGTCAGAGGGAAGGATCCAGTCCATCGTCTCCTCTTTGTCCATCTTCCCATCCTTGTTTTTGTCTCTGAACTCCGAGAACTGCTGACGCTCTGTCGCCACCCACTCAGGCTCCTCCTCGCCGTCCTGAGACATGTACATGTCACCTACGACAATTCAATTCAGTTTGTTTATATATAGCACAAATCACAACAACATTTTCCTCAAGGCAATACAATAATACAGAGAAACTCCAACAATCATACGACGCCCTATGAGCAAGCACTTTGGTGACAGTGGGAAGGAAAAAACACCCTTTTAAAAGGAAGAAACCTGCAGCAGAACCAGGCTCAGGGAGGGGCAATTGGACGTGACAAGAAGTGACCAAACTTAGAAGAGGAACTTAAATCTGTTATCTGTTTGGTTACAGTCTGTTCACACACGCACGCACACACACACACACACACACACACACACACTTCCACCTAACAAGCACTCTGATTGGCTAATCATAAAAAGGAAAGCTGCAGCACACAGAATAAATTCAGCCGCAGGTAAATTTTGTGGTATTCAGCAGCGAGCTCGTCACAGTGCTGCCCCCTGCTGCCTGACATCACAAAAAGCATGCATAGGCTCCATGAGACCATCACTGTCTAGTCCGTCTGTCAGGAGAAGGTAAAGGCCTGACCTCCTGACCTTCAGATCAGCTGCTTCCCGTTTCCTCTAATGCTCCACCTGATCGATAAAACCTCACCGATATACTCCTTCAGGTCGATAAACCCGTCTCCATTCTTGTCGATGTCTTCGATTGTTTCCTGTGACAAAAAAAGAAAGTTAAATATTTGAAACAAAACAGTGGGTCACATGACCCCACAACATCAGTCTCACCTGCACCACGACGTCCTTCATGTACTCGTGTTCTTCAGGATGAAGAAAAGCAGTAAACTCCTGTTTGTCTGCGATGAGGTCTCCATTCCTGTCTGCGACCCGGAACCTCCGCTCGTCCCTCGACATCATGTAGGTGTAGTTGTACTCTGGTTCCTTTGGAGGGTCATCTGGAACCAAGCAATGAGAGACCTGATCAGATTGATTACAGCACAATAACATTTATCAAAGAAGACCTAATAACCTCAGATGGAGTCCTGACCCAGATAACTGCCGTATGTCACGTTCCTGTACTCGTCCCAGCTGATGCGGCCGTCGCCGTTCAAGTCGAAGTCTTTCCACTGATGCTCCACGCTGTCATAGATGTGCTTCCTCTGAGCATTTCTGATCCAGGCCTTCAGCTCCTCCTCAGAGACGAAACCATCGCGGTTAGTGTCAATTTTATCCACGATGATGCTGCAGAGACACGAATTACCAGAGCGCAAAGCCAAAAACAACATCTTTATGAGAGGCAACAAAAATAAAGACTAGACTTGAGAAATATCTAACCTAACTGAACCCAAACTGAGCTCACAGGTCCAGGAAATACACTGGACTTTATTTTAATTGTATTGAGTTTTCTGTGAACACAGCTGAGCTGAGTATGTGAGTTGAAATTGTAAAGTTTCTCCTGCGTCTGCAGCAGCTGGAGGTGGAGACGATTCGACCAGTGAGGACGTCTATTTCCTCACGGTCAGCATGACACAGCTACAGGAAGTGATTGTCTGAATTTCTCATTATGCCCTGTGGACCCTGGCCCTGCACAGCGCTCAGCCACAGTCTGATCGGGCTGTACTTCAATGTGGAGAGCCGAGGCCGGCCTGCTTCTCTTCATCACTCAGAAAAACCAGGCGAAGCTTCAGATGACCTGAACTCACCCGAGTCTGCGTTGGCTCTCCTCTGGAGGAAGTTGCTCAAAGGTTTTGGCCTCCTCTTGACCCAAAAATGCTTCGTGGTCGTAGTCGAAGTTTTTCTGGTCGTCATGCTCAAGGGCGCTCAGAGGCTCCTCATGATGGACCCGACTTTTCCTCTCTGTGGGCTTACTGCTGCTGCTGACCACCACAGCAAGGATGAGGAACACAAGCACTGGACGCACCATCCTGACACACACTGTGACACACATACAAAGACACAGACATACGCACGCACACGCACACAGAAACAAAGTTTACGTTTTAAGCTTTAAATTCTTCTTTGAATATTTTCACTCACAGTCAGCTTCTCTCGCAAACGTCAGTCACATGATAATAAACTCTGGTTTTACAAACATCACAGTTTCTGTTTAATATTCATAAAACTGCTGATTGCCTCAAACTCGCTACAGCTGATGGAGCATCAGCTCACCTGCTCTCCTCTCACCTGTGCGCGTGCTACTCTTACACCTGGCGACCGCTGCTCTGCTCGTTCCTCACACCGAGCTCCGCTGTCTGCGACCCCGCGGCGCCGCCTCTGGGCCTCCGCAGCCAATCAGAGCCCGCGTCAGACTTTTCCCTTGACCTGATTGGTCCACCTCAGTTATACGTCATGCTCCCTCGGTGATGTCAGAGGGTTGCTGTCCGCGGACTCTTTTCTCATTGGTCCTTCTTCACGAGAGGAAAGAAGGAAGCACGCATGCCACGTCCGCAGACCCGCGCGCTGACATACAGGGGGCGGGGCGGAAAAATCATGAAGTTTAAAAAAGATGAAACTTTATTTCCTGCAGATTCTTTCATTCACGTTTATTTAACTGCAACTTTAACACGTGACCCCCACTGTGGTTATCCCCAATAAAACTTTATCTATAATCTCACGTACAAACAGCAACATTTAAATAAAGTAAAAGTACTAATAGTAAAAATGTCTTATGACCTGTTTGTCGCTGACTTTTTAATTTATGTGATTCTTTTTATTTGGCTCATTAAAATCAAAATTTGTTCTTTGACCACAGTCAATTTCTGACATAGCATCCTGTTTTTTAGGGCAGGGATAGCTCAGTAGGTAGAGTGGTGGCCCCATGATCGAAAGGCCGGTGATTCAAATCCACTGAACAGCTACCCTGCGGTACCCCTGAGCAAGGTACTGTCTATACACACTGCTCCTCGGGCGCCCAATGGTTGCCCACTGCTTCACTGAGTGAATGGGTTAAATGCAGAGAGGAATTTCCCCAAGGGGATCAATAAAGTATACTTTCTTTTTTTCCAAGTTTCGTACGAAAATGATGAGCTGTGATCTTGTAAGTTGTTTTAAACTTAAGCAAAGTGCAGCAGTAATAGGTGAGGCCCTCTGTGAGAGACTGTAATCAAAAGGTGGCGCCGTGTTGCATTTAAGAACGCCCTCCATCGGAGTTCACTTTGAATGGTAAAATCCAATGGCAGACTCAGAGCTTCAGGGTGGAGCTGAAGCATGCAAACATCATCCCACGAATCTCTGGAGAGAAACACGATTTGTTTCTGCACAAAGATTTCCTTAAGTCTGGCACCCACATGGAGTCGTCTCGTTATTTAGTGTTTGCAGTGGGTCTGGGGTCTGCTTGTTCTTGCTTTTCTGTACTGCAGATTCTTCCATAATCAGCAGACTGCAGCCAGGTCTGAGGAGAGGCAAACAACACCAACTGGACTGAAGGTCACCCATCAAAGCCCTCATCAGACCCTAACCCTGACCCACCTCAACTTCTATCACCACCTCGTGGCCGTGCTCAGGCACTGCACTCTGGATGAACCCCATGTCTGAAATTTCTTCCAGCCTGCAGTAAACTGCTAACTATTGTCAAACCACCTTGGAGCAACACAATCATTATACTTCCCCTTTCACTGTCATTTCACAACATTACAACAGTGTTGCAGAATTAGCCACAAACCCTTCATGTTATCAGCCCTGCAAAAGGAGACACACAGCTCTGTGCTGATTCTGCGCTGCATCAGAGAGCTGGTTTTCCTGGAATGCCAAACTTTATCCACACATCTTAAAACAATGTCAGTGTCTTGGAATAAAGCACTCCAGGTGTTGGCAAAAGTAAATTGTGATGGCTTTACTGATTATCCATCACCATGCCCTCAACACTGCCATCTTCCGCACTGCTCAGAGGATAAATCAATAGAACCACCCCATGTTTTCAGCTGTGGGATTGTTCCCAAGCTTCACTGTTGAGTAACTTGGAAGGGGAACTAACTCATCTTACCTCACCTTTTACCTCCATATACATCATAATTAGACCTTTGGCATATACTTAAACAAAATCAAAAGCTCAACAATGATTAGAATGAGTCCGAATAATTTAAAGTAAAAATTTCTGGAAACCTGAGATTCTGAACTTTATGTACATGAAGATTACATCACATTTTTTCTCTTTCATAGGTAATTATTATTTTTTAATTACCCAACAGCAAGAAGACGCTGGAGTTATTATATGTTAATAATGGAGCAGAGGTCTAAACCCTTATTGATGCTGCTGAGACAGGTGTAGTGGTGTTCTTTAGGTGATGCTGCTAAATGACTCTCTACACATGTAGTCGAACCGATGTTCTAAATCCAAAACATGCTACATTTTACATTTTAGAAACATCCTACATTGAGAGTGCATGGCAAGAACAGGACCAAAATGGAGGATTTTGTAAATTCTCACTGTCATTCACAGTGGGAATGTGAACAATACTGAAAGACTTTCCACAGACGTGGCTTCTGTAAATGTGCTCCTGACTCCCGCTCAGTTCTTGTGGTCAGTGGTGTGACAGATAAACAACTCCAACACTCAATATTTACAAATGCTCCACTGTAAAAACGCTCAGTCACTGGGTTAATAATTAACAGCACCTCAAATGTGCCAATGAACCAAGTTTCCTACTTCTTAGATTTGGTCCTCAGAGGTACATTTTTGGTGGAGAGCCAGACCTTCTGATCAGCCTGATATGTGGGAACTGAAACATGACAATCTGCCAAACGTTTATTTTGTTCCACTGACCTGAGGATCTGGATCTCCAGAGGTGGCAACAACGACGCACGTGATTCTGGATTGAAGGGAAGGGAGTTCCCCTTCCGAGACAGACACCAACGGGGATTGGTATCCCAGGGAGGCCTCGAAGGGAGACACTCTTTCTTTCTTCTTTCTTCTCTCTTTCCAGTGGCTGAAGATGTCATTGAGTTGTGGGCATTCTCCACCCACACCAGCTGTGAACTCCAGGTGGAGTAATTTAAAGAAGACACACAGCGAAGACCTATCCAAGAACCTCCAGTTCTTGGAACCACAGCCTTCCACAATCACAGCCACCTCGGACTAGGGATGGTGAGGGGGACGAGGGTTCAGATGGGTGCATTTTGAACAAAATCATCTCCAAATTGCAGTAACCAATAATGTGAGAGGAGGAATGTTGTCCCATGCTCAGGGACTTTGCTGACATCTACAATCATGTCTTAGCACTGGAAAAGAACTGCCAAGGTAAAATTGAAAATCTTGCGAGATTACAAAATTTCTGAGGAACAAAGTTCAGGAATATCTGCTGAGGCTCACCAAGGCCAAGCTAACAACAACGGCATAGCTGAAGAACGTGTGTGTGTCTTTAAATACATGTCATCAATATTCAATATTCTTTCAGTGCCAGCCACCTTTCACACTGATAAGCTGTAAGCTCAGTGAAGTTTGTATAATACTGGTTATTAGTTTTAGGGGCCAAACACTTTTTCACACTCTGCCATGTAGGTTTGGATTTTTTCCCCCCTTAATCATAAACACCTTCACTTAGAAACTTTGTGTTTACTTATGTTGTGTTTGTCTTATATTTATAATTCTTTGATGATCTGAAATAGTTCAGTTTGACAAACATGCAAAAAATAGGATATCAGGAAGGGTGCAAAAACTTTCATACCACTGTAGTGATGTGTCAATTAAAAAGCGATATTGTTCTCTTTAGCTAAGCAGTAGTGATTTGACTTTGGTAGCTCTAAACAACTATTGTGTGTTAGCTTCTGGTGAGTTTTTAAACGTATTTTGGATTGTTCGTCTATCCATAAAAATCTTGAGATGTTTGAAACTGGTGACTTCAACCGAGCAAAAGAGGATTTCTAAGGAATTGGCGAGAACAGATTGATTTTAATTGCAGCAATTCTTCTAATGAGTGACATAGGTAAAGTTTTGCAGTGTGGAACATCATGCATGCAGTTGAGCGTCCCTGAGACGGTTTCTGACAGTTTGTGCAGAAATTGTTTGGTTGTGCAAACCAATTGTTCCAGCAGCTGTCTGGGTGGCTGGTCTCAGACGATCTTGGAGGTGAACCTGCTTCTTTCATATTGTTTCTAATGCGGCCCTCACTCAGTTTTGTGGAAGTGACTCTGACAGCTTACTGATTTGACAAAGCTATATGATTACTTCTGCCACGGCACTCTCTGGTATGTGCAGAACAGCTTGCTTCTCTAACAGAAGAGATATTAAACTGTGCTGTAGCTGTTTTCTAACTCACAAAGACAACTTTCACCATTTTCTTCACTTACATCCCCTAACGCCCCCTTATTTTCAGCATGTAACATTTGTTCTTGTGGAGCACCACTGCCATGGGTTAGATAATCACAACCAACAATTCATTTCTGATTTGAATTTCTTCCAACATCACTCTCCTTCAGAGTTTGTTTTGGTAACCAATTTTAATGAAGGACAATGTCTGTCTGTACCTCATGTGCTCAAAACAATTTTTCCAGTTCTCCTTCTGCTCACCTACTTACTATACTTCAGCTGCTGTGTGACCCCCTCCGGGTAGAGGCCCTCCACCCCTCTTCACACAGAAAGCACAGGTCAGCTGACACAACATCTGCAGCCACAGCTGCATGAAGAGGTGAATGTTTTCTGTCAGGACCCTTCATGATCATACTGGATAATAAAAGAGTTCAATGTCTCATCGTGAGAAAACAAAGATCTCATCAGAGGCTCAAACATAGCTCAACAGCGCCAGTGACAACATACCTGTGATGAACTGATTGTTGAACAACTGGAGGTTTTCTCCGGTCCAAAGCAGAACCAGCTCCAGCCTCCAGAAGTCCAACATGGAGTTGCTGTCTCCAGTCTGGATGTGATCCAGTCATGTAGTTCAGCAGGAAGTTCGGATGCAGTTGTGCATACCTTCATCTATGATGACATAAGGTAATCTTTATCGTAGGAGCCTGAACTGGAAAATTGATGAATCAACATAACAAATTGAATGTGATAGGAATATGATTCTGCTTTCTCTGACTTGTATGGTGTTTCATAATCCTTGTATCATTAGGATGTTACAAAAAAATGTACACAATCCATTTTGGGGGGGCAATTTGAAACCTATAATTTGCTTAATTTTACATATTTTATTGGTGCAATTTGTCTCAGTGTGCCTACTTCCTGTGGAAAAGCAACAATAAGGAAAGGTTGTGAGATGCCCAAATTGCAATATCCTGTACAATATGTTGTAAGTGGAAGAAAATGGATGGAAATGGATTTAAAACACCTCTTAAAATCCATTTTTACTTCTTGGCGTATGTATGACCCTGATTTTATTGTTTTAAATTTTATTCTAATTATCATTTTAAATTTTATTTTTTATTTCTATTTTTATTCAATGTATCATTTTGGGGCATGTTAAGTGTACAGCACTTTGTTTTCAGCTCGGAGTTGTTCTGAAAGTGCTATGTAAATAAATTGTTTGCTTGCTTGCTCATATGTAAATAGGACTGTGTAGAGCCATTTGTCAGGGCAATTTTCAATTATGTTTCTGAATCACATCTGATATTGTAAATTTGTGTTCATGAGGTCCCTGAATGCAGGTGAGTGACCAATCAGGTCCCTCTTAATACAAAGATCTTTGACCCGTGTAATTTCCATGACTGTAGAAAACTGTTTTCTGCAGTAATTGAAATTAGTCCAGTTTACTGAAGAACACCTCAGGCTGTCAGGTTAAAACAGTCGGTCGTGTTTTCGTAACAGAAACACTGGCCCTCCTCTCAGAGCCTACGCTCTATCTGCTATTACCGAACAGAGATACGCAAGTTTCTCCGTGACTGCAGCTGCCAGTCAAAGCTCTCATGATGGCGTTACAACCCAATTTAACATCACCGGGGTAGGAATTAGAATCAAACTTATGGGAAAGCAGACCCCTTGGACATAAATCAGCGTGATGAGAACTACTGATAACAAAAGAAGGAATCTTTGGAAAAAATGTATCTGAGGAGAATTAATTTATTTTAGACCGACCCCAGTCCTATCCGCCAACATGGAGGAGGCGGGGTTTATGACCTATACTGCTGCCAGACACCAGGGGGCGATAGAGACATATCTGCCATGTTTTCTACAGTCATTCTGTAATTTTCTCTGATTGGCTGTGGACACTGAAAAGCCTAAGCATTATGACATGTGATCGAACACACATGTGTGATCTTCAACAAATCTGCACCTGTATACAGACTGAAAACAAGCAAGCCAGCCTGATGAAGGTTTGATTACAAACCTGCAATGTGTACTTCATCCAAAAACACACCCTCAACTATGACCGATCCCATCACCCTTTGTAGACAGAGACGAAGGGAGAGAGAAACAGTCTGATGAACACCCCTCCTACTAACTTACAGGAGACTGACCCCGGCCAATCAGTGCCAAGGGACCAGAGGATTAAAACGATCTCCAATCTGGGAGCGGAAGCCCCCTTCCGAGAGGGATCACCTCCCCCTGCCCAGCCACCCCAACCTCTTGTGGAGCTGAGTAGCAATGTGGTTGATCTCGCAAAGACAGAATCCAACCCCTCAGAAACCAGTGGAGGCAAAACAACCAAAGTATCCATACCACACACTGTAGCACACTACAGACTGACCCCCATAAACCTAAATATACTGAGGTCCAGTGTGCAGACCCGCCTCCAAACAAAACCAGCAGAGAATTCTCCTCCTGCTTCACCGCCCTCACCAAAACCTTCATCTGAGACTCCAATGTTGCCAGACTCCCACCTTTTGCAAAAAAGGGAGTGCAGATTGACAGCTTTGCAGGAGCAAAATAGTGCCAAGCAGAAGCCGTGCTGGAGAAAGCAACCTGCAGCATGATGGTGGATAAATTTGTCTTATCCTTTGGCCGGAACAACAGGTCACAGAAGGATAAAAAATGCCGGTGACTGAGCTGAAAGGGGCACTGAAGACAGCCCAAAAGAGATTTGCGGAAGCTGAAATCTTTATCCCGGTCATCAGTTTCTCCAATGCCCTTCCCCACAAAGAACACTTTTAAGGTTTGGAGGAACACATTCCTGTATATCCTGCTTTTAACTTTTGCACTGAGACAGTATTAATTGGATTAAAAAATAAATGCAATGTTTGTGTTTCAGTATTAGAATGAATATGTAAATCGAACATCCCCATAAGCTCGAAGCAGTGGGAGGGGGTGAATGGTGTAGTAAACCTTTCTAAAGAATTTCACCCTTCCACTCCTCAGCTGAATAGGGGTCGCAATTTAATTCCCACAAAGGGCTACAATAAAAATCTATGGTTCCAATGTAAATATGATATCCAACAATATCATAGAAGGGTCAAATTGGCTATATATTATTGGAATAAAAACGATTCGGAACTTCAGCCTTTTACCCTAAAATCTGACTGGTCTCGCCACATAGGTCAGCATCCGCACCTGGTGAGAGCTGTACTGGGATTATTTCCAAAACTATTTTCGAATAAGTTGCATCAAACCTAACTTAACTACAGCAGAAACAAAAGCTTTAAAAAAAATCTAGGAAAACAAATTATTCTAAAACCAGCAGACAAGGCGAGTGCTGAAGTGATTTTGGACAAAGAGAAGGAGAGAGGCTACAGGCAGCTGAATGACAAAACGTACTACTTCAAGTTAAAGAAACCAGTTTATTTAGACACAATACCAATAGTTGAAAAGGTAATTAATAACTTGTATCAGAAGAAGCACAAGAAGTATTTATTGAGCCAAGGACAGGGCTCTTCTATAACTAGAAGCCCCCATTGAATCCTTTCTGTTTACAATTGACATTGATACATTGATCTATACAAATATAGACATTAAAGAAGGAATAAATGCAGTAAGGAGAATTTTTCAGAAATTCTCACAAGAGAAGACCAGACAAATTATTACTGGAACTGTTGGAAGTCATCCTAATGAAAAATGATTGTGAATTCAACAGGGACTTCTATTTGCAAATAAAAGGGGTGGTGATGGTGAAATGTTTGCCCCTGCATACGCCATACATCATGGCAGAGTGGGAGACCTCTGTCTTAAAAAAA
>NW_005187458.1:1613550-1625180 GCF_000239375.1 Pundamilia nyererei
TCTTTCCAGTGGCTGAAGATGTCATTGAGTTGTGGGCATTCTCCACCCACACCAGCTGTGAACTCCAGGTGGAGTAATTTAAAGAAGACACACAGCGAAGACCTATCCAAGAACCTCCAGTTCTTGGAACCACAGCCTTCCACAATCACAGCCACCTCGGACTAGGGATGGTGAGGGGGACGAGGGTTCAGATGGGTGCATTTTGAACAAAATCATCTCCAAATTGCAGTAACCAATAATGTGAGAGGAGGAATGTTGTCCCATGCTCAGGGACTTTGCTGACATCTACAATCATGTCTTAGCACTGGAAAAGAACTGCCAAGGTAAAATTGAAAATCTTGCGAGATTACAAAATTTCTGAGGAACAAAGTTCAGGAATATCTGCTGAGGCTCACCAAGGCCAAGCTAACAACAACGGCATAGCTGAAGAACGTGTGTGTGTCTTTAAATACATGTCATCAATATTCAATATTCTTTCAGTGCCAGCCACCTTTCACACTGATAAGCTGTAAGCTCAGTGAAGTTTGTATAATACTGGTTATTAGTTTTAGGGGCCAAACACTTTTTCACACTCTGCCATGTAGGTTTGGATTTTTTCCCCCCTTAATCATAAACACCTTCACTTAGAAACTTTGTGTTTACTTATGTTGTGTTTGTCTTATATTTATAATTCTTTGATGATCTGAAATAGTTCAGTTTGACAAACATGCAAAAAATAGGATATCAGGAAGGGTGCAAAAACTTTCATACCACTGTAGTGATGTGTCAATTAAAAAGCGATATTGTTCTCTTTAGCTAAGCAGTAGTGATTTGACTTTGGTAGCTCTAAACAACTATTGTGTGTTAGCTTCTGGTGAGTTTTTAAACGTATTTTGGATTGTTCGTCTATCCATAAAAATCTTGAGATGTTTGAAACTGGTGACTTCAACCGAGCAAAAGAGGATTTCTAAGGAATTGGCGAGAACAGATTGATTTTAATTGCAGCAATTCTTCTAATGAGTGACATAGGTAAAGTTTTGCAGTGTGGAACATCATGCATGCAGTTGAGCGTCCCTGAGACGGTTTCTGACAGTTTGTGCAGAAATTGTTTGGTTGTGCAAACCAATTGTTCCAGCAGCTGTCTGGGTGGCTGGTCTCAGACGATCTTGGAGGTGAACCTGCTTCTTTCATATTGTTTCTAATGCGGCCCTCACTCAGTTTTGTGGAAGTGACTCTGACAGCTTACTGATTTGACAAAGCTATATGATTACTTCTGCCACGGCACTCTCTGGTATGTGCAGAACAGCTTGCTTCTCTAACAGAAGAGATATTAAACTGTGCTGTAGCTGTTTTCTAACTCACAAAGACAACTTTCACCATTTTCTTCACTTACATCCCCTAACGCCCCCTTATTTTCAGCATGTAACATTTGTTCTTGTGGAGCACCACTGCCATGGGTT
This sequence comes from Pundamilia nyererei, assembly GCF_000239375.1. Classification (NCBI taxonomy): domain Eukaryota; kingdom Metazoa; phylum Chordata; class Actinopteri; order Cichliformes; family Cichlidae; genus Pundamilia; species Pundamilia nyererei. The sequence continues at coordinate 1,614,990 of NW_005187458.1, forward strand.
AGATAATCACAACCAACAATTCATTTCTGATTTGAATTTCTTCCAACATCACTCTCCTTCAGAGTTTGTTTTGGTAACCAATTTTAATGAAGGACAATGTCTGTCTGTACCTCATGTGCTCAAAACAATTTTTCCAGTTCTCCTTCTGCTCACCTACTTACTATACTTCAGCTGCTGTGTGACCCCCTCCGGGTAGAGGCCCTCCACCCCTCTTCACACAGAAAGCACAGGTCAGCTGACACAACATCTGCAGCCACAGCTGCATGAAGAGGTGAATGTTTTCTGTCAGGACCCTTCATGATCATACTGGATAATAAAAGAGTTCAATGTCTCATCGTGAGAAAACAAAGATCTCATCAGAGGCTCAAACATAGCTCAACAGCGCCAGTGACAACATACCTGTGATGAACTGATTGTTGAACAACTGGAGGTTTTCTCCGGTCCAAAGCAGAACCAGCTCCAGCCTCCAGAAGTCCAACATGGAGTTGCTGTCTCCAGTCTGGATGTGATCCAGTCATGTAGTTCAGCAGGAAGTTCGGATGCAGTTGTGCATACCTTCATCTATGATGACATAAGGTAATCTTTATCGTAGGAGCCTGAACTGGAAAATTGATGAATCAACATAACAAATTGAATGTGATAGGAATATGATTCTGCTTTCTCTGACTTGTATGGTGTTTCATAATCCTTGTATCATTAGGATGTTACAAAAAAATGTACACAATCCATTTTGGGGGGGCAATTTGAAACCTATAATTTGCTTAATTTTACATATTTTATTGGTGCAATTTGTCTCAGTGTGCCTACTTCCTGTGGAAAAGCAACAATAAGGAAAGGTTGTGAGATGCCCAAATTGCAATATCCTGTACAATATGTTGTAAGTGGAAGAAAATGGATGGAAATGGATTTAAAACACCTCTTAAAATCCATTTTTACTTCTTGGCGTATGTATGACCCTGATTTTATTGTTTTAAATTTTATTCTAATTATCATTTTAAATTTTATTTTTTATTTCTATTTTTATTCAATGTATCATTTTGGGGCATGTTAAGTGTACAGCACTTTGTTTTCAGCTCGGAGTTGTTCTGAAAGTGCTATGTAAATAAATTGTTTGCTTGCTTGCTCATATGTAAATAGGACTGTGTAGAGCCATTTGTCAGGGCAATTTTCAATTATGTTTCTGAATCACATCTGATATTGTAAATTTGTGTTCATGAGGTCCCTGAATGCAGGTGAGTGACCAATCAGGTCCCTCTTAATACAAAGATCTTTGACCCGTGTAATTTCCATGACTGTAGAAAACTGTTTTCTGCAGTAATTGAAATTAGTCCAGTTTACTGAAGAACACCTCAGGCTGTCAGGTTAAAACAGTCGGTCGTGTTTTCGTAACAGAAACACTGGCCCTCCTCTCAGAGCCTACGCTCTATCTGCTATTACCGAACAGAGATACGCAAGTTTCTCCGTGACTGCAGCTGCCAGTCAAAGCTCTCATGATGGCGTTACAACCCAATTTAACATCACCGGGGTAGGAATTAGAATCAAACTTATGGGAAAGCAGACCCCTTGGACATAAATCAGCGTGATGAGAACTACTGATAACAAAAGAAGGAATCTTTGGAAAAAATGTATCTGAGGAGAATTAATTTATTTTAGACCGACCCCAGTCCTATCCGCCAACATGGAGGAGGCGGGGTTTATGACCTATACTGCTGCCAGACACCAGGGGGCGATAGAGACATATCTGCCATGTTTTCTACAGTCATTCTGTAATTTTCTCTGATTGGCTGTGGACACTGAAAAGCCTAAGCATTATGACATGTGATCGAACACACATGTGTGATCTTCAACAAATCTGCACCTGTATACAGACTGAAAACAAGCAAGCCAGCCTGATGAAGGTTTGATTACAAACCTGCAATGTGTACTTCATCCAAAAACACACCCTCAACTATGACCGATCCCATCACCCTTTGTAGACAGAGACGAAGGGAGAGAGAAACAGTCTGATGAACACCCCTCCTACTAACTTACAGGAGACTGACCCCGGCCAATCAGTGCCAAGGGACCAGAGGATTAAAACGATCTCCAATCTGGGAGCGGAAGCCCCCTTCCGAGAGGGATCACCTCCCCCTGCCCAGCCACCCCAACCTCTTGTGGAGCTGAGTAGCAATGTGGTTGATCTCGCAAAGACAGAATCCAACCCCTCAGAAACCAGTGGAGGCAAAACAACCAAAGTATCCATACCACACACTGTAGCACACTACAGACTGACCCCCATAAACCTAAATATACTGAGGTCCAGTGTGCAGACCCGCCTCCAAACAAAACCAGCAGAGAATTCTCCTCCTGCTTCACCGCCCTCACCAAAACCTTCATCTGAGACTCCAATGTTGCCAGACTCCCACCTTTTGCAAAAAAGGGAGTGCAGATTGACAGCTTTGCAGGAGCAAAATAGTGCCAAGCAGAAGCCGTGCTGGAGAAAGCAACCTGCAGCATGATGGTGGATAAATTTGTCTTATCCTTTGGCCGGAACAACAGGTCACAGAAGGATAAAAAATGCCGGTGACTGAGCTGAAAGGGGCACTGAAGACAGCCCAAAAGAGATTTGCGGAAGCTGAAATCTTTATCCCGGTCATCAGTTTCTCCAATGCCCTTCCCCACAAAGAACACTTTTAAGGTTTGGAGGAACACATTCCTGTATATCCTGCTTTTAACTTTTGCACTGAGACAGTATTAATTGGATTAAAAAATAAATGCAATGTTTGTGTTTCAGTATTAGAATGAATATGTAAATCGAACATCCCCATAAGCTCGAAGCAGTGGGAGGGGGTGAATGGTGTAGTAAACCTTTCTAAAGAATTTCACCCTTCCACTCCTCAGCTGAATAGGGGTCGCAATTTAATTCCCACAAAGGGCTACAATAAAAATCTATGGTTCCAATGTAAATATGATATCCAACAATATCATAGAAGGGTCAAATTGGCTATATATTATTGGAATAAAAACGATTCGGAACTTCAGCCTTTTACCCTAAAATCTGACTGGTCTCGCCACATAGGTCAGCATCCGCACCTGGTGAGAGCTGTACTGGGATTATTTCCAAAACTATTTTCGAATAAGTTGCATCAAACCTAACTTAACTACAGCAGAAACAAAAGCTTTAAAAAAAATCTAGGAAAACAAATTATTCTAAAACCAGCAGACAAGGCGAGTGCTGAAGTGATTTTGGACAAAGAGAAGGAGAGAGGCTACAGGCAGCTGAATGACAAAACGTACTACTTCAAGTTAAAGAAACCAGTTTATTTAGACACAATACCAATAGTTGAAAAGGTAATTAATAACTTGTATCAGAAGAAGCACAAGAAGTATTTATTGAGCCAAGGACAGGGCTCTTCTATAACTAGAAGCCCCCATTGAATCCTTTCTGTTTACAATTGACATTGATACATTGATCTATACAAATATAGACATTAAAGAAGGAATAAATGCAGTAAGGAGAATTTTTCAGAAATTCTCACAAGAGAAGACCAGACAAATTATTACTGGAACTGTTGGAAGTCATCCTAATGAAAAATGATTGTGAATTCAACAGGGACTTCTATTTGCAAATAAAAGGGGTGGTGATGGTGAAATGTTTGCCCCTGCATACGCCATACATCATGGCAGAGTGGGAGACCTCTGTCTTAAAAAAAATACGAGAAAAAAACATTACATTATTATCGGTTTCCTGATGATATTTGGGGAATGTGGTAACATTCTGAACAAGATTTTGAGGTGTTTTTAAGGACTCTGAACAACCATAATGCCTCGATTAAGCTTAAATCCATTATTAAAAAAAACTCAATTGATTCCTTGGATACAACCACATTTAAGGGGCCAAATTTTCTGAATAACCATGGACTGGATGTAACAGTATTTTTCAAACAAACAGATACACATGTCCTCTTGTTTAAGACAAGCTTTCATCCAAAGCATACATTTGCTGGACTAATTACGTCCCAATTATTGAGATTTCACAGGATCTGAACTCAGCAGACTGATTTCAGGAAAGCTACTAAAATTCGATTCTCGGCATTGTCCACAAGAGGGTACTGTCGCTTTTCCTTAAGGAAGTGTTTCAAATCCATGTTACAGATCAGGCCCATTGATGTCTCTCCTCTTCTCCCAGTGGTTACCACGTTTGTTAGGAACCACTTTCAGAAACTTGTTCAGGACACCAAAATGTTTTGAGATTATAAGTTAATTGCAGCCTTTAGGAGAAATAAAAACCCAAGAGATGATCTTATAAAGGCCAAAATCGGACCACTCTCTGAGGCCCAGACCTCAGAGGCAAATTTTTCAGCACCGTAAATAGTTGCACAGTTTTTAAAATGACAGTGTTTTCCTTTCACAATGTAAGGCTAATCAGCGTTCTAAGAACTATGTATATTCAATAACTTGTAAGAAGTGTGGAACACAATATGTAGGAGTGTCATGGTACTGGGTTTTATTGAAGTTTAAGTTTTATTCTTGGATTGGTTGTTCTTCGTGGTTTTGGTTCTCTTTATTGTTTTTGCCTTTGCCTTCCCAGAGTTCCACGTTTCATGTCTAGTCACCCTTGTCTCCATGTTCCTTCTGACTCCCCAGTCAGTTATGTCTCCACGTCCCAGTGTCAAGTCTACGTCTTTGTGAATGTTTCTTGGTTCCTGTTTTACTTTGACACTCTTGCGTCCCCTGCTGAATGTTTTCAGTTTTGCTATGTTTTCTTTGTTATTATGTTTTGTTCCTCGTATATAGTATTTGAGTTTTCACAGCACACTTAAGGCGGCCTCTTTCAGCTAGACTTGTGATTAGGCAACTTCTCTCAGGGTTTCATATTCCCGGTTCACTGATATGATCTTTAGCATAATCCAGTCTCTTTTTTTTCTGTACTTCTTGCTTGTTTTGCAGGGAGGAGAGAATAGACTTTACTGCATTATTTGTGTAATTTTTGCCCCACACAAAAATTAAATAAAATGAATACAAATGGGTTACCTGAGTATTCTTACCTTCTGCTTTTAAGTACTTGATCCATAAGTAATAAAGGTGAATTCAGTTTGAGAACTGTTCATTATCATTATGGGAGAGGGAGGGGAAGTGTGTTGCATGCAAACACGTCTTTATTTGTAAATAGAGATAAGTTCACTATCATATGTACAGAAATAACAGTAAATAATTTGTCTGGAGGAAGAACAGTGAATATCTGAGGGGGGTTCCCTTTAATTACGCATTTATACAGGGCGTGTGATACGCGACAGCACACGGGCCCCTGTATGCCAGTGGAACCTGTCAAAAATTGGTCAAATGCAACAATGAAGGAAGATGCACCTTTAGTGGATTTTATTTTTATTTTATCTGTGGTAAGTTTATCAAAGATTCACACATTTTCTCTCTGAGATTACTTAAATTAAATAAATGTATTTTGAAGTTTTATTCTTCCTGCAGTGCTAGCACAAGTCCTGATGACATCTAACTTTTCCATAGCTCTTTATCTAATCTGAAAAATACCTGTTTTACAACAGGATTTCATTTGCATTCAATATGAAAATATACAAGAACTTTTCTTATTACTTTTTTCTTAAAAGGAATAAAATATTCAGACACTCGAGTGTAGAAAAACGTTTTCTCAGACGCTGTAAACCAGATGACAGGGAGAGCTCGCTCTCACTCCCACTCACAAAAACCACAATCAGAACTAATTTCCTGTAGATTTCTTTCCTCCCCTCCATCACATCATCTTATGCTACATAATGACTGAACTCAACAAAGAAATCAAATCTATTACTTACCAAGCAACAAGAGACCATTGCAATGCATGTAAAACAACAACAACAACAACAACAACAACAACAACAACAACAAACAGTTACAAACATCAGACAGATCACTTCTCAGTTCTACCAATAAATTCATAAACACAAAAATAAAATACAAATTTAAAAAACAACGTGTTGTTGATACAGACATTAGCATCTACATCCTCTTGTTTTGTTAGTTCTTCATTGGAGTACAAGTGGTTTGTCATCATCAGAATCTATCTCAGTGTGTTCATTGGATATACTGCATTTCTCAACAAGTCCCTGCTTATTTACTTCCAAGGACACACTGTCCAGCCATCAGGAAAAAAAGGGGGATGGTATGGAGAGATGGGAAGAACAAAAAAAAAGACTAGATCTAAAACCACACTGTGTCGCTGTTTATCAGTTATGAAAAATCCAGCACCAGTGAGGTAAAAGGCCATTTTTCTATTTCTTCATTTGTGTTTTGCACACGACATTTTTTAAACAACAAAACATCACAGTTCAGAAAATAATAAAACACACTCCTCCCCTTTAACTGACCCTGACCCTAAAGATTTATCCATTAGACATATTTCACAAGAGTCTTTGGCAGAAACAAAAGGCCATTGACTAGAACAGTAAGAATCATAGATAGGCTTCCCTATCATTTTCTTCTTAACACTTATAATGTGAGAGTGAAATCAGCCACGTTATTCCACTTTACTCTTTTCTATATAACTGATATCTTGATGCATGCTCAATCATCCAGGTAAAGAAATCTCAAAGAGTTGATTCTGTTCATCTGGACGTAGCGTTTTCAGTGAGAGAGAGAACTTTTTCGTCACTCATCCAAGTAACTTCTTCAGTCTCAGCTCACTGCAGGTTTCCCCAACCTTATAAACAGCACATTTGCATAATGACTGAAACTAGCACCACTGGTGAAGAATGGGCTGTGAGGTCAGCTTTTGATAATTATTATGATCAAAGACCATCCATCATTGGCCGCGAGACCACGACTGACGAAGCATTTCTCCCTCTGAAAACGCTACAAACAAAATCAAGTTCTTGGGGTTTATAACTGAGAGCGTGATTACAGAGAGCTTTTATTACATTATTGAAAAAGTATGAATTTCTGAACTAATTATGTTGTTAATTCAGATTAACACTTTTACAAAAGTGACTACTTACTATGAAATACAATAACTAACACAATTTCACACCTGTGAAGCTATTTGGTTTTATAGATACATGTAATAGTTTGATTTGTCAGTTAGTGAAGCTACTTTAAATTACTTTACCTGTGACACAATGTTAGCTGTGAGTTCATGAAACTTCATAGAGTATATAAAAGGAGTACATATACTGTCAAGTCAAGTGTTGGTTTAAGTAATTATCATCTTGTTTTGTGAAACCAAAGTTATCAATTTGAATGAGAGACTGAGCTGAAGGGCACACAATAGTTCTACATGAGATCCTGTTTTCACTGGTTGACAAAGCATAACATGCTTTTTCTTTTGACTCTAAATTGGACTACAGTTTATTTGACAAACATAATGTGTTACTGAAGGCAACTTCAAGATAGTGATTGACTAATAACCTAATTGGGAAAATATTTATCGAGACCATATACACATCTCATTTCGTTCGGTTAATGGCGTTACACCGTGCTAGCCATGAAAAAGAAGGTTCAAGGCACTTCCACATTAGCCTCTGTTTTCATACATGGGAGCTTTGTAAACTTTTAATAAAGTCTACGCTTACCTCACGTTGTCTGCTTGCTTTCAGCAGCCATAGACAAAGGTCATGCTAAGTCAAACATACATTCAAGTGACCTCAAGATTATAAGAATCAGAAACTGTACAGACAAAGGTCTAAACCCAACCCTAACAAAATCCTAACAGTGTATGTCAGCATTTGTCTGTGTAAGTGTGTAAGATGCTGTACTAAAAACAACACAAGTATTCTAACAAGATATAATTCCTTAGGTCCTATTGATCTCACTATTCAAACTTTGTTGCTGAAAAACATACTTTAAAGGCTTTTGTGGGATAATCACCTACTTGTACAATATCTCGTGCAACTTTATGCAAAATATATTATACAAGACAAGAAAAAACAAAAATATAACGTACATAAGTATTTGGTGAATACTTTGTTGAATCACTTTTGGCAGCAATTACAGCCTCAGATTTTTTTTTTTAGTATGATGCTCCAAGCTTGACATACCTACTTACAATTCCTCCCATTCTTCTTTGCTGAATCTTTCAAGCTTCATCAGGTTGGATGTGGAGAACTGGTGAACAGCCATTTTCAGAACCTTTCAGATATTCAGTCAGCTTCAAGTCTAGCCTCTGGTTCAGGACATTCACAAATTGGTCCCAAAGCCACTCCCACTCCTTTGTTATCTGGGCTGTGTGCTTAGAGTCTTGATCCTTTAGGTTCAAAGTGCTCTAAAAGGTTATCATCAAAGATTTCCATGTAGATTTCTGTATTAATCTTTCCCTTAACCCTAAACTAGGCCTTACAGTTTTCCACCCTGACTCCTGCTGGCAAAAAAAGCATCCTGACAGTATGATGCTGCCACCACCATGCTTCACTGTAGTAATTATACTGACCAGGTGATGAGCAGTTCCAGGTTTACATAAGACATGACACTTTGCATTCAAGCCAAAGATTTCAATCTTTGTTTCATCAGAGCAGAGAATTTTGTTTATCATGCTCTGAGAGTTACCTGGATAGTGCCTTTTGGCAATAATACTGTTCAGATTGGCTGAGCAGCCAGCTCTGGGAAGAGTCCTGGTGACCTTCAATGCTGCAGACGTTTTTCTGTACCCTTCCCTGATCCGTTTGTCAATACAATCCTGTCTCAGAGATCTACAGACAATTCTTTGGACTTCATGGCTTAGCCTGGTTTGTCTATTAGTTCACAGTGGATGTCAGTTTACATTCACTGAAAACTATGGGACTATATACAAGTATGTGTAAATAAACTACCAGTCAAAGGTTTAGACACATCTTCACATTTAATGTTTTTTCTTTATTATCATGTTTATTTACTTTGTAGATTCTCACTGAAGGCATCAAAACTATCAGTGAACACATGAAATTATGTAGTAAACAAAAAAGTGTGAAATAACTCAAAACATGTTTTATATTTTAGATTCTTAAAAATAGCCACTCTTCATGAGGAAGTCACCTGAAATGGTTTTCCAACAGTCTTGAAGGAGTTCACAGAGATGCTGAGCACTTGTTAGCCCCTTTGCCTTCACTCTGCGGTCCATCTTATCACAAACCATCTCAACTGCGTTTAGGTCAGGTGACTGCGGAGGCCAGGCCATCTGGCGCAGCACTCCATCACTCTCCTTCTTGGTCAGAGAGGCCTTACACAGCCTGGAGGTGTGTTTGGGGTCACTGTCATGTTGAAAAATAAATGATGGTCCAACTAAACAAAAACTGGATGGGATGGTATGTCACTGGAGGATGCTGTGGCAGCCACACTGGTTCAGTGTGCCTTCAGTTTTGAATAAATCCTCAACCAGCAAAGCACTCCTACACCACCACACCTCCTCCTCCATGCTTCATGGTGGGAACCATGCATGTAGAGACCATCAGTTCACCTTATCTGCATTGCACAAAGATAGGGAGGGTGGAACCAAACATCTCAAATTTGGACTCATCAGACCAAAGCAGAGATTTCCACTGGTCTAATGTCCATTCCTTGTATTGGCCCAAACAACTCTCTTTTGCTTGGTGCTTTTCCTTAGTAGTGGCTTTTCAGCAGCTATTTGAGCATAAAGGGCAAATAGCAGATTCATGCAGTCTCCTCTGAACAGTTGATGTAGAGATGTGTCTGGTACTCGAACTCTGTGTGGCATTTATCTGGGCTCTAATCTGAGGTGCTGTTAACTTGTGATTTTTGAAGCTGGTGACTTGGATATATTTATCCTCAGCAGCAGAGGTGACTCTTTGTCTTCCTTTCCTGAGGCGGTCCACATGTGAGCCAGTTTCATCATAGTGCTTGATGGTTTTTGTGACTGCACTTGGGAACACATTCAAAATTTTCCAGACTGACGGACTGTCAGTTCTTAAAGTAATGATGAACTGTTGTTTCTCTTTACTAGTCCTTGCCATATGAATTCTAACAGTTGTCAAATTAGGGCTGTCAGCTCTGTGCCAACCTGACTTCTGCACAGCACAACTGATGGTCCATTTCATTTCAACCATTTCAGGTTATCACAGCCCTGTCAGCAAAGCAAATGGTAGCTACTTTCAGAATTCTAAAACACAAGATATGTATAAAGTTATTTATCCTTTTTTCGTTGCTGCATAATTCCATATAGCTTGACTCATATAATAGATGTCTTCAGTATGTGTTTGCAAAAATAAAGAAAAA
>NW_005187458.1:1625756-1631003 GCF_000239375.1 Pundamilia nyererei
CCTCTCTTTCTAGTCCCTGTCAGTACTCTTGCTGTAGCATTTTGGATCAACTAAAAGCTCCTCAGGGAGTTTTTAGGAAATGCTGATAATTACAGTAGTCCAGCACAGAAGTGATAAACGTGACTTTCAGCATCACTCTGAGAAAGGATGTTTCTAATTTTAGATATGTACCACTAGTCTAGTAATTTCTTGAGCATTTTATTTAGGAAATGTTCCATACTGTACCTGCAGTTGTACATTTTAACACAGAAATTAAAATGTGTAAATCTGTTACATAATATGTTTAATTTTGTTACCAACAAGTGCAGAAACCAACAGCTGCCTAGAACAGTAGAAAAAAATACAATAACATTTTGGTTGATTTTAAGGTAACTTATTTTGCTCATATACGTTCCTGAAAATGAGTCCCTATCTAACGTTACTTCACAGTAAGTTTTCATAATAAATGTACACTTTTCTTGAAAGATAAAACTAAGTTACAGTTGAGTAAAGTTATGGCAGAAAGCTGCCCCTCCCTATATCTAGCTTTTGCAAGACTGCTCTTCTACTTTAAAGGGATTCTGTCTTCCCTGCTGTCACATGGCGCTGCTCGCAGGGAAGGTAAAATTGCGTACTGTCCCAACAAAAAAAAAATGTAATTGCATTAAATATAACAAGCCAATACTTCATAGTGTAGTTATCAACACTTAAACAATTTCTTTTACAGTTTGTAGTTAGTAATTGTCTGGGTCATTGTTGCAAATACACTAATAATTTACAGCTAAGTTAATAGCTTGGTTTTTGGGAGTTTACTGGGAAAATAAGGGGCCTGTCTGTAACCTGTATAATCCCTAAATACCATGACTTTAATTACAGATGAAAGTATTCATTTAAATAATAAGAAAGTTACCTATATTGCCAAGATTTTTATCCAGTGTCTTGTCTAAAATCCTTCAATTATCAGCTTTAGCTTGAAACCACTTGCACAGCAAGATATTAAGATATTTAGTGCCAGGAACTTTATTCTTTTGATCTCTACACATGGTTTTCAGTGGAAGAAACCTTGCAACACAAATGACTTCTTCAGTCTGCGCTAACTGTAGGCTTCCCCAACCTTTAAACAGTGCAGTTACATGACAAAAACAAGTACCACCATTAATATGAAAACTGCCATTACCACTGATCAAAGCAGACGAGTACTACCACGGAGCTGGGAAATTGCTGCAATCACAGCGTTTTAATATGGTGAAAGACATACTCTTATGCCCCCTCCTTGGTTCAGCAATGGTTGTTTCGTTTTTGGTGTATTATGTTTTAGAGTTTGATTTCACAATGGTGAAAATAAATAAATAAATAAGAAGAAAAGCTGTCCAATCCTAACAAACACCAGTTCATCAGTGGTTTTTGTTTGGTCAGCATGTTGCCAGCTTTGACAAATGCTCCACTGGGACAATCAATTCAGTTATATTTTATTCCATAGCACCAAATCACAAAAAACAAATCTATGCAGGGTCTCTTTGTTATGATGTTCTTCAGCTTCCCTGGCCACTGTGTGTATGGGAAAATGTTTGCTCTATTGTACTGTCCTGATGACACCCATATTGTGGTCATGCGGATAAACAAAGTCAAACTTGTACTACTGATCGGTATGCATGGGTATGGATTAGTAATTTCACAGTCTGACAATGATTGCCTGTAACGTTTTTATATCTAGACTGATGAACTTGATGTGTTTGTCCACCAGATTGTCATTTATATCTGGACCAAAGGCTCAGCGGTGTTCCAAGATAGGATATCAGAGCTCTTCTCCATTTCATTCATATAAAAGTTAGGCACAATAGGCAAAACCCAGGAACCGAGAGCTTCTAGATGAGAACAGCATGAATAGTCACAGATGAGACAGCAGAAGTCTGAGCTACTTGCTGCATGGTGGAAACGGACAGATGTATGCTAAATTCACACCAAGCACTTTGACTAGTGGGTGATGAATGTATCTGACAGACAACTCTCTCAAGCAGGGAAAGCCATTCTTAAGAAAGAGTTGAGCTTTCACGGCAAGACAAATCCAGCTAGTGTAACTAATAACAGGGATAAAATATGCATCGTGAAACAATTTTTGTGGTTGGCAACTTCAGATGAAAGTTGCAGCCTGCCTCAGAAATGCAAAGCCCCCAACATCCAATACAAGCACGAAGAAGAGGAAGACACACGTGTTATTCTGTAAAGATAGAATCACCATTGTGGCAACAAGGGTAGGTGCACAGTTTCATTGAACTAGACAGACTAGGATGAGCACATCCTGGACAAAGAGGAAGACTTGAGCAGGTAGTCAAGGACATTGAAAAGTGAAAAGTGAGCGACCATTGCTCAACTGAGGAAGAGACCTAAGAGCACATCTTTCACCATCTTGTATTGCTCTCTTTGCAGCCTTTTCCTAGCTAGCTGTGATTGATACTTATGCCACTGATCAATGGTTGATTGTGAAACTGAGGTCATGGCTCATTGTAAGGCAATATTGCTAGTTTTGGTCATTATGACCTTGTATTTACTTGGACTATTGACCATGCACCAGGACAAGATCTCTAGTGTCTTAAGCAGGATATAAATCTCAGTCAATGTCTAAAACTCAGGAAGCGGCTGTTGGATGTAAACACAATAAATCATCCTCACAGTTTTTAAAAATAAAGCATTATGCACCAATATTCAGAGATGGAACCTGGAAATGTTAACATGAGATCCTTTAAAGCCTTGACTTGTGGATCTGTAACACAATTTTATATGACAGCTTGACAGAAACATTAAAAGAAGAGCAGGGATGATCCCAGAAATTCCACACAGAGTTGATATGCAGCCTCAAGCTCCCCCCACCACTGTTCTTGCCTCCTCTGATTGTTCGAGCCTTTGAGTATTATTGAGGTAAAGGCCAAAGTTCAGTAAGAGGAAGCTACATTAGTTTCCTTCATCAAGTTTTCTTCAGAGTAGTAGCGGCGGTGGGGCGGTGCTTGGTCTGACTCAGAAAGCTGCTATGAATAGGAGATGAGGAGTATGAGAAGGAGGGTGAGCAACATGGCAGACGGCAAAGCAAGGCTGCAGCCACCAGTGGTATCGTCAGTCAGGAAGGGCTCTGCAGAGTCGTACACTGAATCATCTGAAAATGAGTTAACATCAGAACAACATTAATTAATATGAGCTGCAAGTAAACATATCACAAAATGTTTTAATTTATTCACAGACCTCCATCCATCCAATTTTTGTACATCAGGGTGGGGACGGGGCCTGTCCAGTCTAGCTGTTGTACAATTACTCTTTCAATTATTTTTAGATAAAAGAAATGTTAGAGATTAGCCTATAATTAGCTTAGAGAAGCTAGGTGAAGTGATAGCTTTTTAAGTAAGGGGTTAATTACTGGCACATTAAAGGCCTGTTGTGTTCAGCCCATTGATAGCAAAAGACTGATTATATTTAAGATCAAAGCCTTAATTAGGGCGTCTTTGAGTGGTTTTGTAGGACTGGAGTGTAATAGACACACTGATTGTTTGGATAAAGTAAATACTGAAAAAAATAAATCAGTAGTTTTGAAAGTTACTGTATATAATAATATATATATGAGATGGCCCTGATTTTTTTTCTCTAATAATTACATTTTTTGTGAAGAAATTCATAAAGTCATTACTAGTTCAGATCAAAGGAATGTTTGGCTCATCAGAGCTCTCACTTTGAAGAGAAACCTGGGGCTCTTATTTGTTTTCCACTGATGAATGGTAAGATGCTGTAGTTTTATGGAGGGCATTTTCAAAAACAGAGAAATTAACGCTTTTTCCAAATCAAGACTTTCCTAATTAGTGAGATGGCCTTTCCTCTCCACCTTACAGATTATTTGCTTTAAGATGCACATTTGAGTTATACCAGGTAGTTAAGCACTTCCTTGTTTGGTTTCGGCTCTATATGCCTTGGTGTTGGTAGAGTATCACTTTCTGTTCCTGTTACAAGGCACAGTGCTGTTTTCGTGTAGCTTATCTGTGTAGCCAATTTGATTAAAAATTTATACATAAGGTCTTATTTCATAGTGTAATCTTCATATGCAATATCCAAAGTGCTCACTCACTCACTATTGATTCACTCACTAATTATATTGACAGTATTTACTCCCTGTGCCTCTTCACCTGTCCATCCTGCACTTCCCTGCTCATTGTGTCAGATATTTCGTTACTTCTCTGACAACGATACTTAGTGACAACGATACTTGTAATAAATGTAGCCTGTTTGCAGCTCTGGAGGATAGGATCAATAAGTTGGAGAGCAGGCTTTGCACCCTTGAAAAACCCGTAGCTAGCCAGGCCCCTGTAGCTGGTCCAGTCCGACGTAGCGTAGTCCCTGTTACCCCCCTACCCCCCACAATTTCAGAATTTAAAGCACTTTAAATTGTTTCACATCTTGAGCTTTAGAGGAAAGAATAGCAGCTTAGTGAGTTTGTGTACATGTTACATTTTAAATATGAAACTTGAGTTCGGTTAATATTCCACTGAGTTCAAGTAGTACTTCAGTAATATTTTCTAATAACTCAATGGTGTGTTGTGATTGTAATCAAGAAATCTCTTTACTTTCATAGTCAAATCAGGGAGAAGAAGTGTAAAATTATACAACAATATGAAATAGAAAAAAGGAAAGAAACTTACTTGTTGGCTTGACGTAGATTTTTAGCTTCAGACAAGGCTTCCTACCCAAGTTTGGATGCGGTGATGCTACAAAGGAAACAAAGGCCATAGAAAATCATGGAGAATTTATGGTCATGAGGTAAACTACAAACATTTTACCCCAGATTTGGTTAGTAAGAAGACTGCTCCAAATCCCCCAGGGGCTTCTCCAGTCATAGGTCATGAAAACGTTTTTGGTCAATCTCGTTGGCATGTGCAGATTCTAAATACTTTTGATATTTTAACTTTGAAGTACTTGTTTCCAAAGGAAACTGCTTTGTTTAGATGTTTATTTGCAAACCTCTCATGCTGAATTATCCAGTGACAATAGAGAAAAGGTTTTCTTAAGATGACCTTTCCATGATATTCTGGACTATTTTCAAAGTGCTTGTGTGGATTATTTATTTGCATTGTTGTAACCCTGCCCAGCAGTGGAAATTGTATCCGCTGAGTTTTCCTAATGTTGAATATGGAGACGTCATAGAGCTAATGGTGTGTGTGTGTGGTGTAGTGTGACAACAACCTTTCCATGGAGGGATTTTGCTTTTTTCAATCTGAAAACTAAACTTTTTTT
>NW_005187458.1:1631381-1639160 GCF_000239375.1 Pundamilia nyererei
GCATGTTGCCTCAGCCACTACAAAGTAGAGGTGGGCAGATCAATCCAAACATTGATAGTATCGACACCAACACTGGCAATTAAGAATAACCCCACTGTATCTCTAGACTATCTCTGAGACCTCCATCTTATCCAGCTAAAGGAAATGTTGGCCTAGATTGTTACATGTTCCTGAGCTCTTGTTTAATGAAGAGCTAAAATGCAGACTTTGCTTGGGCCAAGTCTCACTTTACTACTTTGACATGTAACATTTTAGTAATTTTACTATTGTAAATTCACTGTTGCACCTTATCTTGTTTGAGATCAGTAGTATGTTTTTAGTACTGTTATCTTACAGTTCTATTAATTGTGTCATATGCTTACTGTGTTAAATGTAACTCCAGTTTTTAAATTGTGTAATACTGAGAAAGTACAGATAATTAAAGAAGTATGTTTTAGTTTATTTAGTGTTTAGAACTGATATTTTAGATATGTTTAGTTAAAGTATAAGAATGTACAAAATGCATTTATCATTGGTAGATGTCTGTTTGTGGACCAACAAATATTTGTAAGTGTAATTTGAGATTACCAAGACTAATTCATATATTTCAAACATGTTCAAACAGCGGTTTAACAGATAATACATTTAATAAATATTAAAATGAAATAATTATACCTAAAAACACTCAACATAAAAAATGCACTGTTGTGCAATATTAACATGAGATAACTGTAAAGAT
Organism: Pundamilia nyererei; assembly: GCF_000239375.1. Lineage (NCBI taxonomy): Eukaryota > Metazoa > Chordata > Actinopteri > Cichliformes > Cichlidae > Pundamilia > Pundamilia nyererei. The sequence goes on from NW_005187458.1 coordinate 1,632,100, forward strand.
TTCACAATAATGAAAAATAAAAATAACATAAAAATCATGTTATCAGCTGTAAAGTTATAAAACAAAGTTAATGTTTACTAAACACAAGTTTATTTTGTGCAACTGATCTACATCTTTCTTTCATTTTAATCCAACAGGTTATTTTTTTAGTATACAGCCTAGTAGTTTATGCTCTTGTTTAAGTTTCTATTGCTTCATTAATCTGCCCCAATACTACAGGGTTCTATAGTATTAAAAATGGTCTTAAGTTACTTTTTGAAATATGAATTTTCTATTAATAAAACAAATGATTTCAGCCAGTAAGTGAGCATTGCACACATATGTATGCACGTTTCCAAGCTAGCAGTAGCAGTTAAATTACCACTCCAATCTTGTTACAAATATAGCTTCTGCCTCAAACTAATATGGCAGTTAGTCAACTGCACTTGAGCTTCAGGGTATAAATTGATAGCTGGTCAGTCTTCTTCAGCATTTTTGTATAGTCAGCAGCATGTGAGTTTAGACTCTTTTTAGGGGCTGCTCAAGCACTCCTGAATTTTATCACAGCACCCTTACAAATAACTGCAGTAGCTGCAGTAGTACTAATGCATTTTAGTAAAATGTTCTAACATTGTCTTCTAATCGCCTAAATAAAAATCATAGAGAGGGATCAAGAAGTAATTTTATGACACAAATCAGTAATCCTGATTTAAAACACTTTAACTTAAACATAGAAAACATGCAGACTGCTCTGATAACGCAGGGACGTGGCTGTGACTTGCAAAATGTCTGTTTACTTTTATTTGTTCTTTAAATAGTGTTAACAATGTTAGCAAATGTAGCCTAAATCACTAGAGATTGTTAGCTAAATTTAGTTTTCTGAGCCATTAGTCTGCTGGAATATCTCTAATTGCAAGTAAAGGAGCTACTTTATATCTTTTTAGTTTGTTAAACATTTCCATTTCTATTCCAGTAAAATTGGGCTTCGGTGTTTATTAAACAATTCAAAAATAGGACACGATGATAATAATACCATAAACTCTGAAGTTCTTCTGCACATGATTACTGTTCAGTGAGTCGCCAGCAGGTATTAGGGACACATCATCTGTTGTGATCTTTAGCATCACTGTTCCAGTACAGCTCCAGTTCCAAGTAACAAGTTGAAAGGATGTTACCTGTCAATGTCCAGCAGCAGTCTGTATTCATTTCAAATATTGCTATAAATTGATCTGAATTAGTTTGTGCCTTCTATAGGTTTGTAAATTCTGTATCACTGTTACATTTAACATTTGGGTCTAAGCACAAAGTCTGAGAGAGGAGGACAGAGAGGGAGAGAGCAGGATGAAGACAGCACGTAGCAAAGGTCGGTAAACAGCTCCAGCTCAGTCAGATTAGATGGGCAGCGTTTGTGAACAGCAGTTTTCAGATCTTGCCACAGATTCTCGATTGGATTTAGATCTGGACTTTGACTGGGCCATTCTAACACATGGATATGTTTTGTTTTAAACCGTTCCATTGTTGCCCTGGCTTTATGTTTAGGGTCATTGTCCTGCTGGAAGCTGAACCTCCGCCCCAGTCTCAAGTCTTTTGCAGACTCCAAGAGGTGTTTCTTTCTCCAAGATTGCCCTGTATTTGGCTCCATCCATCTTCCCATCAACTCTGACCAGCTTGCCTGTCCCTGCTGAAGAGAAGCATCCCCAGAGCCTGATGCTGCCACCACCATATTTGACAGTGGGGATGGTGTGTTCAGAGTGATGTGCAGTGTTAGTTTTTCCGCCACACATAGCGTTTTGCATTTTGGCCACAAAGTTCCATTTTGGTCTCATCTGACCAGAGCACCTTCTTCCACATGTTTGCTGTGTCCCCCACATGGCTTAAGGCGAACTGCAAACGGGACTTTTTATGGTTTTCTGTTAACAATGGCTTTCTTCTTGCCACTCTTCCAAAAGGCCAACTTTGTGCAGTGCATGACTAATAGTTGTCCTATGGACAGATTCCCCCACCTGAGCTGTAGATCTCTGCAGCTCGTCCAGAGTCACCATGGGCCTCTTGGCTGCATTTCTGATTAGCGTTCTCCTTGTTCGGCCTGTGAGTTTAGGTGGACGGCCTTGTCTTGGTAGGTTTACAGTTGTGCCATACTCCTTCCATTTCTGAATGATCGCTTGAACAGTGCTCCGTGGGATGTTCAAGGCTTGGGAAATCTTTTTGTAGCCTAAGCTTTAAATTTCTCAAATAACTTTATCCCTGACCTGTCTGGTATGTTTTTGGACTTCATGGTGTTGTTATTCTCTTAGACAACCTCTGAGGCCGTCACAGAGCAGCTGTATTTGTACTGACATTAGATTACACACAGGTGCACTCTATTTAGTCATTAGCACTCATCAGGCAATGTCTATGGGCAACTGACTGCACTCAGACCAAAGGGGGCTGAATAATTACGCACACCCCACTTTGCAGTTATTTATTTGTAATGTTTGGAATCATGTATGATTTTCGTTCCACTTCCCACGTGTCTTTCACGTGGAATTCCAATAAAACTGATTGATTCATGTTTGTGCCTGTAATGTGACAAAATGTGGGAAAGTTCAAGGGGGCCGAATACTTTTGCAAGCCACTGTACATTGATATGAATAGTGTCACTCTAAACATGACGTAAACAGGATAGTTGCAACTGCGTTGATGTCACAGACTACAAATCTATTCTCAATTTGTGAATTTTGGGATACATGGTGATGCTCTGTACAGAGTTTGCACATTAAAAGGAGTATTTGTATGAATTAAAAGCAGTTCTCTTACCAATTTGCTTCTTTTCAAGGTGTATGGAGTGGCAGTGTGATTTTTCACTATTGTAACTGAATAATACTAATTTAAGTGCTTAATGATTTGTTCGATTGCTTCCAAACGATTAAAAGACTGAAAAAAAAATGCTGTGCAAGTTGTTCTTTAGTTTGAAAAATTCTGGTCAACATGATTGAGCCTTTTATCAGGATTGAAAGCTAAAGTGTCCACCATAAAACTCGTGCATTATATTGACGTCTGTGATTATTCATTATGAATTATTCTTAGACACTGCAATAGGTCAGTAAGTCTAGTATTTAACTTTATTTTAAATAAACAACAGAAGCATTTTTTGTTAAGTTTTTGGCTTACTTTTAATTCATTTTAATAATATTGCATAATCTTTGTGTTCCTTTGGGGTTGGCTAAAATCTCAAAGGTTCCTCTATGAAGGGCAAACTCAGATATCAAAACATTTTGTAAGAATTGAGCCAACATTCCATTACCATCTACTCCAGCGGTTCCCAAACTTTTCTTGCTGGGCCGCCCTTTGTTTTACAAGAAAAATGTTCGCGCCCCCCCCTTTAACCACACACACACCCATATTTTACTCAATCGGGGTTTATTTCACACCTCAAACATTTAGTAAATAATTAAGCAAATAAAAGTAATCTGCAATAAATTACAGGTAGTAATAAAATAAACTACTCTTTTATGCTACGTCCACACCTACACGGGTATTTTTGAAAACGCAGCTGTTTCGTCCACACGTAAACGGCGTTTCGAATCACCGAAAACGGAGATTTCTTAAAACTCCTTTTTTGCGTTTATGTGTGGACGAGGAACACAGAGTTCGTCACGCAATGTCAAAGGTATGTGCCTTTTTTTCACATTACGCTGTGCGCTACGTTATTGTTTACATGAGATGAATTGCAGAATGGCAGATAGAGACAAAATACTGTTAATATGACTGTCTTCAGGTTTTACACCTTACATATACACACGCAGTTACTGTCCCTCTATTTAGAAAGGCAGAGGCGTCACGGTGTGATTATTTTGCGTGTAGTTGTTTTTTTTCTGTGTAATAATTTTCAACATTGCAATCAAATCAAAAAATGCCTCTCTGTGCAAAATAGGTTCAAAAACATAAACAGCTGTGGGATACTGTTTGTCTGTGATTTAGACAGGGGGAACAAATTGTGGCAGGATCAGCCTGATGTTATTTGTATCCTGCTGTAACTTTACTGTATAACAAGCTAACATCTCCAAAATGTCAGGAGTAGTTAGTTATTACAAGTGTTTGTGAACTAAAAATAAAGAATGTGGGATACGGTTGTCCCGTGATTTGGAGAGCCCAGCGCGTGCTCCTGACGAAGGGAAAACCAGTTCTGATGAGGAGACCTACCTCGGCACTTGTGCAGGTGAAGCCAAAGGGCAGACATGCTTTTCTAGTCTTTGGCTTAGAATGAAGTTGGTTTGCAAACATATTCAGCGATGCTTCATCTGCTGCTTTGCGTTTGTGTGGGCGCCCCGCGCTAGCAGTGTCCAAGCCTTTTTTTTTCCTTCCCCTTTTCATACCTCGCCCCCCCTGCAATGGCTCTGTGCCCCCCCTAGGGGGCGGGCCCCACACTTTGGGAAGCTCTGATTTACTCAGTGTAGCAACCAGTCTGTTACATGACTAAGACTGGATGTATGATTCTTTGTGTGACAGGAAGGAAAATCTGTGTCTACATTAATATTTTTGAGAGTTGCCTTTTCCCCCCAAAGCTAACAGCTGATTCTTCCTGTCACTGATAGTAAATCATTCCAGCTGATCTGACCAGAAAAATAATAATTCAGACTCCAAAATAGTTTCAAATTGGCAACTTCAAGCAGGAATCAATCTAGCTTGCACAGCGAGCCTGACCCTAATAACACGGTAAGTAGTAATATTCAGTTTAGCAATATAAAACAGACAGTATGTACACGGCTATGTACTCACAGATATAGTAGTACTCATGTCCTGGCCTGAACTCGAAGCCCAGGCTAAAGGGTGTAAAGAGCTGAAACTTCTCAGAGAACTTGAGTGGCCCATTGGGGCTCTGTGGTCTGTTACATTCCCAGCGTTTAAAACCTTTTCTGTGGTGGTCGCAGGACATGTATCCGTCATAGTTCACCATGTACAACACATAATGCTCCATGTGCACGGCTGACTCCGCCGCCTCGTAGTGAGGACAGTAGATATCCAGGTAGTCATTGATTGCCACCTCCACTGTGTAATCACCCTGAAAAAACCTGAGGAAGAGAATACATTTGGTCATTTCTTTTTTATTTAAGAAGATAAGAACACAGAATCCAGAATACATGTTTATGTGACATGAATAATACGTGACTTACAGAGCTGTAACGGTGAAACTACAACCTGCAAGCCTCATTTAAGCGTTCAGTTAGACAGCAAACTTTATTTGTTTATTTACTGATTTAATCAACTTTTGGAGATTGTTTTGTGGGCTTGCATTTTAAAATCTGAACATTCTTTTAGATGTTCAGTATTAAATAGTTACAAATGTTTGTTCCATACACACATAAAAAAAACATTGAAATGGTTGTCTAAATCAGGCTCAGTAAACTGTGAGTTATAGTTAAGTGATTTTTTTTTTGTAAAATTTGCCATAAACAAGTCAACAAACAAAACAGACCACTCTTTTTTAGTCTAAATTTTCGATTAGTCTAAATTTTCATTTTCGAACTTTAATCTGTAACACAATGGGGACAGTCTGAAGATTTCAAAATCAACATATTTAGGGACAGTATTTTGAATACTCGAAATACTTTTACTGAGGATTTAAAAGTAACGTTTTAATAACTGTATCAGAACATTTTGTTATTAAACAGTGAGCAAACAAGTTTTTTTAATTAATAATTTTTTTTAAAAGAAAGGTAATATTTCATTTTTAAATTAAATATTTGGTTAAACAAATAACAAACCAATTAATTTGCTAATCATTCATGCTTCATTATTTCAGTATCCAATATAAAAACTTGAAAAAAAACCCCCAAAAAACATCCAGGTTTAGGTCCCTATCAGTGTCCTGGGAGACACCCAAGGCACTCTCGAGGAGAAATTATGTTGTTGACTGTATCAAAGAGAGCCTTAGGATTCATTTTCCTACTGCAAGTAGTTTAGAGAAATACAAGGCTCAATGCATTTTTTGCCATGCCATTAAAGATAGACAAGAGACAAGTGAAGTGTGGAGACCTGAGGGTTTTTTTGTGGTTTTTCACAGGTCATCAGTTTTATGGCAAATCCACCAAAAACTGTTGTTGGATTCAGTGATGCAAGGAGGAGATTTAATTCTTCCGCCTTGTCTACTCTGTCTACATTATACATGCTCCCCTACGGCATATGATACATTTTCACTGCTATGCAGATGACACCTAACTTTATCTATCCATGAAGCCAGATTAAAACAGCACCTAGTTAAACTGAATGAATGTCTTAAAGACATAAAGACCTGGATAACCTCTAACTTTCTGCTTTTATATTAAGATAAAACTGAGATTATTGTACTCTGCCCCAAAAATCTTAGAAATTTAGTTTCTAGTCAGATGCTTACCGTGGATAGCATTACCCTGGCCTCCAGTAACACTGTGAGGAATCTTGGAGTTGTTTTTGACCAGGATATGTCCTTTATATACATGTATTAAACAAATATGTAGGACTGCTTTCTTGAATTTGTCAACATCTCAAGAATTAGAAACATCCTGTCTTAAAAACTAGCTCATGCATTTATTACTTCTAGGCTGGACTACTGTAGTTCATTACTATCAGGGTGTCCTAAAAACGTCCTGAAAAGCCTTCAGTTGATCTTAGTTTTGCATTTCAGGCTACAGGCTTTTCTTGCTTTTAGTGAATAGGATCTATGCAGACTGAAGGAAAGTCTAGAGACACTGCTTCTTCTTTATCACTAAAAGAAACTAATGATTCAATGTAGATCTACTGTGCTGCAAAAAAACCCCAAGCCGTCACAAATCACATATTGATGATCACAGATCTTGTATTATTGTGGAGCTTGCAATATAAAGTGCGTTGAGGGAACTGTTGCTGTGATTTAGTGCTATATAAAAAAATTGAATTGAACTGAAATGATTCATTACCACAAACACGACTGCTTTTTTAATCTGTTACTTGTGTGATTTATTTAAATGGAGACAGAACAAAAGTAAATAGCAGAATAAGCTGTTTGGCATTGGCAAAGAAGATTTGGCAATTTTTTCAAGGGTGCAATCCACACACTCAACTCTATGGAAGCCCGTTTCCGCCAC
>NW_005187458.1:1639626-1645404 GCF_000239375.1 Pundamilia nyererei
TACTTTTTTTTTTTTAGTGGCGGAAACGGGCTTCCATACAACTCTGCTGTTCAACCCCAAAATGCGTTTTCTTTACAAACGTGCCACCATTTAAGGGGAAATAAGTAGACTTTTCAATGGCAAAAATCTCTTACCTAGGGACTACATTTCACAAACCTGTAACACATGGCATTATAATTATTTAAGGCACTTTAGGGGGCCACTTCAGAGTTCAGTGACTTAAGTTGAATCATAGCACTGATTATTCCAATATCACCTGAAAGTAGCAACAAAATGTAATCCTGATTAAATTTGGGAGGCGCATAAAAGCAGCTATTGTTGCAGAGAGGAAGGCAACTTTCCTCTGCCTCACCCTCTTTGTCTTTTCTAACACTATTAGCAAAGTGCAGCTTAACTCATTTAGCTGAAGGATCAGGTGACGCCAACAGCTCACAGAGCAGGAAATTCATTCGCCGAACTGTGCCCCTGCAGCTCTCACATCATCACTTATCTCTCTAATGGAGTAAGGTTCTTGGTCTGTCCCAATGTGATCACTGGGGTCACTACCACAACAATCAGCATTATCTTAAAAGCCACAATGATTAGTGGATTAATTGGTTCGAAAACCAATAGAAAAATCATCAGAAATTATTAGGAAAAAAAAATTACAGCAACTTTAAGAATAGTGGGGAAAATGGCTGGTTTCCCTGCCAGATGTCTTTGTAAAGTCAACCTTTACAACTTGATATTTCTAACTCTGACAGTTTTGTTTTATAAGTTCCATAATTACAAAATGAATAAGAGCTGGCAGTCTGAGACTGCTCAAATCAGGATATTTTGTGATGAGAGATGTGATGTGATTTTTTCTCCAAGATGATGATTTTTGAAAAATTACTTCATCTCAATATGCAAGACAAAAGAATATGGAAATTGTCACGTAAATGAATCCAAAACCTTTTATCCCCAGTAATCCCACTAGAATTTAACTAAACAGCAATTCTGTTTGGTTGGATCCCTAATTATTACCAAAGCTGTAAAGATTAATCAGTAGTTCCCAGCAGATCCTAGCATAGATTGCTGTCATTACAGGGAAACGTGTGCAATTGTGAGGAATTGTTGAAATCCTTTTTCTCCTATTTATTAGTTAGGAGCATAGGTTAGAGATTTGTCTCTTTTTTTGCCTTTTATTTTAGGTTAGGTGGGAATAAGGAACACAAGATGTTTGTTTGTTGTTTTGGCACCGGTCAATGCTGAAGCCAATAAACTGCTTCATTGCATCTTTATTTGTTTGGTATTGCTGGCCTCATGTCTGTTTTATATCGAGGTTATGTAATAATGAATTACTATGCAGTAAATATGTGTGTAATGACCATCGGGAAGGTAAAGTAGTCCACCTGGATAGAGAAAGAAACGTCTCTTGTGTCGTGAGGTATTCAACCAGTTTCTTTCCCCAGATGAACTAATTTCAGGTCATAATAAATAATAATGTACTGATGTTTATATAGCAGTTTTCAATTTTTACCGACTAGATAAAGCACTTTAGAGCTATATTTTTTAATTAAAAGTCATTAAACAGTTAGTATGCATGCCCTTGGTTTCTCAGTAAGCTCCGCCCCTTGCACATCACATCAAGTTTCAAAGCACTATGACGGTGTTTGCTTTGCTGTTCTCATGAGAGGTTTTTGTTGAATCTGTGCTGCTAATCGCTCATTGAAGTTAGTGATTACTAAAGTTCATTTCTGTGTTAGCTGGCATTGCTCACTGTCGAGTCACCCACCATATTTCGCTTAGAAGCTTCTATGCATTTTTAAAAGTGTAGTGAAAAGAGAAAAAAAAACAACTAACACTCGTTTCTTAATTTAAAAAAAAAGGCCAAAAACATTGGAGTAAAAGCAGAAAAGATATCTATCCAAAGAAGTCGCAGATTGCCCCGGAACAACGTCGTCGACCGGTAAAGGACTTTGCAGATGTCCTGGATTCAACCGATAAGCGACTGTCCAGCTTCTACATGAGCATGTCTCTGATCGAGATTCTAAACCGTGAATTCCAATCCGTGAGGGAATCTTTAGAATTCAGCCAGCAGCAGGTGGAAATGTCACTGAAAACGCCATGCTACAGACTCGGTCAAGTCTCTAAGTGAGAAAGTCACCCAGCTCAGTTAAGAAAATTAAAAATTAAAAAGACTGCCATCGGTCTTCAGACCCGTAGCATGAGAGATAACCTGGTGTTTTCAGGTATCCCAGAGTCTGCTTGAGAGGACACAGAAGTTACTGTAAGACCCACCCGAAACTTCCGGAGGACACCGTGAAGAACATGGGCCTGGTGCCTGGAATCTGCATCCTTTTGTGGCCAAATTCGGTAACATTTCAGCAGAAGGAGCCGTTGGCGAGTTACAGCAGGGAGCTACAAGGAATGGACTTTAGTGTAAACGACCAGTTTCCCAGAGAGATCATGGAGTGACACAAAGTCCTGTTCCCAGCAGCTTCATTCAGAAGGGCTCCCATGCTCTCATTGCCATGGACCTGCTCTGCATGAACGGACAGCTCTACCGTGACCCCAGAACCACTCCCTGGTGGTATTAACGCCACTCCAGATCTCTCCTCCTCTTCTATTAACATCTATGTAGCTTATCCATGTAATTTAGCTAATTTAACACAATGTCATAACAGATAAAACACAGTCAATCTCAGCAGTGTAAAAGTATAGATTACAGTGTTCTTGTTCCCTTTCATCCCTCCTGCATCGCTTTTGCATGTTTTTCTTTCTTCTCCCTTCTCTCACTGCACCGATCGGCTGTTTTCCTAGTCAGTTACACACAGAGCACCCTTGACCTTTACACGTCTGCACGGCATGATCAGGTACATTTGCACTCAGTGCCAGCACATCCACTACGGCCTCACGGCACACATAGACATGAGGAGACCTCAAGTTTGGGCTAAATTAAGAAATGGACAGGCTCAATACAGCAGGAGCTCAGCACAATTGTCAGTCCGCAAATATAGTTAAACAATACATGAGCGAATGGTGCATGCCGTTCTCTTCACCCCAACCATAGGCAATATACTTTCTTCTCACATATCCATCACTCTTACTCTCGTCTGGATTTTTTCCTAGTCAGCAGCTCACTGTTGAGTGACATTTCAGACACTGAGATACACTCGATAGCTGTCAGCGATCATGTGTCTTTAACTTTAGTAAATAAGAAGGTCACTCCGCCAATTAAAAACGGGAAATTTAATAGATCATTGCTTAAAAATGAAGATTTTATTAAATATTTTAAAAAAAGAGTGAGCTTTATATTTAGACTAATGACCTGCCTGGAACATCAGCATCTGTTCTCTGAAAAGCAGGAAAAGCTGTGATAAGATGTAAAATAATTTCATTCATATCACAGAAGAAGAAAAGAGAAAACAACCATATTCAGGAATTAGAAGAAATAATCAAATCATAGAAGAAGACGATGTGTCCTCCTGGGAACAGGAAATGCTGAACAAAATACAAAATACATAAAACAAAACTAGAATGAAATGACATTATCAATACCCCCCCTTCCTCAATCTTACTAAAATCACTTCAGTTGTAAAATTTTGAACATGGTAACAAATCAGGTCAATATCTAGCCAACCAGTTAAAAATAAAGAAAGAAAAAATGACTTTAGGAGCTGTTAAAGACTTATCTGGGAACACACTATATGACCCTGAAAGAATAAACATCACCTTCAGGGACTTTTAAAAAACTTTATATTTACTACAGATGAACCCATCTACAGGCAAAATTGATCTTTTTCTTGATAACAGACGAATAAATAAATTATCAGAAAGTCAAGCAATAGCACTGGCCACAGCGCTGACATCAGGTGAAATCCAGGAAGTCCTGAAAAGTACGCCCAATCACAAGGCTCCAGGTCCAGATGGATTCTAGCAGGATCCTACAAAGAATTCTGGGCATTTCTGGCACCAGTATTCCACAGAATGCGGCAGGAAATCAAGGAAAATGGCACCACATTTGAATTCTAACAGTCTCCTTCAAAAACCATGCAAAGACCCCGTATTTCACCACCAGCTACTGTCCAATATTCATTATAAGAACCCTGACCAGACTGGTTTCATAAAAAGGAGGCACTCATCAACAAACGCTTCCATAAACTGGTTAAAAATATAAATAATATTGTAAGTTGTTTGCTTTCCTGGTAGATGGACCTGGTCTGTCTGAGTGTACCGTAGACTTTTACCAACAAAAATAGAGGCTCGCTTTTCATTTATTTATCCTGCCTCCACGTGCCTGTATTTGTCTACTCATCTTAGAATTTATGATGCCGGCATTTGTAACATAATAATAGGAGTGTGGAGGTGTGAATGGAGCAATGCTATGGTGTCATTATTATAGTTGATTAAAATAAAATTCTAGAGTCTTACAGTTAATTTACATGTGAAAAAAGTTGCTCATGAAACAAAACTGAAAGCTGCAAACAAATGTCTGAGATTTATTGGCTACTTATATTCATGAAATTAAAAAAGTCTTGAAGTTATTAAATGTTATATATTTAATAACATAATTCAATAAACCAAGCATGCATGTGTTATAGTTTTTCATTTGAGAATCAAATTTTGTGATGTTTTCATGTGATTAAATTGAAGAAAGTGGAAACAGACCCAAAGCAGGTGATGCAGAAAGCGATTCAGGGTTAAATCACAGATTGAGGCATATTTAGTCATTTTAACTTTCCTGGTATTTTCTTTTATATATATATATATTGCCAAAAATATTCACCCATCCAAATAATTCAGGTGTTCTAATCATTTCTGTGGCCACAGGTGTATAACATCAAGCACCCAGGCGTGCAGACTGCTTCCATAAACATTTATGAAAGAATGCGTTTGAATGGACTGAGTGGTTCTGTGATGGGATGCCACCAGTCATGAAATTTCCTCACTACTAAATATTCCACAGTCAGGTGTTAGTAGAATTATTACATAGTGGATGTGACTGGGAATGACAATAACTTTCTGCAGAATCAATTGCTATAAATCTCCAAACCACAAATATATACAAAACCTGACATGTTGAATTTACCATGAGTAAAATGATTACAACAATTGTCTTTATTTTTATAGCTCTGTTTAGCTTCTGGTTTAATTACTTTTTACAAACATATTAATAATCGGAATAATTAATGATCAAAATTTTCAGTAACTTTGACATTAGACAACAGCTTCAAGATTTTCTCCTTTTTATCAATATTTGTGAGATCATATTTCAAATCCAAAATATATTAAGTTACAGAATTTTAAAAAAAAATTAAGTTTGAAAGCTGACTAGATACACTATTTAGAATAATTTGAAATAAACTATTTGAAATTTTTTTTATTTTAACTGTGATTTTAGCTCAAATAAATCTCTTCCTTTGAGGTTTTAGACATTCAAGTTATTCCCTTAAAAATATGAACGTAAGCTCTCCATTTTCTTTCCAAGTATTGAAAAAATAACATTTAATAACAATAAAAAAGTTTAGACTGTTAATGTAATAATTCATTTCATTATTTCAAATTTTGTTTTTAATTACTTTTATTAATTGCGAGGACTCCTATTAAGTAACAGTCTGTCATGAAGTCCATAAAATTTATTTCATTTTTTCGCTCACTGGAATTAGGGTCGCATAAACGTCAATAATTTATTGCACTTTTATTTGATTAACTTGGACTTTGCGAACACAAACAGATAATTTGGGTAATTCCGAAAAACATTCTCACTGTTTTCACACAAAAAGTAAATGACCACAGCCCTCTGTGCATAAATCG
>NW_005187458.1:1646751-1648028 GCF_000239375.1 Pundamilia nyererei
ACGTTATGTGCCAATTTTTATCATAACCTTTTTTTTTTTACATTTATTCTTTAACAATATTGATCCTGAAACCTTTTATTGATTATTATCATTATCTTTCTGGAAGACAGGTACAAAATCTGTACCTTAGCAAAATTACAATTACTCTTTCAGATTGTTTTTGATCTGTTTCACTTTTGGGCTGCAAATAAGGTAAATTTTATTTGTACTATTGACTTGGCTCATATCAGATATTTAATATTTATTTAAACTGCCACACTTTTTTCGTTGTTTTTTTTTTTTTGTCTCGGCCTGTGGATTGTCTTGATTTCAAAGGGCTGTAACGCCAGAAAACACTGGGTGATCTGGGCTTGGCATCTTTCATGCGGTCGAGCCACTGCAGTGGGGCATGATCTGAGCAGAGGGTGAACGAGTGTTTCAGGAGGTAATAGTGAAGGGAGTCGACCGCCCACCGGATTGCCAGGCATTCTTTCTCCACTGTGCTCTATTTGCTCTATCGCTCCGTCAGTTTCCAGCTAATGTACAGGATAGGGTGATCGACCCCCCCTTACCTGCCAGGAAAAAAACGGCCCCCAGCCCTCTGTTCGAGGCAGGATAAGAGGGAGGGAAAAGTTAAGAGTGTGGAGCAGCAGCTCCCAGCAGAGGGCCTTTTTCACCCACACAAACACCGCATGGGATTTCTCTGTCCACTGGACCAGATTTGGGGCACCCTTTTGGGTGAGGTCAGTCAAGGGAATCTGCCAGTAGCCTTTGATTAAATCCAGTTTCGTAAAAAACTGTCCTGTGCCCAACCACTCCAGGAGTTCATTAATCCAAGGCATGGGGTAGGCATCAAACTGTGACACCTCATTCACCTTGCATTAGTTGACACAGAACCGTATAGATCCATCTGTCTTAACTACATGAACTATGGGGCTACACCACATGATGTGGTTCATTTCTATCACCCCCATTTTCAGCATTTTGGTCAATTCTCTCTGAAAAAAAATGGTCTTTTATGTCCAGGTAGCCTGTAGGGCAGTGAACTACCCACCAGACCAGGCTGGCTTTCGAAATGGTGCTCTGTGAGATTCCTACAGCTGGGCAAAACGCTGTTGCAATGCAGCAACATCCGCTCTCTGGGTCTGTGTGAGATGGTTATCACAATTGAGGGAGGCAAGAATGGTGGAATTTCGCACCTCCAGCCCCAACTTATCTCTCTCCTTAACCAGGCTCACCAGAGAAGGGGTTTTAGCCTCTTGCAATGCTTTTAGGAGGTTGAGGTGATAAATCTCGCC
>NW_005187458.1:1649216-1650461 GCF_000239375.1 Pundamilia nyererei
GGATATTGTGTTGCATAATCCACTAGAACTAATACGAAGTGATATGGCCCAATGAGGTCCATGCCAATGTGCTCAAACGGACATTATACTTTCCAGAGTCTTATCATATCCCATATGCCCTGCCATCAGGTTATAATGAGCCACCTGAAAAATAATTTCCCAGGCCCATCGTCCAGTCTCTCTGTGCAGCCTTTCCACGAACTGCGCTAGGGCCACCAGAGCCAGCATCCGTGCACCTCCTTCCAACGGTGCAGGCCACAGCCACCTCGCTGCCATGTTGTGCAACTTCTGGCTTCCAGCTTCCAGTGCAGTGTTATATTTTTAAGGCTGGCGTGTTTTGTAATGTTAAGTTGGTGGGACCCAAAGTGATATTTTTTTTCATGAGGCCCCAAGTCTCTGGTGGCACCCCTGTATGTTACCAGCCACAATATTGTGTATCTTTCTTTCTGCCTTTGTGCTTTAGAGGCAAACTCAAGTTTGTCCGCTTCTTTATACATTTGATTTCATAAAGTCCATTGCAATAGTTTCTGCAGTCTCCCTCCAAGAATTTAGTGATAACTGTGAGTCCTTTTATTATAGCTAGGATTATTAGTCCATATATTTAAGTGTTTATTATTCTCTCTGATCCATTTAAAAATACAGCAGAAAACCTAGCCTGAAACAGGCTGCTCTTAAAGGGAGCAGCCAGAAGACAAAGGGAAAAAAATTAAGAAGCAAATGAACAGTTAAGGTCCTCATTGAAAAGTAACAGAATACCTTGTAATCTTCTAATTTTAAATGTTATTGGCTTATAAACTAGCCAATAATTCTGACCACTACATTTGTGTTATATAGATCTCATGAACAACCTTTTGTATATGGAAACAAGCTGATGCCAGGACCCTGACATCAGAATGAAAGGAAGTAATGAATGTTTTGGTTTTTGGAATAATTTTACTTTTTACTGTAAAACTATTTAAATATGTATAAATTATCTGAGCCAGTTTACGTCATCATCATCTCACATGTCCCTAGATTACACTAAAATTTAGCGATCGAAGTGCATTATGAAAATAAAAGCGAATAAGTCTTAACCCAAGCAATTTATGAAAAGCTGTGCATAATAATTTAACCTTTTATTGACCAAGCATCATTTAGGCCGTCTGGACATATTTGGTAATTTTGGCTGTAAAAGGGCCAAAAATCATATTATAAGTGAATTCTTTTGCCCCTTTTTTCAGAATAACCTCAGCTTTCAATATCTGG
>NW_005187458.1:1651261-1652899 GCF_000239375.1 Pundamilia nyererei
GAGTCAAGTTTTCCTTCTGTGTTGAGATAGCAGTATCTTGTGAACCCTTTGTGCTACCGTAATACACCAAATATCCCTGTAAAGTGCAGCTTCTCTTCTTTTCAAAACCATTCCCATTTTCACTCTAGCGCAATCGATGACGGAGTTACAGTCGTTTAAAGAGCACTTGTAAAGCAGGCCCATGGTAACCAGTACTGTTGATGGTTCAAGGCTGTAAGTGCAGTGCCAAAAGTCTTTGTCCTAAAACATTTCTTATAAATGCTGCCTCTGCAAACACAGTTCTTCAAACTACTAATGACTACCGAGGGGGCCAGCAAACACCTCGTCAGCTCCTCAATGGGTCCTCCACGGTCACTTGCCATGGTCTTATCATCACCCCAACACAGCCTGGATTATATTGCCCAGTGGCTGCTGGGAGTTCTGCTAATCTGACTACTCATTAACATTTAACAAAAATTCTGCCAGGGGACACAATAACAGAGAATTAATTCTGAGACGCTAGAGATCATCTCTTTCTGCACTGCATCTTGATTGGTTGAAGCCACCATTGTCATTGTTTGGCCCACTGACTGGCCAATCTAATGCAGCATTTCTTCTGCTGCATCAAATGAGCTGAACCTGCCATTTAGAGTAAAGGAACAAACTTGACTTACTAGATAGTTGAAGTTCAGTGTGACGTTTTTGCAGTCTGTTGATGATTTAAGGTGCCATCTGCTGCACATGGAGGTGTTTGCTCATTGTGTTTTATCAGGTCCAAAGTCAACCCAGTTGTTTACTGGAACATTTTAGAGCTCTTCGTGATTTCATCCAGTGACTTTGACACTCAGTGTCAAAAGTACAACCAAATGTTTTGCTAAATATCTTATAGGGAGAAGAATTTAAATTATCCATTCAACCCACCTGACCTAAGACAATTTAGTTTTTGGATCATATTTAATAGACCACAGGTGTGTGAGGTTGTAAATATTTTCCTAACAAATTTAAATACACAAGAACCAAGTTAGTAGGATAGCCAACAGGAAACCAGTGATTTGTGGAATTATTTTTGTGACACTGCACAATCATAACTTTATATTTTTGTATTGTCTCAGTTTTTTCTGGGTGGTGCACTAGAAAATCTCTGTGCACTCAACTCACATCCAGTTACGGAAGAGCCTGTGCTGTTTGTCTAGCTTATAAAGTTTTTGTGAAGATTATTCGATCACTTTGCAAATGGTTAGAGTGATGTACTGTTTTTGGGTTTTATGATGTTTCCATAAAGCTGAACTTGGTTAAAACTTTCTACACTTAGCTGTAACAGCAGCTAAAAACAGCAGGTAATTTATTCAGCATCGAACCGGGGTGCAATGATTAGCTGGACAAAACCCTTAAATCGGTTTGTGTTGCCAGTTTCTCTGACTTGAGACAATTGGTGTCTTCGAAAAGTACCTCTTATCTCCTGTTTGTAAGATGGGAAAGTTGATAGAGTAAAAGAGAAGAGAAGGCAAACAGGACAGTTATGCGTTCAGAAATGGAACAACGTGCACTACAGGGAGTGCAGAATTATTAGGAAAGTTGTATTTTTGAGGAATAATTTTATTATTGAACAACAACCATGTTCTCAATGAACCCAAAAAACTCATTAATATCAAAGCTGAA
>NW_005187458.1:1654191-1684501 GCF_000239375.1 Pundamilia nyererei
TAGGCTTTCGAGCCTATACAGCTTGGAGTAAGACAACATGCATGAAGAGGATGATGTGGACAAAATACTCATTTGCCTAATAATTCTGCACTCCCTGTAGTCTCCTTAACATTGTGACACCGGCTGCCTACCATATTGAAACTACAATGGACAAAAACACACGTCTTAATTCATGACATGTTCCAGACTTATTTTATGCAGGTTGTTAAACAGGAACAGCCTTTTTAAAAAATATCCCTTCATGAAAAAGTTTGGAATTTTAATTTGTGTGTATTTTGCTTTCAGGAGAAGAATTTAAATCGGTGATCTAAATGTGATTTGAAAGGTTTCTGCCATGCAATTTACTGAAAATGGAAAGAAATCAGAACTGAAGAAGAAGTAAAAGAACTGTTTTTAGGAGGGGAAGATCAGATAAATTGAGTAATCGGTACTTTGGATGAGTCAAAGCTTTGAGCACAGTGCCAAAACTCTCTTCCAAAAACTTTATTCCCCTCCTCGTCACAGATCTGCAAATACCTGTTTATGGCACACACTAGTTTGTTCTTGTTTCTGTGCCAAAACCGCCCCTTCTCTATTTTTGTTTGCCAACTTCTCTCAAAAGGCAACTTGCGCATCTGCTGGGTCCAGAAGCCACCACCAATATTCGATGGGGCATTCCCCAAACTGCATCCTCTGGCCTAACTTGTTGAGTCATTATCAAAAAACATCTGTCATTCATATTTAGGTTTGATATCCTTGCCAATGAATTGTATTTAGTCTGAAGCATTGTAAATTGACAATCTGGCATTCATAATAAAGTCTGAAGATTAGACAGACTACAGGAGTTTCGCAGAAGAAAACAAAAACAGGTCAGTGGAAGAAGGTTGCAAAATGACTTTCTATTTAAATGAAGAAAAAAAAGATTTGTCACAATATTCACATTTTTAAAAATATGCTAGTATTTCTGAGTCTGTTTCTCTTCTGTTTTATTCATAAAAGAAGCTCTGGCACTCCTTGCTTGTTTCAGGCCTTCACTACTTATGTTTGCACCCATTTAAGCTATTCACTGGAATTGAACAACTTGAATTGCAACAAATAACTGGAGAAATTGGGGCGTTCTAGAGTTTTTGACTGGTAGCATATGTGTTGGGGCAGTTTATCATAACAGACATAAAACTAGGGGTGGGTTTTGATAATAGATTTTCCAATTAAAATCGATTTTAGCTTGAATAAAGCAATATCGATTCATTAAGTCCTGAATTGATTTTCAAATATAAATGTATTTTGCCAGAAACGCCAGAATCTCAGGTTAAACCCTCATGAATTCAACAACCAATAAACAGTTAAAAGAGTAAATGAGAGCAGGTAAACAGATTCCGCAAAAAAACGTAAACACAAAGCAACCCGACGCATTGTAATCTGTGAGATTTCGTTTTTTCTCAACTGACGGGCAGTGTTGGTCAAGTTACTTAAAAAAAGTAATTAGTAACTAATTACTGATTACTTCCCCAAAAAGTAATCCCGTTACTTTACTGATTGTTATTTTCAAAAGTAATTAATTGCTTAGTTACTTAGTTACTTTTTAAAAACACGATTTACAACCTGAAGAGGTGATAAAGCGATAGATCTTTCAGCCCAGTTCTACTTTTTCTACATAATCCATCATACAAAATGTAATCAAATGGAAAGGTCCCTTTTTAAAACTTGTTTTATTAGTTTTAATCTTTTAACTTTATGCATCAAGCAAAAATGTAATTATATGCAACATTCTCTGACTGGAAGAAATTTGTTTAATATTTAAACCTATTTTCTACACATTCCAGCACATAAAATAAAATATTTTTTGTGTTTACACTCACTCTTTCAAATAGATGCAAGTAAAACACAGCAGAAAATAAATAAAGTCAAAGACTCAGAGGTCCTTTTGCTCTATTTTCACCTGTAAAGCAGGAGCAGGGTAGGCGGAGGTTTACCCTGGTGCAGGTGTGCCGCGGCAGTCAGTGGAAGAATCCGTGAGTTTCTCTGAGTTTCCCATTACGTCGTTGCGCACTCGGTGCTTGCTCGGAAGTTTAGGGGGTTTTTTTCGCTGTAAAAAGAAGTTTTCTTCCCACGCACGGCGGACACTAATGTTTTTGTCACTTTTTATGGAATCAAACTTAAAGTAAGGTCAGTACTTCCACACTTTAAACGCTGCAAGCTCATATTCTCTCCCGTACTTTATCCATTGTTGATCTGCACACAGCTGTTGTCATGAACATCGCACTTGCTTATGTCACTGTCATGAGACATTCTCGCAAAAATCACGGTTTTAGTAATGCAGTAACGCAGTGTTCCTACGGGAAAGTAAAGGTAATCTAATTGCTGTTTTTGCAATAGTAATCCCTTACTTTACTCGTTACTTGAAAAAAGTAATCGGATTACAGTAACGCGTTACTGCCCATCTCTGCTGACGGGACGTACACAGACACGCCGTCGGGGCTCAAAGCCGACAACTCACAGATTCTCTTGCTGCAGGTTTCATCACCCTCCAAACCAAAACCAGCAGCAAAAGAAGATCAAAACTACACTTCACATTTTGCTTCACATAAACATAGTCATTAATTCCCTTACTTTTGCTGTTTTGCTTTCACCACATTAAAAATCACATTTCCTGCACAGCTCTTTCTTTCTCTTTTAGTGTGTACTTCCAGAACAGTTTCCCATCTCAAATCTCAGTTTTTGGCATTATTCGTTTGCTTATTACCCACCATTGTTTACAGCGCATTCGGTTGGGATTGAATACATTCTAGAAATCAGTGACAATACCCAGCCCTACATAAAACATGCATCATAGGAAGTTCAGAAAGAGAACCAGGGGCAGGAAGGACCACAGGTCACTTATTTAGCCAGCCTATCCACTGAAGAAGCACAGGCAATAGAAACAGGTAAATCTGATTGTATAGAACACCCAACTCTGGGGACCAAACAACAAACAAAACCACTGATGCAGTTGGGTTGGTTTGTGTAATTGACGTATTTGGGACGAACCAAAATCTGAGGGAGGGACTCTGTAAAACTTTAAGTCTATTGTACCCTGCAATCGAGCGCACTGACATGCCTAGCTAGGTTGTGGTGTACAAAGGGTTAAGGTGAGGGTTTGGGGGAACACTCACAGTGGGTTTGGTGCAAGCAAAGAGAAGCAATGGATTAGAGGGGTCATTTGATCCCGCAGTGTATATAGATGCTATTGGAGTACCCAGTGGGATGCCTGATGAGTTTAAAGCAAGAAATCATATAGTTGCCGGGTTTGAATCACTTTTCTGCTAACAATCAAAAAAAAAAAAAAAAAGTAGATTGGCTTAATTACTCGTACTATAATCAGCAGAGATTCTTAAATTGCACAAGGGATGACCTGAAGGGGCTCTTTGAGCTGTTCCAGCCCACCTCACTGATGGCGTGGCAAAATAGAATGGCTTTAGACATGCTTTCAGCTGAAAGGGGGGGCTTTTGAGGATTACTGTTGCACATACATTCCAAATAACACTGCAGCCAATGGAAGCATAACAAAAGCTCTTGCCGGTCTGGCCTTGCTGTCGGAAGAATTGGCAGAGAATTCTGGGAGAAACGACTGATTGGATGCAGAGTTATTTTGGAAAGTATAAGGAGTTAGTCATGATTATAATGATTTCTATGGCTTGCTTTGCTGTATACCCTGCATTAGAATTAATTTATTAATTGATAATCATTAATTGATTACTCATTACAGCACCAACTAGAGAAAATTCTCCACCCCCAGTGTGTGTGTGTTTGTGTGTGAGAGGAGATAGTCAGGCAGCGATAGGAGAAGGCAGGTTTCCATCCCTAGGTGAAGCTGCACCCAAGATGGAGGAGAAGAAGAGCGCCAAGAAGTTGGGACAAGCTTGAGCGCCTATAAGCAGGGCTTAGTCTAAACCATGGCCGTCCCCAACTGCTTTTTGTCCAATCAGATAATAGCACATTTTTCATATTTAAGAATGCGAACGGCTAAGTTAGGACACACTCTTCCCAAGGTTGGCTGCAGGTTACTGAAAAGGAAGTACCCTCTATAATATCAAAACCAACCTGGATTACTTACAGGAATGCACGGGTTCTTTTGTCATGAGTTTAGAGGGTAAGGAGCGAGCATCCAAATGCAGGATGCAAAGGGAGGCAGAAAAATACAAAACCGAAAAGTATAAACTGAGAAAGAAAACATAAAAACTGGACAACATACTAGCACAAAAACAGTGGGATGAGGAGAACAGTGAAAGGACAAGGGGAGGCAGTGATAATGTATATACACAGAAGGGTAATTTTGGGAAGTGGAGACAGCTGGGGTGAATGAAACAGTTCAAGTAAAGCACAGGGTACGACATAAAGGCAGCAAGACTAAAAGAAAAGCACAAAAACACTGACTTTCTAGGTAAAAGAGTGAGTGTGATAACAAACAGGGAAGACAGACACAGAAATGAATGAACTTAATACAACGGACTTGACACAGGAGGAAGGAACACTAGGGTAGGAATTAAACTCTACAGTAATTTAAAAGTTCGAACAAGACTGAATAGACTAAAAAATGTGAATACAAGAAGTAATATAAGCATTACGCAAACCTGGAAAATCAAAGACTATTTAAATCGTAGATGTCAAACTCTGGCCCAGCCTAATTACATTTGGCCCGCGAAGCCATACCAAATTACTATTAGAGCTGGCCTACTGGTATTATACAGCTAATATATATATTGTTTAGTATTAAGCTTTGCTTGTTCCATATTCAGTTTTCCAGCAAAACGTGTTTGAGTCCATAAGAAAAGATTCATTCTTATATCTGGAGGAAGATTTTTTTTTATCAATAAATATTAATGTTAGCCCGCAACTTTGTTCCAGTTTTGAATTTCGGCCCACTGTGTATTTGAGTTTGACACCCCTGATTTAAATAAACCAAATTAGAAAGTCCAAAAACTCATGCGTGTGTTTTGCCAGGCTTTAGAGACAGCCACTGAGTTGTCAATCACCAGGCTGACCCTTCACCCCAACTTCTCTGGGTGGACTCTCAACAGCTGTTCATCTGCTCCTTTCTTGTCATTGTGTCCTCTTTTCATTCAGTAAGAGAAGGTCTGAGCTGCTCAACCATTTCCATAATCTCCATTAAACACTTCAAATCGGTGCTTTAAGAGCGCTGCCATCTGCATAATCCCATTAACTCTGGAGCTGCAGCACCACAGCCAAGACAACGCCACTGCAGCCAGTAGGAGCTCCAGCTCAGGTGGAAGGAAAAAATAGAATAGAAAAGGCAGATTTAGTTAGTGTCAGGTTTTTGAATGAATAAAAGACAAGCAAAGGAGAAGCCTGACAGTTTAAGGCGGCAATGGAGGCTGAGCCAAATCTGCTCAAAGGAGACAAAATAAAAATCTTTTTAATCGGAAAACCTCATCCTGATGTAAATCCGTTGGTGCTCCCCCTCTGTCTAGGGAAAAGTCCACTTACACAGTTTCCTATCTCTGCTTTCTCACCTACTCTGATGAATGAGAAGGAAAAACAGATTCAGTTTCTGATGACAAGGAAAATAGGTCAGATTTAATTCTGACTAAAATCTGGGTGTTTCACCGCTGTGCTGACATCCATTAAAACAAACAAACAAAAAAACCTGTCTGATCAAACAACTCCACTGGAGTCCGAGCAAATCTGAAAAGGAAAAAACAAACAAACAAACAAAAAAACAAAACAAAACCCTGACCTGTCAACAAAGCCAAAATAAGTTTAACGTTTTCTCCAAAAGACAGCAGAGGGTAAAGATCCTGGAGAGGCCTGAGCGCCCAGAAACAAACAAAATAAATCATCTATCACAGATCAAAAGGTTGACGAAAAGTCGCAAAGTGGTTTAGTGATTAAGAAACCACAGATGCATCCAGAGGAAACACTAATGAACCACACTGATCAAAAATAACTAGTTCTTTTTGCAGCTTCTTAAGTTTAACAGAAGTCAATAATACGTCAAGTACTGCCTTTCTTTTTTTTAAATATATGACTTTTTTTTCAGGAAACAACTTCACACACTCTAGAAAAACTTCCAACTATCAACAAAAAAAACCTATTAAAACATGTTTGTTGCATTTACCACTAATAGATAATTATGGGATGCATCCACGTATCTCTATAGTGTCTAAAAAAAATCCAGACTTTTTGTTTAAACATTAAAACTTTTTCTCAGATTATAAATACTAAGTGTTCCTGCTGTGCATCTAGAAGCAGACACTATATTCAAAGTTTTACATTAACTGGTTTCATAAAGCACCTTAAAACATCTGCTGGTGTAACTGGCAGTTTGTGCATAACACCGAATTGAAATAAATAAATAAATATTCTCTTAAATCAATACAAAACTGCCTCCATTGAAACTTTATAACTTCATCACAAAAATCTATTAATATCCATTATTACAATAAATAAAATAGATATTATGCTGAGTCATGAAGTAAACCATACAAAACAATACATATGGCAGCAGGACGGTTGTGTGGTGATTAGTGCTAATTCATGATAAAAAGACCCTCAGTTGGAATTCACTGGGTAGGTGGAGATTTTCTGTGTGTAGTTTGAACCCACACAGACATCTGTAGGACATGCAAAGGCATGCATGGGGTGAGGTTAATCGGCAATATATACAAATGGTGGTGGTGGGTGTGTATGTGTGGGGAGGGGGGGGGGGGGGGGTTACAGCCAATAACCCTATCTCCTCCCTATCAGCCTATCACAGCAGGTTTACCATCAGACAAAGTCAACAAACCATGCATTTAATTTTTGCAGCACGTGGCAGACACCAGCTCTGATGCATAGCAATTTAATAAGATGGTGGAACAACTCACCTCTGTAGGTATAGAGTATTTCTAGCATTTTTAAAAATATATAATTTGACACAATTTTCACTCTGATCACGGTCATCCTGCCCATGCAGTGTGATCTCCACTGTAATGGGATTACAAGCGCTAAAAAGTCAGATTCTCATTTGACATTTCTTTATTTGTGCCACAGACTGTTTCAAGACATAGTGCTAAAAACCAGAGAGAGAAGATAAAATGTTCTCCCTGCTTCATTCTGGTCACAATCTTCATCATCACCTCAGTACATACATCTGTTATTGCAGATGGCTGTTACTCTGTTATCTTCTACCATGGTTGAAGCAGTGGTTGTTTTTGTAAAGATGATGCTGTGCATTATGGCCAAACACCCCCACTTTGGCATCATCTGTTCTAGGGACACTGGGTCTCATTTACTAACAGTATGTAAACAAAAATGTTTTGTATAAATTGTGTATATAAACATTTCACACAAAATTCCCTGATTTATGTATTTTTGTACCTGAATTTGTTCATACTTTAATAACAAATTTAAAGGCCTCTCTCACCATTATTACAAACAAATGTAAGTCGGGCTGCCTTAAGAAATTAAAAACACAAGTTTATAAAATGAATAGGCCTACTCCTACTACAGCTACCACTACTGTTGTTGTTGTTGTTGCTGTTATTATTATTATTATAATTATTATATTATTATTATTATTATTATTACATTATATTGTCTTTATTATATTTATGGTTTTCCAAAACATCATAAACCAAAAGATGTTCAGAATTTACACAAAAATGCATGTAAGGAAAAAGAAATACTATCACTACGAGAGAGGCCACCCTGAGAAGAAAGCGAATTTGTGCTGCTTGCATGTGTAATAGGGCTGCAACGACTCATCTAGTATTTAGAATAATTCGATTACAAAAAATTGTCGACACAAAATGATGCCTTTGATGCTTCATTTAATGCACGGTTCTGTCACCATGAAAACACAAACCTGAACGTTTCAGCCGAAACATTGTTTAGACCCACACAGTTTTAAACAAAAACCGTGTTAAGAGAAGAGCAGCAGTGATGATGAGGCTAGCACAGTTTAACATGGAGCCGGATTTGGTTTAGACACTGCAAAGAGCGAAGAGGCGATGCCGTTACCAAGATGTTGAGCAAGACGGTAAGCTTTGGATGCTAGAAAAAAAGAGCAGCGCTGTTCCTGTAACCACCATTAAAACCTTTAATGGAAACCCATACAAACAAACAAACAAACAAACAAACAAACAAAAAAAACCCCCAAAAAACAGAGTTGTTCATCAAACCACCTGATCAACAAAACTGCGCAGCTCCATCCACCACCAATTGTTTTACACAGCAAAAAAAATCTGCAGTAGCCCTTCAGAATCATGAAAATATGCAGACGAACTGTTAACTGTTAACAGCCATACATGAAAGCATACCTGCAGCAAGCAGGGACGAGTCTACAGGGGGGCACGAGGTGTGCTGCACCATATTTATTTCAACCTTTTCATAACTTCTTGATGCATGCTCAATCTTCCAGCTAAGTAAATCCCAAAAAGTTGAGTCTGTTCATCTAAACTTAGCGTTTTCAGTGGGAGAAACATTGAGTCACTCATCCAAATCTCAGCTGACTGCAAGTTTCCCCAACCTTTTAAGCATACATTTGCATAATGACTGACACTACTACCACTGGCGATCAGTGGGCTGTGAGGTCAAAAGGGAAAGACCATGTCAGAATCGAGGAGGGGGCCGAAGGTTACATCTTTCACCATCTTACAATGCTGTGATAGCAGCCATTCCCCAACTCTCTGTGAACAGTATCCATGGCCATTGATCAGTGGTCATGACAATTTGGATATAAATGATCAAGAAACTGACATCACTTTTAGCAGGTCTCTTTTCATCATGAGTGATTTGGAAAATTCAGTCAGTCTTGAATATTTTTGGATATTTTTTATACTCTTGCATACTAACACATAACTACATAACTTTCCCAAATCACTTGAATAAAAATAGAATAAGAAATGGAAAAGAATGAGAATAAATAAATACAATAGTTTTGTTTTTGGGCCATGTAACGTATACGTAACCGTTACGTTCCTCAGTGAGAGTAATGTATTCTGAATACTTTGGGTTACTTAATATATTATCATGCTTTGTACAACTACATGAATGTGCTATTGCTGTGTTATTTATTTCTTTTACTGAAGGTTATTCACCATACCAATACCAACTAGATTTTTAAATCTTAATATAAAGTGAGTAACAGTAGGGTGGACATTAGGTAAGGCTGCACTTTTTGCAGCGATCTCATATAGAAAACTATTCCACGCAAATATAAAACAGGTCCGCGGCTCCGAACCGTAAAGGCATAAAACCGTAAAGAGACCTCCGGCTAATACGTCGGGTTCCGTGTCGGGCTCGTAGCCGAAAACTAACTTTACTTTGTTGTCTGGGTCAACTTTGTACATATATATATTATATATTTACATGCTTCTTTAATTTAAAGGAGTACAGCCACTGGCGTGGACACCAAAAATATAGAATTCATAGCCTTGTGAAACAGGAAAATACCGCCGTGCAATCCATTCATTTCAACAAAGTAACCGTATTCTGAATACCACCTTTTAAAACGGTAACTGTAACGGAATACAGTTACTCATATTTTGTATTTTAAATACGTAACGGTGGTTCATGTATTCCGTTACTCCCCAACACTGGGTTTAACAGGTGAGGTTTGGTCCATTCCTCTTTAACCTTGTCATCCTCCTAATCGGTACTGTTATAAAGAATCATATCCAACCAGACCTGCAGATCTTTGACCTTTCCTGTTCTTTGGAACAAGCTGCTTGCTGACCTGAGATCAATTACATCTGTGCATAGATTCAAAAACAGAGTCAAAGCCATTATATTTACCTAAGCTTACACTTAGGTTCTGTTTAATAATTCCTTTTTTGGTTGCCCTCACTGCCTCAAGGCGTTGTAAACCTGCATAGGTTTTTATGATTTTATCTTCTGTGTTTGGCAAATAGCATTGTAACCTTTCCCGGACTGATAGGCAACAACAATTCCCTAATTTAAGGTTATTGCTGATGTCTTTCTTCCTGACATTGTGTTAAACACTTGAATGCTCCAGACCAGCAAATTGCCAGATCTTCTGCTGATAATCAGTTATTCAGGTGTATTTGATTAGCAGGACCCGGCTGCAATTTACCCTTCTGTAGGTTAGCTTTTCATTAATATTTCTCACATTAATGTCTGCTCTAGTTTATTTCTAATGCATGTATGGAAGTGTGTAGGTTGTGATAAATCTAAGACCCTGTGGTTGACTATGTGTCTGTATGCTGGAACATGTATACTTATCTTTACAATGTGGCTTTCATTCAAAATGTGAATCACTTTGTAAATGTCTCTTTTTGTGATCAGCTCTGATGATGTCAAGTTTTGTTGTTCATCTGAGGTTATATTTACCTAATTTAATTTAATTTAAACCTGCTTAGGACCAGATTATTTTATCATGTCCTGATACATCATTTAAAGAGAGTGAACTTTCTTTTTATCACTTTCATTTGACTGTATGCTGAGTTTTCAGTGTCATGAAGGTGAAGGCAGCTCTTTTTCCTTTTTAGCTGCAGTGATACAGATGCTGCATAGGTCCATTGTGCTGAACAGAGAGCTGAGCATAAAAGTGAAGCTGTTGATTTACTTCTCTGTTTGAGACAGGGTCATTCAGGAGGCACTCAGAATAGAGCCACAGATCCTCCACATCTCGGTGACACAGGTTCGGGCATTTCACCCAAAACATGCTGAAGAGAATTACATCTCTCAGATGGCCTGGAAATGCCTCGGTGCTCCCTGGATGAACTGGAGGGAGGTCTGGGCTTCTTTGCTTAGGCTGCTGCCTCTATGACAGGGCCCCATATAAGTGGCAGAGCATGGACCAACAGAACAGACAAGTAAACTTTAACTTTCTATTAAAGAAATACATTTTGTGTCACAGAAAATGTATAAATGTTTTTATACATGATCTAAATAGGTCTTCAGCATTGTACAATATAAAGCGCAAATACAGGCCATTTACTGTACAATATAAAGCGCAAATACAGGCCATTTACTGTACAATATAAAGCGCCTTGAGGCGACTTTTGTTGTGATTTGGCACTATATAAATAAAATTGAATTGAACTGAACATTGGTGGAATTGCAATTAATAGAGCTCATATAAGGTTGAGAAAGTTGATAACTACTCTTGTGATACTCATTACTTGTGACTGGGGTTTTAGGTTCTGTCAAGTCGGACAACACAAAGAAAGCCTGGCCATGTTGAACTCGTTTCATAGAACATATGCCTTGAGTCCCGATGACATGTAGAAAACACAGCCTCACACTCGCTCTCGCTCTCTCTCACTCACATGGACACACACACACACACACACACACGCACACTCAGAATGTTTCCTGCTCTGATTGGTCTGCTTTCAATGATTCATGAGTCATCTCTGAGCAGGAATTCCAGATCATTCATAATGAATAACAGCAAACATTAAAGAAGGTTTCTGCTCGGTCTCGAACTCACAAAGCTCTGAAGAAATACTAAAATAACACAAATAGTGACCTGAGAGACCAAAGAACATGTTGCAAGAAAACACTGGGAGAAAAGAAAGGAGAGCTCAGACTGTTTGGCTGCAACCAATTAAACCAATTTGTTTGACTGAGTAAACTGGACAGTGAGTAGACCAATAGATAAAACTACATAGAGCCAATCAAAACTCGTTACACTGATTCTACTACACAGAACCAGTGTGTAGTGGTAGCTATTGCTAGCATTGGTTGAGAACGTTTTTCTTTTTTCCTAGTGTATCTATTAAATAGAAAATACAGAAAATAGTTTTTATAATAGTGTTTTTTGAATAGTGTTTTTTTTTATCATCAAAATAGTAAATCTTAACTAAAACCAAGATTAGTATTTAAATTTCTCTTTTTTATATAAGCATCTGCTCTGTTAAAATGATAGCTAACATGCAACTAACATTTCCTGTATCAAATATCACTGGAGAGAGTCCACTGTGGATCATGCTTGTGACAACTCATGGAAAGAAAAAAATAAATAATGGGACACAGCAAGGGAGTGCAGCAAGAAATATGGTTGACAGAGATATACCTCAAGAGATAGACTACTTATGAACTATTCATAAAATTGTCTGTATAGGTTCTCAGTCATCCAGGTCACGGTAGTTTAAGGAGCTTGGAAAAAGCAAATGGATTTCTTTAATTTAAAGGAGTACAGACGCTTTCTTTCCAAGCTCCTTAGACTATTCATAAAATCAGTCCAACAATTGATCATGTTTAATTACAGCATATAAACTTGTTATTGTGGTTACATAGCCTTAGAAAAGAGGACAACTCAACAATGCATCATTTGTTTACTCTGATATGTAAACACCGCACTAACACTGATTACAACTACACAGAATCAGTTGAGTCCAGCCAGCTGCGTGCATGAACACGCATCGACAAAAAGACGCATAAGAGTGAAACAACATAAAACCATCCCACTGATATAAAAACACATTGTTGTGATCTCTTCCTCAGATCACCTGGTCTAAAATAGGTTAATTTAACCTAGTTACTATGGTGATTTCCCCTGGTTAACGATGTTGTGTGTGCACAGATCATTTCTGTATCAGAGCACACGTAGGCTAAAATACAGTAAAGCAAAGCTTTGATTTATGGGAATATTTGGGACTGTACCTCTCTTGGTGTGATGACCAGGATGCTCATTCTTAGGAAGGCTAATACAAATCCTGAATTTTCTCCATAGTTTGTGTTATTGTGATTTGAACATCTAGGTCATAGAAAAGCGTTTGTATTTAAAACATCCTTAAATGGGACACTGGGCTTATATTGCATTGGCTGAAACCCTGATGTTAATTTGCATTTATTGTTTGCAAGATGGAGAAGGACTCAAAATAAGAAGGAAATGAAAAAAAGATTTATTTTAGGGGTTAAAAACTATACAAAATTTAAAGTTTAAATAAATAATACAATTCAGATTTTTTTAGAGGATATTACAGTTATTACCATTTTCAGATGTTATAAAGTGAAGTCATTCGGGGATAATACAAATGATTTGCAAGAGTAGTGAATAGATTTAAATAACTGTCTTGTGGAGGTAATTTGCAGTTTTCTGGTAGAGGTTACAGTAATGGGCACAGACAGTTGTCTTGATGCTCATCATTAAGTTAGTTTGATCAGTTTGTCATCAAGTGGAATTTAAGCTTTAGGTGCTCTTCAGTATCTCTTCTAAAACTCCACCTTCATGCTGTAAGTAAGATAAGATAACATTACAGATCTTGAAGAATTCACTTGGCAAAATCCATAAACAGTAGCACATTAGCTGATTTCAACCTGCCCAAAAAAAGAATACAAGGGAATTTGGGAGTAATTTTGAGACAAGCCATTTCCCCCCACTGCACTGCTACACACGATGTTGGGGATTCCCTTAAGTAATTCCCCTAATTTTTAACTTGTAATTGTGATTTCTTACTTAAGTTTCAGTTCTTCTGACTTTCTGCCAGAGTTCCTTCTAAAATGTAAATATAGGAACTGAATCCTGAAGCTAAATGAAATATGCTTATTCGTAAAACTTTTTTCACTGAACAAGTTGTTTGCGGCAATGCTAAATGGTGTCAGTGGAAAATAATAAAAATGAAGAGTTGGAGGAGGCTGGATCCAGACTGACCAGAGATAAACTCAAAGACATTAATTAACGTTCAAGACAGCTAAAAGATATAGAAGGAGAAGGATGGAAAGTTATACATGAAAATTAAGAGAAATTCTGTGTAAAAAAACCCCAAAAAAAACAAAAAAAACAACCCGATTTAGATATCTCCCCATCCCCCAACCTACCGCCTTCATTCTACCCACCCTGCTGTTAAAATTCAAATGCTCCTCATTCAAATGCTCCTCATTAAAATCCACCTTCGGATCCATGTCAAACAGAGATCAAGAAAGTAAAACATATCTGCTCTATGCTGGTTCCCACTGTTGCAGAGGTTTTCGATTACAGTACTTTCTGAATTGAATGTGATCCTTTAAAAAATCTGAAATTAAAATCGATGTTTGAGCTTTTAATGTGAAATAGAAAAGAACCATACTTGGAAATCATGTTCCTCAATGTGAAAGTCAATAAATTTGAAAAGTGACAATTTGCTAAAATGGTAAATGGACTGGTTCTTATAAAGTGCTTTTCTACTCTAAGGACTCAAAGCGCTTTTTACAACTTGCCTGGTTCAACCATTCACACGAGTACTTTTTCTACGTGCTTTCTATCTAACATCCACAGACATTTATGCTCTGATGGATACATCTTGCACTAGGATATATGATATAAGGATATATATCTATATATTTAATTAAAAAATAAAAATTAAAAAACCCACTCCTTACTCGTACTACGGGCAGTCGTTATCATTCAAGCTCAGGTCCTGTACCAGAGGCCTGGGAGATTAAGGGTCCTGCTCAGTATCTTTGATGTTCCTAAGACTGCCTTTTTCCAGACAGGGATCTCAGATGTTGTTCTTGGGAGCTGCTGGAGTCACTCGCCTAGGTTGGGGTTTCTACGCCGAGTGCTCCAATTATCACTGAGACGAGTGATGCCTTCACCCTTCACAGCATCTTCCCTCAGCCCCTGGTACTTCTCGAGCTTCTCGTTTTACCTTTTCCTGATGTTGCTATCACTTGGTATCGCTACATCTATCAATATGTCTTCCTCTACTTGTCCACCATGACTATGTTTGGTTGGTTAGCCATCACAGTTTGTCTGTCTGTATCTGAAAGTCACACAGGATCTTAGCTTGGTCATTGTCACCACCCTAGGGGGCGGGTCCTGTTTTGATTTACTTTCCCCAAGTGGACCATTATGGTTTTTGCTATACTGGTCCCCTTAGTAGTCATAGTTTATTAGATTTTTATAAGGTTTTTTCAGTTATTACAACCAGAATAGACAGGACTGGGGACTAAAGAGAAAGAAAAATGAAGGGAAACAGTAGGGAAACCACAGAAACAACCAACATATGCAAAAGTAACAGTGAATAATAAATATTAAATGTTACTGAGTAGCACACAGTACTAATAATGCATGACATGTGCATCATGCACAGATGCACCTGTTTGTACACCTGTGTGAACACTTGTGTGCACACCTGTGTCTGTGAGTGCGCTTGTGTATAAATAACTAATAGTGGGTGGACCATAGCCTCCCAGGACATGAAGCAGGCATGGTAGACACTCAGCTCCCAGACATCTGAGAGCCCCCGGACGGTTACCCAGCAGCCATGGTGCAGAGGCCAGAGGGGGCCGCAGCAACGAGCCCACAGGCTCCACCGGCAACCAGCTATGCTAGATCAGAACCACATCTACACGATCACACACATAGGCGCTCAGCGTCAGCACATCCACTACAGCCTCACAGCGCACACAGACATGTAGGACACATGCGCAAAAGTGCATACACGCTTCCTCGTTAACTATACTTACATAATTTTAGAATACATTAAATTATGTATACTTAACAAAGAGTTCTGTATTGTAAGTGTATATGGCCCCTCATTCTTTCACGCTTTTTTAGTGACTCTCTGAAGACCTAGATTGCTCACTTTGAACTGGATGAAGAAATCGACAAGCTCGATACAGCAGTTGGCAGTCCACAAATATAGTTAAACAGCACATGAGCGATTTTGGACTTTGCAATGCGTGGCATTCCCTTCATCGAAACCGTAAGGACCTTGGGACTTCCAGGTCACACTCAGAACAAATGTTCCTGTATTCTATGCCAGACACTTAGTTATATTACTCCATGGATGCCCAGCCAGCTAGTATCTTGTGCCCCACTATTATATTGTGGACCATAATATTCTATTAGAGCGATTAGAGCATGCTGTAGGTATTACAGGTACTGCGCTGCAGTGGTTTGATTCATATCTATGTAATAGGCTCTAATTTGTTCATGTAAATGGAGTACATGTTCCACAGGGTTCTGTGCTAGGACAAATTGTGTTTACATGATACATGCTTTCCTTAGGCAGTATCATCAGAAGGCACAGCATACATTTTCATTGGTATGCAGATGACACACAACTTAATCCATCCATGAAGCCAGATAACACACACCAGTTAGTTATACTGCAGGAATGTCTTCAAGATATAAAGATCTGGATTACAGGATATCTCCTGCAATGCACATATTCAAAAAATATGTAGGACTGCTTTCTTACATTTGCACAACATCTCTAAAATCAGAAATATCTTGTCTCAGAGTGACGCTGAAAAACTAGTTCATGCACTTATTACTTCTAGGCTGGACTACTGTTATTATCAGGATGTCCCAAAACTCCCTGAAAAGCCTCCAGTTAATCCAAAATGCTGCAGCACCAGTACTGACAGGGACTAGAAAGAGGGTGCATTTGGCTTCCCTTCATTATCAAACTATATCCTAAATATATCCTATCCTATAAAAAATAAATAAATTTGATTTTCTAAGATAAATGTGAAAACAACACACTTGACTGTTTGTTCAACAGATATTGCATTATTTTTGATCAAGCAAAATTTAACTCAATTTTCAATTCAGTTTTATTTAGTGCAAAATCACAACAGTCACCTTATGACTCTTTAGACTGCAAGATAAACTCTTACAATAATACTGGGAGAAACCTCCTTTAAATGGCAAGAAGCCGTTGGCAGAACCAGGCTCAGGGAGGAGCAGCTATCTACCACGACCAGTTCGGGGGGGGGGAGAAACAAGACAAAAGACATGCAGTGAAAGAGAGCCAGAGAATTTTTAAATCGACGTTTCCTCCTATTTAAATTCACTGGTCACTTGATTTTACACCAAGTGATCACGCTGGTTTTACAGAGTTTTCTTTGCAACCTCTGCAACAGTCATGACCAGCAAGTCAGATCTAGTCAGAGCTCAATAATTAAAAAAATATATAAAAAAAATACTGACAAGGTTTTAATATACATCTTACAGCTGCAGACAGGAGGTAGTGTTTGGAGCTGTCCTAGATATATCCAGAAAATTTCTCAATACATTTTTTTCTTACATTTTTAATACATTTGGCTTTTGATTAATTTGTACTTAATTTGTGCTGCTGCTTTTTAAAACAAAAACATATCCTAATATCTGGCTTTGACTGCGGGGTGATGGATATTACTCCAGAAGAAAAAACAAAACAAAACACCAAGAGCTCACCCTCGGGCCAAATTAGGGTGAGCTCTGATGAGAAGGATTTTAAATTTGATACTAGATTTTACAGGGAGCGATTTCTGTCATTACGCTTTCTGAGTCACTTTGAATCAACTAATGGCTTTTCAAGGAGTTTTTACGGCAGCCTGATGATAATGAATTACAACCAAAAAATAAATACATGAACTAGCTTTTTCAGCATCACTCTGATACAAGATGTTTTTAACTTTAGGGATTTTGTGCAAATGAAAAAAGCAGTTCTACTAGTTGTTTAATATGCACACTGAAGATATATTTTGGTCAAAAACAACTCCAAGATTTCTCACAGTGTTACTGGAGGCCAACATAATGCCATCAGGTTTTACACCATGTTTCTAAGATTTTTAGGGCCAAGTACAATAACCTCTGTTTTATCTGAATGTAGAAGCAAGAAATTACAGGTCATCCAGGTCTTTATGTCTTTAAGACATTACTGCATTTTAACCAGTTGGTGTG
This sequence comes from Pundamilia nyererei, assembly GCF_000239375.1. NCBI lineage: Eukaryota > Metazoa > Chordata > Actinopteri > Cichliformes > Cichlidae > Pundamilia > Pundamilia nyererei. The sequence goes on from NW_005187458.1 coordinate 1,671,773, forward strand.
TGTTATCTGGCTTCATGGATGGATAAAGTTGTGTCATCTGCATATTGGTGAAATTGTATGCTATACCTTCTAATGCTGCCCAAGGGAAGCATGTATGATCTTAACAGAACTGGTCATAGCACTGTGTGCACTGTGTAAATAGGGGGTCCTCTTTACACACTAACAAATTGCCATCTATTTGACAGATACAGTATAATTTGAATCACATCTTTGCAGTACCGTTAATACCCACAGCATGCTCTAATCTCTGTAATAAAATATTTTGGTCAACAGTGGGGAATGTTGCACTAATGTCTTACAGGGCAATTAACACTTGAAATTAACACTTGCATGAAACTGGGGTTTGCGCTGCATTATTTTGGTTAGCAAGACTGCAGCCTCATGCTTCTCTTGGAGTCTGCTGATTTTTGAGCTACATAGGCTACGTTCACACTGCAGGTCTTAATGCTCAATTCCGATTTTTTGATCAAATCCGATTTTTTTTGTCTGCTTGTTCACACTACAAATAAAATGTGACAGCAAACGCGCTCTAGTGTGAACGCTCAAAGCGGCCCGCATGCGCAAAAGAAGACGTCACACACAACGCGCTCTGTATAGACCCAGACCAAACAGTATTGTTTGACTGATGGCCCTTAATATAAAGACTTGTTTCGGACTTTACGTTTCCAAATTTTGCTTTAAGTTATAAAGTTATTTTGTTATTTACAAATGGCCTAATAATGATGCTTATTGCTGTTTTAGAGGAGCGCTGCTTCAAAGGATAGTTGCAGATTTCTGTCAGAATCTGCAGATTATACAGTACAAATAAAATGTTCACGTTTCTCCAACGTTGTCTTCCCAACAGTTTCACTAACATCTACACGGGATGGCCAGTAAGCGTCCTCGGGCGCTTCTCCGGTGCTGTTAATTGGCGTCTGTCTTGTAGTCAGTGACGTAAAAGACGGATTTAATGCGACCTGACCGTTCAAACAGCAGTCGCTTTCTAAAACATCAGATATGTATCGGATTCAGTACCACATACGAAAGTGACCCAGATCGGATTTGAAAATATCAGATTTGTGCCGTTCACACTGTCATACCATGATCGGATATGGGTCGCATAGGGTCAAAAAAGTCGGATTTGATGCGCTTTTGCCTGCAGTGTGAACGTAGCCTACTTCACACTCTCTCTTTACTGAAGTGAACTGGCTGCATTTTAAAATGCATTGTTAGTAAAGTATAATTATAAATAAATATAAATTATATAAATATAATAAAGTGAAATTACAGAATCACAATATCAAATCTAGCCTATAAAACAACCTACAAAATGTCAGCCATCTAAATCCACTTGTTATATTTTACTGCTGAGATCCAGTGCAACTCCTTTCCTCCTCCCTGTTTAGGATTTCTATGACTGCAGTAACAGAAATCACTTATCCCAGCTGTCCTGAAGTACAAATTAATCTTAAAGACTGGAACACAGCAACTATTACTAATGAACACTGATTTTACTGCACCTTTACATTTTTTATCAGTTAATATAGATGATAATCTTGAGCTCATATAGCATTCATGCATTCTTCATGCAAGGCAAACAACAAGCAGTTTTTATTCCAGCAATGTGTTGTTCAGAATTCAGCTGTGAGTTTAACAAACTTTTGTTAAAAATTCTAAATATGTCAACAGGTTATGGCACGAAATAGAAAATGCAGTTACAATTCAAAATTTACTTGATCAATGCATCTTTGTTTATTATGTCTATTGTTTTCACGTATGGTCACATAGTCTGTTGCAATGAATTATGGGACGGCGTGTTGTCCTCCTCTTTCATAAAGGATGGTCCAGTGTATCCTATGCTAAAGGAAGCACTGAAGCTCCTTTCCTTAGCATTTGGAGAAGAGCTCTTATTATGGCCAGCACACAGATACATCTGGGTCATGTCTCTCAACCTTCCTAAGCAAAACTGACTATTAAAGCGCGCCCTCAGCCTTCCTCGTGAGGCGCATGTCCTTCCCTCACACTGTGTTTTCTCGTGTTTTACTTGTAATTTTCTTTTACTTCTTTTCCCCTGGCCTGGATTTTTTGAGTCAGCAAAATAAGCAATAAAACCGCCTACTTTAGTTAATTCTTTTGACTCTTAGTTGTGCTATTGGGTCATATCATACTTGCAACATAGCCAAACCTGACATGGAGATAAATACAAATGAAAGCTATTGCAATAACTTGAATTCTCAACTGACGTTTTAAAGGAGGATTTATTTTTTACTTTATCAAAATCAAATGTAGTTTTATTTTTGAATTTATGAGCATCTGCCAGGCTAGGGAAAATCATTTGAACTATTTATTTGGAAATATTTAGAGAAATTCTTCAGCTCAAAAATATTTTGTACTATTGGATTTACAGAAACAATTTCTGCATTACACCGCAGACCCCTATCCAAGTCTATACAAATGCCAGATTTTCTCTCTTTGGAGTAGTCATTCATGTTTGATTTGATTTTATAGAAATATTTTTTAAGATTATTTTTAATGGTAGTAGTGATTAGATTTTCCTATCCAACAGATATCAAGCAGCGGCCTGTTCTTTCACTAAAATCAAACACAGTACAATATAAAAGTAGATAATCCTCAACGAGCCGAATGAGAGACTGATGCCAAGGAATTCTTCCTTCAGTAAGAAACAATCCTATGCTACCTGATGATTTTTCATTTGTTTAAAATAAGAACTTTTTTGGTATCCTGACTGGTAAAAACACAAGATTGGATTTTCTTCTCTTGTAAATGCTCATACACAAAGACAGAATGTGTAAATCATGTTACAGGATAGGACTCATCCACCGAGTCATCCTCCAGAAACAGAGATGAAACTCATCTGCTTCTTAAAAAAATTTTCTACAACCCATTTGCTGTTAAGTAATGATGCAATTAAAGCCAAAATCTTCAGTTTTGGTTGCTCGTCTCCTGATCTGAACCTGATCCACAGTTTTTCTGCTGCTTTTCAGTGTAAATTTAATCAGCAGCAGTGAAAGGTTGCAGCTCTTCACCCACAACCTTGTTTCTTTTTTCCCAAGCCAGGACTTCAAAGTTTCCCTGGTGTGTGTGTGTGTGTGCGCGCGCACACAGATCCTATGAAATATGGGTCAGACATTAAAATGCATGAGCTGGGAGCAGAAAGCATGATGAAGTGCTGAGACACAAAGAGGATAGAATGTAAAAATAACTGGAGGAGCAGTTGACAGAAGCCTCTCCCTGCTGACGCCACACTACCATGCCATTGGTCCACACAACCAACCAACCAAAAGAGAGAAAAAAAAATTGAGGCATGTTTCCTGCTGCATGGACAGTTGGCAATGCTCTCATCACTGCTGACAGACCTCAACATTAACCTGGAAGAAGTATGCCAATTTCCTGGCATACAAAACAAACGATAATGTTTTTATTATTAGGGCTCCAAACACCAGGCTTTAATCTTTCATGTTGCAATGGTCTAGTTAGACCCCGACGTAGGCTGGGTCTAACTAGTGTCCACTGATGAAATTATAAACTGAGTGTAACTAAAATGTTTAAGTACAACAAATGATTTTTGAGGTAAAATACACATCTGTCTGACAAACAGCAACACAACCCCAACCTTTACTGAAGATGAAAAAATAGAGTACCTATAAAGCGCCAAATGAGACCCATTGTACCGACACCATCTCATTATGTGACATACTTTAGACTTTACTTTAGGCTTCAATACTGACCTTTTCAGTGTATTTACATTACTTTTTCTTCACGGACGCCACTTTTTTCACTTAATTTGAATTAGCAAAGCACTTTGCAAAGATAGAATTCTAAATAAACCTGTACTATCAATTTGTCAGTCTCTGTTGTAACATTAAATGTTTCTGCAAGCTGAAACACAGAAGACCAGACTTAAAGCTTAAGCATCCTAGACTCTGAATGTATATGTGTAAATAAAATCTGTCAAATTTTAAAATATTTTACAATTACAGTCTCCATTTCAGAGCCTTGATTTATGCAGAGAACAGAATACGAAACTTGGTACCTTTGGTAGCATATTGAATATGTCCACATATTCCAGTATTCTGAAGTTTTGGGATTTTATTTTGTTAATTCTAAACCTTTTTAAACCTACACTAATTTTCTAGTGTTCCAAGTAACATGACCCCCACCTGTGTGTCCGGCTGAATTTTGAGGGAATTGTCAAAAACTGAAAACCAAAACATGATCTGCAGATTCCCCGGTTCTATTTTACTGAATTTGTAAAATATGATGAGCTTACTACTGATTAAGAATGTAGTTTGGGGAAGTTTGCAGTTTTACTCATTATGGAAAATATATTTCTGCCGCCGCCCCCCTCCAGGACACTGGGGTAAAGGCAACAGCTAGGGGTTAGGGGAGACAAGGAGACGACAAGGGGCTGAGCCTAGACTTAAGTGACAAAAGAAAATGGCTGCTGCAGAAATAAATTTCTGTTTCACTGAACAAAACCTCCCCTTTCTCCTCCACCAGGCAGAGAGAAGGACTAACAGGCAACAACCTAACATGAAAAAATATATGAGGGAGTATTCATGTGAATTAAGGAAAGAAGAACCTTGGTGCTCAGATAATCTATGCCTTTTTTTACTCTAATTGAGCACTGAAAGTGCTTTCCACTAAGGGTGGGCGGTATAAACGGTATAGGCTAGAAACGATATAAATTTGGCCAACGGTAGAGATTTTCACTATACCGCTCTACCGCGATAGCGCATGTTGATGGCGTCATCAAGCTGCGCCTGTTTTGGTCAAAGTTTGGTCCGTTTATAGCATCCTGCCATGCAATTGCATTTGTCCCTAACCACCAGAAACCCTCACGTTAACTTTTATCAAGTGGAAAAAAGTTAGCATTCATCCTTCAGCTTCACTGTGCTAATGTTATGCTAATGTAGCTGTTTTGCTAGCAATCACGTAGCACAACATTATATACCAGCTAGTCCGACTTCAGTAATCCTACAAAAGTCACCGCTGTTTAGTTTTCTGTCTTCATTTATGTTATTTTTTCAGAAATTTCTCAGTCAGAACATGCTATATCATGTTTAGGTGGAAACTAGCGAGCTAACTTCCTGTTAACTTCTAACTGCGTTGGATTTAATAAATTCTGTTTTCATGGATGCCTGGATGTTAAACTTAATTGTTACACCTGGTAAAGCAGCAACGCTGATTATTTTATTAAAGATGAAAGAATTAAGACAGTTTTTCACTCTCAGTGATGCTGCAGTGTTCGTTTGACTTTGGGACCTGAAGAAGACAGTGTTTAGGACCCAGATTACTTATTACGTTTACTACATAAAATTGGTTCGAGGTCAGAAAGCACAACCAGAATTCATACATAAGGCACACTGTCGATTTTTGAGAAAATTATAGGATTTTAAGTGTGCCTTATATTGTGTAAAGTACGTTATACAGAAGAAAATATATCGCAAATATATCGTTACCGCACATGCTTCAAATTATACCGTGATATGCATTTTAGGCCATATCGCCTATTCACATCAGTATGAGGAGAGAGTGTGGTTACAGAAAATTGCAGCAAATCTACACAAAAGGATTCAGTGAGCTGAGAACACAACAGACCAAAAATTACAACTATTAAGTCAGGTTGAACTAGCATCTAAAGTTTCATAGCAGTTATATTCTATGTTTAACAAGAGGAGCTTGTCTCTCGTCTTATCCAGCAACAACGTTAATGGATTAATCTTGAGATTATTCATTTTTCCTCTTTTAACATATCTTAATTTATAATACTGATTGTACTAAACACCTCATATTAATAATAATTGCCTTTATTTATAATATTTTTATAATAATAAACATAGGCAGCATTTGTGTTATTGATGAGCTTTGGGGATCCTGGTGACTGCACCTCATCAGCTGAATACTGTTGTTGAAAAAGCGTGTACTGATACATTTTTACATTTGTTAAAGAAATGTTTAAAGACCAACATTGCCAATAAGTTACTGCAGCTCAAGTTAATGGTTCAGTATTTTAGTGCTTCTACAGCAATCGAGGTAACTAGCATGATTGACAATGACATTATTTTTGGAGCTTATGATCCTTCACAGGTCAGACTTTCAGAAGTACCCCTCATGTCATATAGACACTATTTAAACACAAGTAGTTGGCCACAGTTCTTGTTCTCTCTCCACATGAAACTATACGACAGTCACCTCTCTGTAACTGAGGTAGAACAGGTCATCTACTACCAGGAAGGTTGGTGGTTCGATCCCTGCATGCCAAATATCCTTGGAAAAGATACTAACTCCAAGTTGCTTTATGCATCTGTAGTTACTATAGCTCTTCACATCATCCTTGTTCTCAAACTCTATAGCAATACATTCGTCAGGGATCCTCTCAATCTCCTGGACTGTCTTAATCTAGTTAAAAAGCCAACTGCCCTCTTTCCTAGAGCTCTTCACATCACAGGTATGTCATCTGGACCAGCTGTCTTTCCACTTCTCTTCATAGCTTCCCTCACTTACTAATTCCATTGTGAGTGTATGGTTGTAATTATGCAAACTGTATCATGATGCCATTTAAAGCAGGTTCTTTATTCTTAAATTTGTTATGTAGCCTGTAAAGGTTGCACAGTGTACAGGTTTATTCAAGAAGGTCACATATGTGGGGGTTTTTTTTTGTTTTTTTTTGTTTTTTTGTGTTTGATCTGAGCCCCCCCTGTCAGAGTTGGTCGCCCATTCACTCCACATGCTCCATTTCTGATTCTGAACTTAGGCCTCTGTCACACAGGCATAGAGGCCAATTGGCGACTGCCTGGCAACTGTTGCTTGCCAAAGAAAAATGAACATTCCCTTGGCTGGTTGTGAGTGGTTAAAAAAAATAGTCGCTTGGTCAGCTAGAGGACATATCTTCATGATAATACATGAAATGACTCGAGATTCCTCAGTGTTACTGGAGGCCAAAGTAATCTCACTTAAAGTCAGTATCTAGTTAGATACCTAGTTAGATACCATGTTTAAGGCCCAAGTACAATATTCTCAGTTTTTTCTGATTTTAGAAGCAGGGAATTTGAGGTCATCCAGGTCTTAAGGTAGATAATAAATGTGACGTCGTCAGACTGCATGCCACCAACTGACTAATCAGTAGCGTCACTCGATGAGTCATGAGAGCTGAAGTGAAAGGACATTTTTGAAACCCGGCATTGAGGGAAATGGCTACAAAAAGCCCACAGTTGTCCCCAAGTCTGACAAAAAGTCACAGACTGAGCAGCAGGTATGTCGTCGCCTCGACGTCCACTTTTGTTTTAGCGTTTGTGTTGCATACTAATTACACCACGGGACGTTCGGCAAGTGTTATTTGATGAAAAAATTTTACTTATCAGTTGACAAAAAAGCATTTGATTATTTCGATCAGTTTTTAGCCAGTAAAGACTGAATATTGCAGTATTCCAGCCTCTCAGATGACACAATTTCCTGTTTTTCTTTGTTCTCCTGTCTTTGTGTCATGTAATTGTAAACTGAATATTTCTGATTTGGGAATTGTGAATGGATGAAAAGACATCAACAAGGTTGCACTGGACATTTATTGTTTTGATGTTTAATTTACAAAAAATTAATTGAAAGAAAAACCAAAACGGAGATTAATAACGTGAACTGTTAATAAATTACTAGTACAAATGTTAGCACACATGTTCCTCTGATTACCTTAGCAAATGAATGTCAGATTTTCTGGAAGGACAGAAAATATGATTTAATCTTCTAAAAAACTAAAAGTTTGATAACGAATGATATTTGGAGATGAAAACACTTCGTTATCAATAACCAAAAGAGCCAAGAGAGGAAATGCTGAGGAATATTTTCTTATTTTTTCCTATAAAATTGTGGAAATTTCTCAAACATTTTCAGATTCTTGCCCCCAAGATGTGGAACTTTTGGGGATGTCTTTTCAAAAAAAACTGAACAAAAGCCTTGATGTCATTCTTGGCTCAGCAAAGCTGCGAGTCCCCAAAACATGCCAGAATATCAACTCTGGCAAAATTTTAATCACATCTGGAACATGTGGGAAAAGTGCACATATTTGTACATGTAATAAAGTCCCTTCTACAAAGAAAGGAGTGAAGGCGTTTTGTTCTGTAATTTTCCATCGTCACTGAAATCTTTCTCTGCAGTGTGAACACGCCATATTGTCATTGGCCAACCTTGTCTCCTAGATGTCATGTTTACTGTTACACCTCAACTGTTTAAGTGATATTTAGATCAAAGTTAAATTCCCAGAACTGTACGCTTTGAGACCTTTCAAATTAAAGGAATCACTTAAAATATTTTGGTATTCAAGTGAAAGCATAAATTATAATAAACTGGCCAAACTGGAATATTACTCCTCAATTATTAGAGGAATATTATAAGGACACTAAAGCGCAGATCATGCACTTGGAAACCTGAGATATGGTCCTCCAGATGCAAACAGCATGTGCATATGGAAACATGTTATGAGGCTGGAATCTAAGAGCTTTTCCTGCTACAGGCTCTCTTTGAGAACTGAAATGTGAGACATGTTTCCTCTTCAATAACATTTCTGTTCAGCATCTCTTAAACTCTTCATTTTTTAATTTACAAAAGTAAAATCTGAACATTTTTCTTTCTCTTACACCTCAAAATGAAAATAAATCCCTAAAATATTACAATGATTTGCGAACACTGCACGTTGCTATTGCTTTGTTCAGATACCATTTAGCCAATCAGAAGACAGAATGGACAGTCATCAATGCTCTGCTGCCAGGCACATAATACACCTAAGTCTTGAAAATGTTACTGAAAAACAACTTGAGAAATTATTCCACAGTTAGTCAAATCAGAGTCAGTTTTACCACTCTGGACATTTAACACTCATTTAGGATGTCTGTTTCTTTTCTTTGTCTGTATTTTGTGGTAACTGCAGTTATTTCTAACATTAAGGTTATGTGACCTTTCTCAGAGAAAGACATTTCATTGTCTGCAACTTTCATTTTAAGTTATTCAGTCCATATATTTTTTTCAAAACTTTAAATTATATAACAAATTTACTTTCCCCAAATGTAATTTTTGTACAACCATCAGTGAAAAGCACATTAAGATTTGAGTTCACATGTAATTTCGTGTGTGAAAGTAAAAACATCAAAGGAGATGAAAATAGAAACTGTGATTATTTAGACTTGTGTTTAGATCAAAATTGTTTTTGACACAGGCAGACTTTTATAATACCCCTATCATTACTCACATCTTTAAAACAAAATTGTGACCAAAATTTCAGTTTTTTGATTATCGTGTTTACTGTAATCCAATATTTGGATTACAAGGTGTCAACTTTAACTTGTCAACCGCAAAGCTGCAGTGGATTCTCTTGTTTCTCTTGTCTTGTTTTTCATTGAGGAATGACTGATTGAAAAAAAAAAGTTATACTGACAACAATTATCATGAATCATGTTGTTAATAAATGTCAGAAAATGTTTAAAGCATTTCATATGTTCAGATATTTTGTCCAACCAACTGCTGAAAAGCGAAAGAGAACTAAGGAGGTCTGTATAATCCTGCAGAAGAAAAGATCACATCTAACAAAACAGCTGCTGATTACTCAGCAGAACACAGAACACATCTTGTTATTGCAGAGTCAAATGGATGGTTTGATTCCTCTGTAAACTAAATATTGAAAAAACCAAAACAAGGAAATTTAGAGACCCCTTGAACCGAGAATAGCTTTCACTGGCATTTTATTTTATTTTTTTACGTTTTTTTCTTTGATGTTGCTGACATTGCGGCAACAAAATTTATATTAAGCTCCATGGACAGTCGTTAGAAATTACAAGTGCACATTCTACAAAATTCCTTTAGTTTATCAGCTCAGCCTTCACTCTCGGCATACACGAATTATTTGATATATATTTTATGTAGCTCATTTGGCATTGTGCTCTCTGTCAGAAGACTAGGAGAATGGATGTTGGATGACGGTAGTATGGATGTTGAAAGCGCACCTGCGGTTTATTTATTAAAAATCTTGATCTACTGAACAGTGTCATTTGTTTGAGACAAATTTTACGATTCTAACCGTTTTTGCTCCCTTTTGACAAACGTTTCTGTTACAGCCCCAGAAAGTTTTCAGATGCGGGTAATGGACTCACTTTCTGGCTGTGTGACCTCGGACAGTTCAACATGCAGCCCTGCTATGCTGCTGCTACTCGCTTTCATTAACAAAGCTAACATTTGGTATAAATAAGCGTTTTGTTTTGTTTGTTTTTTACAAACTATGTCCACCGACTGCGCAAAGGATCATTATAATATTGAGTCCCATTTATTTTCCCTCCTTTAATGATGATTTCTGGCACTTCTCGTGTTCTACTCAATACCCACTCTGTGTAAAAGCCCAGTCTGGGTCTTACCTAGGGTTGGAGCTGTTCCAGTAGACCGCGTACCGGTCGGAGTTCATGCGATCAGTGGTAACGGCGGAACAGATTTGGAGTAGCAGACCGAGCAACATCAGCGGCGGCCGCCCCGAGCGCTCCATGTGCAGCGGCGCTGCACGCTGCGCCCAAGCGAACATCCGCGTCTCTTCTTTGAGCTCTGAGCGCACTGTGACCCGCAGAGAGAATTCCCCGAACCAGGGTTTTCAAGGAAAAGCAAAGAGAATTTGTGCACTTTATATCCACGTAAGATCAATACTCAATATTCACTGGCTGCATATTCCCGCTCTCAAAGCTATAACTGAATTTATTTCCAAGAAAACAAACTGATAATAATCCATTTCATACTGATATGCGACGACATCAACTGCCTCTTGTTTGAGGAAGAAAAAAAATGTCCACGGCTAAAGCTTGACCGCAAAAGCCGTTAAACTGTCCCAAATTCGGGTCCAATGGGACAAACTGTCCCAAAGTTTCATTTTCACTCAAACAGAACCAAATGAGCATCACACCAGGGCAGCGTCCACACAGCCAATCAGTCCATATACGTCTTGCTCTCCAGCTTTCTGCCTGGAACTCAGTCCCACTTTATTGCGCAGTGCACAAGTCTGGAGAGTCTGCTCACTCCCCGGAGTTCTCATTAAGGATTCATGCCTTTTTTGCGTCTTTTATGTAATGCTGAATACTTTTACAGTCTGCTGCTGTCTAACAAACTTTGAAATATGACAGAGGAGCTGCTCATCCACTTTTCCCTTTGCAAAGACCTCACTAGTTTTCTAGGTTTGTTTGGAGCTGCTTTAAGTTAAAGACCTCGCCGTCAATCCGCAGTAGAACTGGACCCGCTCTTTCTCGTCAAAGAAAACTTTTCGAGGTAAGCGCTCTTCTTTCGCTCTCTCCACAGTGAGCCGTGTCGAACGGTTTGGACCAGACACAAAAAGAACAAAGAAGCGAAAATTTAGACGAACCAGCAGGAGGAGCGTTCGGTTTGGTTACCGGGGCTCAACTACTAACTGTTATTCGGAATGACTCCCAGAGGGCGGAGCTTCTGCTTCACAGCGTTCTCCTACTCACAGCTCACTCTTTCATTGGTTCGGTCATAAAATGCTGCATTGATATCTGAGACAGTGTTTGAACATGATGCTCTAAAAAACTATTAACCATAAAAATCTGATGTATGTCCAAAGTCAGTGGCATTTGTTTTCTGTCACTGCTTAAAAACATGCATACATTGTGGACATGTGCCCTAGCTCACCTGTGAATGGCTCAAGCGATGGCAAGGCTTGCTCTGGAGGGTCAGAAGATCCAGGCCAAGTGAATATTGTCGCTGCTCTTCAGTGCATGCCCATGCTCACCTGCCCGTCCACCCACCACCAGCCGCCTCATGGATTCAAGGTTTTCTGGCATCCTCCCCCTTCCCCACTAGCTTGGATCTCAAGTAAAGGTGTTCTCTTGATAATCCTCTGGATAATATTACCTAACTCATCTCCTGGATTCTCTGCCCAGTCTAACTTGTAATCTCCTCTCACAGATCTCTCCTGGTCTCTCGTTACCATCCTCCGCTCCTCATGTGTGTCTCTCTCCATTTTAATTGGATTCAGTTGAGCTCAGCCTTGTGTTTAAGTAAAATTAGTTTCTATTTTTACTTTTCTTTAAAGTGAGTAGAGATCACCTAAGTTAATTCATGTTCAAGTTCTCGAAGTGAATGAAGAATCTCAAGCTGCACTCCACTGCTCTCTGTCCTGCCTGTGTCTGGCACTTGAGTCCTACACATGTTGTTTGCTAAAACATGACTATATAATCTATCCACCTGTCAGCAGACCTGGTCGGAACAGCACTGGATAAGCAGGGGTGCCTTTTAAGAGAACACACAGCTGCCCTGCAATTCGTTGGAGCCCAAGATGTGCTCATGACTCAGAGGCTCGACTGTGTTGCTCAGGTAGTTGAATCGATTAAGTCAAAATTATCCACTGTCCTCTCCTGCCGAGCTCAGAGGGGTGGTGCCGGCTGCCCTGACTTTTATGGGGGCTGCTCTCTGTGATACTGTGTCCCCTATGTTGAAAGCATTTTCAGGAGAGGACTGTTGTTGCGGAGGGTTTCTGCTTTGACATGGAGAGAAGCTTATTTACTGTCTCAGCCAATTCCTGTGTGTTCCTACGAATTGAATGAATATGAATGAATGAATATGAATGAATATGAATGAATGAATATGAATGAATATTCTTTATTGTCATTGTCACAAGTACAATGAAATTGAAAGATGTCTCCGGTCAGTGCAACATCACGAAAGATAAATACTTAAAAACTATAATAGATA
>NW_005187458.1:1685270-1692121 GCF_000239375.1 Pundamilia nyererei
GAAGGTTGTTATCCTTGCACCATGAAGACAGCCGCTCCACCTCATCTCTGTAGGCAGACTCATCTCCCCCAGATATGAGCCCCACCACAGTAGTGTCATCTGCGAACTTTACAATGGTGTTGCTCTGGTGGGCGGGGGTGCAGTCGTGTGTATAAAGCGAGTAGAGCAGTGGACTAAGCACGCAGCCCTGCGTGTTCAGTCCACTCCTTAAATTGTTTATTAAGGAGCTTAAGGGGACTTTTGTTGCTGAACATGCCTGTTCTTTCCCCTTCCTCATAAACTTTTGCTTTAGCTCTTGTAGCATTCAATTTTTTAACCTCTTCCAAGCGTTCGATCTCTCTGCACTGCTTTTCCATTGCTTGCTGCCTTTCCAAGTTTTCATGTTCCAGTTTTTGTAGTTCAGCTGCTTCCCTTTCTTGCTCCTCCATGACTGCTAATATTTCTTGAAATGCAGCTACTTCAACCTCTGCTTCCATCGCTTGTTTGTGAGTATGACTGACCTGAACCACTTTTAGACCTTCGCGATTTTGACCTTGCTTTAATACTTTCAGATCCTAAGCACAGCCCAGCATCGGGCCTTTGGCTGTTTTTCAGCTCTTTTAACAATGAATGAGGAAAGTGATGCACATGCATCTATTTTGTGCCTTGCGTCTGCAGCAGGGGTTTGTATTTGGTGTATTTGTTCATAAATGGTTTGTACATCTTCGCAGGTGACATTTGCGTTGTTAATCAGCTCATTCAGTTCATTCTCTGAAACTTCTTTTCTTAATATTACTTTGCTTCATATCTCCGTTTTCCAAAAACAACTGCATATATGTATTGGAGATTTTCAAGTTTCTTCTCTTGAAGCTTTTTACCCTTTTCAGTTTGTAAGAGCGAAAGAGTAATAACTAACAGTCTGCCGTTTTATAAGTTGCTCAGCATCATTTTCTTCTGCTTCAGTCAGTAGGTGGAACAGCACAGTGCTCTTCATGATCATTGTCAACCATCTTGTTAGTCTAGTTAAATGTCAGTCAATGCATTATGTTTAAATTTCAAAATACTTCTTTAAATTTGTAACTTATTATATGTATCTCAAGTATTACTTTGGGATTACTGTTACTGTATACTTTAGCTGTAATGAGCTTCACTCTTAATACAGATGTAGTTTAACTTAAAGAACTTTGTAAACTTCACATATAGTTTGACCTTAAGCAAACACACAAAACTCTTTCCTAAACTACAAAGCATCACTTTGAAACACTGTAGAAATGAAGTAACCTTTGACAAATGTGTTATAGAAACTTATTGTGGATCTTTAAACTTGAATTTAACCACTCTTATTCTACTTTAAACACTACCGTTTGTTAATTTTCACATTAATCCAGTTACCCAGCGTTGCTGCTGCTGTGCTTGGCTGTTTGTGAACAGTGAGCTTGTGTGATGGCGCCCTCTTGCGTCTCACCGCTGTACTGTCACTCACTGCTGCAGCTTCTACCAGCAGCTTCTCACCAGTGCGGGCTAGGGCGAGTTTTTACTGTATCTCCAAAATGACAACACAGCACTGCTTCTTCAAGAAAGGCGCTTTGCTTTTTTAATTAATTTTTTTTAACACTGTGAAAACTACAAACATAAAACGCAAATGCTTTAGGCACTTCAGTCATTTAAAAGTAACCTCCCACTTTGGAGATCCTAGAGGAATAACCTTATAGTCTTGTGCATTTGAAATTAATGTATAAAATAATTAGAACACCATAGATTATAAATTTTGACAATATTACAAGACAATTATAACAAATCCCTTGTACAGCTAGTGGATGAACTAGACTGTTGCAGATGTCTCGCTGAAATCCTTTGCGTGTTTTTCAAACACAGGCCTCACAGTCTCTTAAAATTCACACCAATGTCATCAGTTAATGTGTTGTCAAATTTGTCTACTTATGTGGTGTGAATCCCAAAAACATTAATGCCAATGGTAATGCATCTACCCGTGTCATTGTAGTGTAGTGGCATACGTATTTTGGCATTTTGTCTTTTCAGGGTTTGGTTTTCTTACAATGGCCTGAGATGCCAAATGATATACGACCCCAAATCGGTCTGTTATGCCTAGGGCTCTCTCAACTTTGATAGATGCTTATTATTGAAATGTGATGCATTACCTGTTGATTCTTGGTGCTCCATATCTGGCTATTGATTCATTCCTCAGCCACTTTATTACAGTCTTTGCATCTTCTTTCTCGCAGGGAATTGCTTCCACTCATTCGGTAAATCTGTCCACCATTACCAGTAGATATTGGTATCCCTTTGTTCTGTGTTCTCATGTCAGTAAAATCAGTGGCAATGTCCTTGAATGGGGCATCTGGGACCAAAAACCTTCCCATGGAACACCTGTTTCGAGTTGTGGTCATTACAGGTGACACACTCAGCTTCGTGGTTACTCACAAGGTGCTACCACAACTCCTCCATATTTCTTTGAGTTAGCTTTTTATTGACACGCACTTGCTTGATTAAAAGTTTTGCTGGTGCCACTATTCTTCCATCAAGACCTCCATTTTTTTCTGCCTGGTCAGCTGCTTTGTTTCCTTTAGCCACACATGCTGAGTTTCATTGGTGTCTCTTGCATTTCATGACAGCCACCGTCTTTGGAAGAAGGACTGCTTGGGTCAGTTCTTCCAGTTGTTCCTTGGCAAGTGGCTAGTTTTTGTCATGTTTCTTTATTCTCCCATGAATTATTCTTCATAATGATGTAGACATGCAGGCATGGTGTTTTAAACAAAACCTCACCACTTATTTATCTGCATATTGGACACGCAGCTGGATCAGTTAAGTATGTTTTTAGAGAGACTATGTAAATGTAAAAACTAAAGTGTAACCATGCGTCTTGGTTTGGCTGTATCTGTTTTTTACTATGTCATTTACCATGAACAGTTGTTGACTGCAAAATCTATGCCTGCCTGTAATTTCTTATGTGTGTGTTTTTTTTTAACACTGTTCTTAAGCATGTTGACATGTTTGCATTACTTGAGATGAAAAAATACAGAGTAATTTGTCTCTCTACTTGCATTTGCACATACACATCTGTGCATGTACACGATAATGCACAAATAGTAGCTGATGTCAAAGCAGTGAAAGCAGAGACAGGGGCAACTTCTAACACACCGGGGTCTTTTCAGTCTCTTGTTAAAGAGGACAGGTTTATTTATAATGGGCATATGCTAGTAGACATAAAAAGCAGCCACCCTCTCACCTTGCCTTTGTTCCAGCCTTCAACAGGAAACACACCCACAAAAATGATAGAGCAGCAAGTTCAATAGCTGTTGGTCTAGCTGACTTCAAGAGACAATCACAAGATGGCAGTAATGTAAAATATCAATGTCAGTCGGCACTATGGGATTGATGTCTTTCTTTAGAATTCTCCGGGAAGGCACTTGCTTGTGGTCAGGGAATGAGTATCTCCTGCTTAATTCTCATATCTGATCCTATTGAGGACAATGATTTAGAAAATAGATTTAAAGAGCAATTTGCAGGTTGACAACCTCAGTGAATAAATGAGTAGAAAAATGAAGGAATATGTAAATTTACCAATCAAAAATTCAGTCAGTTTTCTGCTGAAAAATCAAACACTGTCTGATTCCAGCTTGCCAGTCCAGTGTACTACTGGTGCACCAAATGAATCCAGTGACGTCGCATTTTGTACTGGCACAAGATGGTGCTATACACGCACTAAAAACCTTCACTTAATACATGTAGGGTTTATTTTCACTCCCTCAACTCCCTTGTTCATTTCAGCATTCAGAACCAAAGTGAAAATCTTTTTCATTTCTACATTTGTTTTAAAAATATGAATGACGTTTTGACCTGAACCAAAGATCCCACTCAAGCTTATTGACAGCTGGCTTTTAAAAATACAGAAATTAAAGTCATTAGCAATGTCCTACCAGATTATAAAAAACTCATACTCGTAAGAAGAGAGGAGAAGACAAAGAAACTGGAGAGCACCAACAACCAGTTAAGCTTGGTACGGAGTGGCAACCCTCCGTCCTCCATGACAATGTCCCACAGGAGTCAAAACACAGCAAACCTCAGACTCAGCCATATACACTACACACAGACACACTCTTGTGTATATATGTATGTAATCATATATGTATTTATACAGTAGACATGGAGCTGAAAAGCATAACCCAGCCTCGTTTCATCTTCAAAGTTCTCACTGATGGAAGGAGGTTTTGGCTCAAAATCTCACCATACATGGCCCCATTCATTCTGTCCTTAACACGGATCAGTCGTCCTGTCCCCTTGGCAGAAAAACAGCCCCATAGCATGATGTTTCCACCCCCATGCTTCACAGTAGGTATGGTGTTCTTGGGATGCAACTCAGTATTCTTCTTCCTCCAAACACGACGAGTTGAGTTTATACCAAAAAGTTCTACTTTGGTTTCATCTGACCACATGACATTCTCCCAATCCTCTGCTGTATCATCCATGTGCTCTCTGGCAAACTTCAGACGGGCCTGGACATGCACTGGCTTCAGCAGCGGAACACGTCTGGCACTGCGGGATTTGATTCCCTGCCGTTGTAGTGTGTTACTGATGGTGACCTTTGTTACTTTGGTCCCAGCTCTCTGCAGGTCATTCACCAGGTCCCCCCGTGTGGTTCTGGGATCTTTGCTCACCGTTCTCATGATCATTTTGACCCCACGGGATGAGATCTTGCGTGGAGCCCCAGATCGAGGGAGATTATCAGTGGTCTTGTATGTCTTCCATTTTCTAATGATTGCTCCCACAGTTGATTTTTTCACACCAAGCTGCTTGCCTATTGTAGATTCACTCTTCCCAGTCTGGTGCAGGTCTACAATACTTTTCCTGGTGTCCTTCGAAAGCTCTTTGGTCTTGGCCATGGCGGAGTTTGGAGTCTGACTGTTTGAGGCTGTGGACAGGTGTCTTTTATACAGATGATGAGTTCAAACAGGTGCCATTCATACAGGTAACGAGTGGGGGACAGAAAAGCTTCTTACAGAAGACGTTACAGGTCTGTGAGAGCCAGAGATTTTCCTTGTTTGAGGTGACAAAATACTTATTTTCCACCCTAATTTACGAATAAATTCTTTACAAATCCTACCATGTGAATTCATGGATTTTTTTTTCACATTCTGTCTCTCACAGTTGAAGTGTACCTCTGGTGCAAATTACTGACCTCTGTCATCATTTTAAGTGGGGGAACTTGCACAATCGGTGGCTGACTAAATACTTTTTTGCCCCACTGTACATGCTGGTTAAGCATGATTCCGCTGCACCCAGACAGTGTTGATATTTTTGTGGGGTTTTTTTAAATTTTATTAGCTGATGCAGTTTGTGGTGTGGCTTCTACAGAAGGGATATAATTAAATGGAATTGACTGCTGAGCAACTTCCTTCTTGGAAATGAGTGTTATGTTACATAAAAACAACAAGACTTAACAACCAACCTGTCACAGCTTTGTTCTTTCCCACAGAAGAGAATTCCAGTGAACTGTTAACATGGCATCTAAATGGTTTCCAAACAAGTAATACATGTTCAGTCATGTAAGGTCTTTTTTTTCACAGCCACCTTAAGCTACTGGTTGTTGTGGGTCTTTCTACATAGTTTTTTTTAATTTAATAAATAATAGCATAGTCTATTGAGGTGAGAACAAGACACTTGGCCATCGTAGAATATCCCGTTCCTCTGCTGTGAGAAACTCTTGGTTTGTTTTTGCAAAATGCGGCGACCTTCCGGTTACAGATGCGCTTCCCAACCCACTGAGCCACGGTCGCCCCTTTGTGTGGTTGTGTAACTAAACATCACATTAATTCAGTCCACACAACTATAAAGCTGGTAACGTGACACAGAAACATATTGTGGGTTCTGCAATTAATCATAAGGATTAATAATTAATTAATTAATAATACAGTGTGCTTGCTTTTTTTTTTTTTAATTCTAACATATGCATTTATTTATAATGTTTTATATACATACACAGATATTTTAGTCTTTTTGCCATTATAGTTCATTTATAAAATACTTGGCACTTTTATTGATAATGTGGTCTAGCAGAACTAAGTGTTTTATAATTTAGCTACAGTAAAGTATATTTCTACATGAATCATCACTTCATTGTTTTCAAATAATGTTGTAAAACTACCAAAACGACACAAAATTTAAAGGTTCTCTAGTCTTCTGTGCAGACATCGTCTTTGTTTGAATGGCTCATGTAATTTCTCATTGTAATCTACAACAGGTTTCTTTAAACTATAGAGGCAATGTTGTAAAAGCTCGAGTGGGGAGGGAGCTTAGAGGACAAAGGAAGAAGATCAGGGACATAACAGAGAAGCCCAACCTGAAAAACCAGACAGACACACCTCTCCGTCCTTACACCCTGTGTTTTCATGTTTGTTGTGGAACCATTCTGGTTCCATTAAAAATTTCCCAACATTACTTGACGACTTACTGAGAAATTCAGCGTGTTTGTTTTTGGCCATGCACTTAATTATACATGATTTTATTCAGTCAGTCGTTTTATTTTTATTTCATTTTTTTCATATTTTAGCTACTGTGATAAAGCAGATTCCCAATGTATTATAATTAATAAATTCTTCTTCTTCTGATCATGACCATTATGAATAATAAATAATAATGATATAATATTTATAAATTACAAATACCAATGGCCATAGGTTACAAAAGAGCAACAGCAATCTTAGTGTAGTTAATGGAGGCACAAAATCTGGATTTGGTGAGGAAACTGATTCTGAGACAATTTTTTTACCTTAATTTTGACTGTTTGACTCAGTGTGTGATCAGCATTTGGCACAAAAACCTTTTGTTTATGTCCTCCCAAAGATTCAGTGGAC